>NC_062280.1:119775814-120080168 GCF_902655055.1 Lutra lutra | reverse complement strand
CTCCTTTCCAGAGACCTACCATTTCATTTTATCTTCTGCCTTGGCTCTGGCAGCAAGGAAGGGGTTAAAGTTCATCTGTGAAGCCCATAATGACAGACAATCATCTTTACAAGTGAGTTTGTTCTGCTGTATCTGCCAATATTTGGAGACGTCTCTAGGGAATGAAAGGGTGGCCAAAAGTTTTCTGTATGACTTTTAAAAACCTCTCTTCTCCAAAAACACAGGTCCTCCAAAAGACTCATCAAACTGCCTTCATCAGGCCTTTCTGCAACCTCTCAACTACTGCTTGGGACATTGCCCCTGAAAGTGTCACCTGGTTAAGAACACCACTCTTCCTTATGGTGATCTCACTTCACCTTTTTTTTTAATCAGGGAAACCTCCCACAACTGCTGCAATAGCCATTAGAGGTAATAAAGACCAATAAACCCCTTCTGAAAGATTTCAGCAGGATTCAAACAAGCCTTTGATATTTTTGGCACTTACTTGATGTCACCAAGTGATGGGCCCGAAGCTGGGGCACCAGCTCCTTGCATTGGGTTTCCTTTGTCAAAGTGTAGAATGCTCTGCAGCCCTGCACGGTGGGCCATGTGCTGGCCTTTGTGTGGGAGAGGATTCTCTGACCTCAGACTGCAAGAAGACCTACCCTATGGTTTTATATTCCCCTTGAGCCGAATGGCATGCTTTTGGGTACATGTGGCTGCACTTCAGTGAATATTTTTGCTATCTGGACTATTAGCTCTTCTTTTTTTAAAGAGTAGGAAATGTAGGCTAATTAAAATAAGATCTAGTACACAACTTCTCTGCTTTGTCCCATGAAGGATGGAGACCATTATCAAAAATATTACTGATATATATATATAGATAGATAGAGATAGATAGATATACATATATCTATCTATCTATAGAATATATATATTTACACTATATATATATGGAGAAAATATATATATCTATATCTATATATACATGTGTACACACACACACACACACATATATATATTCTCCACACCACGGAATACACTGTAATGGAAAATGAGTAGAAAAAATTCAATCAAATCTCATCTCATGTTCTGGTTAGTCATTTTGTTAATATTACTCATGCAGAAAAAACTGTTTATTCAACATTTTTTGAGCACTTCCCATATCCTTGGTACTGTATTAGGCACCACAGAATGAACAGCGATTCCCTGTCCTCATAACACTCCAGCTGACCACCATTTACTATCTGATTTTCCTGTTCCAACATCCCACGAGGGTAAAGTTTTATTATCCCCATTTTATAGAGAGGGAAACTGAGGTGTAGAGAGAGATTAAATGTCTCCCTAAAGGTCACTGACTAGAAAGTGTAGGAATTCTAATTGGAATCTTATTTTCTCAAACATAACACCATTTCTAAAGCACTACCTTCCTGAGGCTGTCTCCACTTCTACTCAACCCTGTATGCTGGAAATTCCATGCTTTTGAACTTTTGAAAAAATTTTAATTTGATGGAAATTCAAAGGGAAATTGATCAGCTTTCTTATCTACCAAATCTGAAATATTCAGACACAATATCTTCTAGACTTTTTACTGTTCATGGTATTTCCATTATAGTGTTTTACACTAGAATCTACACATACACACACATTCACTTGCTCCAGGGCAGTTAAAAAAAAAAAAGTGACAAATGAGTAATAATAGAAAGTTCTCTTTGTTCCATATATTTTCTCAGTTCAGATGTCTGTCAGAGAAAGAAGTCATATTGATACATGAGTGTGTATGGTTGTGTGAGTATCAGTAACTGCATAAGACAAGTATTGCTTGACATATAAATAAAAATCTATTCAGTTCCTTGGTTTAGATAGCTAGAAATCAATGCTATCTGAAGTGTTTGACTCCAGAGTTTCAAAAAGCATATAGTGAGATTTTAGAGCAGCAAGAAATTTATCCAAAATGGTACCCAAAATTTGTTTGACCTCTGAGGACAAGAATTGAAGGAAGTAAGAGACTGTAGCAAAGGGCACATACATGTGTGACCTGGTGCCTGCTTGTCCATTCGACCAAGATTGTGGATTTTCATCCTCTTGTTTTATTTAAGTCAGGAGCCCTATCTCCAAATCAAGTCAAACAGAGAAGCCCTCAACTATGAAGAGATCAAGATAGAGCTGCTCTGGCTCTCTCAAGCCCTATGTTCCTCTGAGGAACCCGAGACTAAGGGAATTTTTGTGAGATCTTAGAGACTCTGTGCAACAAAGTTTGAAAGCCACAAGCCATCTTTAGTTGTACAAATGCAATCTGACACACCAGCACTGAAGAAAAAAATAATGACAATAATGATACTGTGAACCATGGGGCAAAGTATTCTGAAGAAGGAAGTAGCCTGTAAAGAAGCAAATGATGAATAAAAGAAGGAAGGAGAGGTGTTGGATGCAAAGGGGTAGGAAGAAAAGAGAAAGGGAGAGAGAGAGAGAGCACCAGATGTGAGCTGGTCTAAATTGTCTTTATTCATAACTAGAAAAAACCTTGATCTTATATTTTTCTTAAATTTGCTTTTAACGGATAATGACTTCAGCACAAATTATAGGAAGTCAAAAAACATGAAGGATTATGGGGATACAATATGCTAAATGTAATTTTCAAAGGTCCTTTTTTGTGAGGAATTACAGTCAATTTCTCTGAATACAAAGTGACTTTGAATTAACTTGTGCCGAGCCGTCCGCTCGTACCGCCGGGGGCAGAGCTGTGATTATGCTGTCAGCGAGGGTGCCTTAGGAGCACACTGTTCTAGATGTGTCTTCTACCTATTCATAGAAAATCCTGCCTCCAAAATACTCCAATAAGTTGCTAAAACTAATAAAGAGAGTCATTATGCACTGTGAAAAGTCATGCTGTTACATAGCCCGGGAATCTTTCACTATATAAATGAAACATGTTTTAGACTTTTTCTTTGTTTCAAACAATTTTTCCTACTTTTTCTGTAAGAGGTCATTATAAAAGATCTCCATTTCTGACCGGTGGGAAAGAGAAATGTTTATTCCTCTTTTTCAAACAGACCACACAACCCAGATTTTCGGGATTAACCCAAAACGTCAAATGTTTTATAAAATGATCAGATGATATATTCCTAGGTAGGGCTCAGAAGAGATGTTTCTGTATCATTCTACATGCCATCGGAGAGAAAGCTGAGTAAGTCAGAGAGAAGATGTTTAAATTCCAGTGACAGAAAGCACAGGTCCAACTGCGTGCCCTGCGCCCTCAGCGAACGCTGCCTGAGCTTGCACCAGGCACCCAGCCCTGCACTGGCCACAAAGGATAAAAGTTGAGCCCAGCAAAATACCTCCCCCCGGGTTGCTACAAGAGCATCTTAATTGGCCCTGCTGCCTCCACCTCTGCCTTCTCTAACCCACTTCTCTTCTGCAACCAGAGCAATTGTTCCAATTGCACACTGACCATGTCACACCCCTTCTCCTAAAGGCAATCCCTTCTCTCCCAGCTTGGCATTGGAGGTCCTTCCTGATGCGGACCTCTCCGGTCTGTTCTCCCATGCACCCTGAAGACCTTCACCCCCACGCCTTGGACATACATAAGTACTGCTTCCTTCACTTGAAAAGTCCTTGTACCCTCTTCACCTAACTAATCCATTCCTCCCCTTCAGGGCTCTCCCAAAGGGTCACCTCCCCATCAGAAACTTTCCTACCTTGTTTCTTCCCTCCACTCATGTGGACCTCACGAGGAGGTTGTTTTGGTAGTACTCATTGTACCTGATGTGTACCTCTACCAAATAACTGGAATTTTGTTCGGTTATTTTTTAATAAATAATTTTTTTTCAAGCTGTATCAGGTTTATAAAAAAGTGGAGCAGAAAGCACAAAAAGTCCTCATTGTACCTCCTCAGCCCTCCCCCCCCCACCACATTTCCCTATTATTTGCATACTGCATTCACATTTACTCCAGGGAGTTCATTTCTTTTTTTAGCACTATATAACAACCTGTTGTCTGGATACACCAATTTGTTTATCCATCCACCTACTGAAGGATGTCTTGATCGCTTCCAAATTTTGGCAATTAGGAATAAAGCTGCTATAAACATTTGTGGGCTGGCTTTTGTGTGGATATAAGTTTTGAATTCATTTTGGTAAATACTAAGAAATGCAATTATTGGGTTATATGATAAGAACATATTCTGCTGTGTTAGAAATTGTCATATTTGTTTCCCATAGTGGCCACACCATTTCATTTCCTTCAGCAATGAGTGAGAGTCCCTGTTGTCCCACATCCTCACCAGCATTTTGTATATCAGTGTTTGGGATTTTGTCCATTCTAACAGGTATGTAGCAGTATCTTGTTGTTTTTCTTAAAGATCTTATTTATTTGGCAGAGATCACAAGTAGGCAGAGAGGCAGGCGGGGGGGCGGGGGGCAGGCTCCCTACTGAGCAAAGAGCCTGATGCAGGGCTTGATCCCAGGACCCTGAGATTATGACCTGATGACCTGAGCTGAAGGCACAGGCTTAACCCACTGAGCCACCCAGGCAAACAATTTGTTTGCAATTTCCTTAAGACATATGCTTATTGGGCATTTTTTCATACGCTTGTTTGTAATTTGTACATTTTCTCTGATGAGATTTTTTTTTCATATCTTTTGCCCATTTTTTTTTTTAAGATTTCATTCATCTATCTGACAGAGAGACAGAGATCACAAGAAGGCAGAGAGGCAGACAGAGAGAGAGAGAGAGAGAGAAGCAGGCTCCCTGCTGAGCAGAGAGCCCGATGTGCGGCTCAATCCCAGGACCCTGAGATCATGACCTGAGCCGAAGGCAGAGGCTTAACCCGCTGAGCCACCCAGGTGCCCCTTTTGCCCATTTTTTTAATTGGATTGGGTTTCTTTTCCTTAGTGTTGAATTTTAAGAGTTCTTTGAGTATTTTGGATACCAGTCCCTGTATCAGATAGGAATTTTGCAAATATTTTCTCCCAGTTCTTTTTAGTCTTTTTAGTCTCTTACTTTTGTTATATTTTAACCTGTCTCAGGCACCAAGATGAATACCCATAGCTTTGTCTCATTTGTCTTGGTAAATCTCTTTTCCCTCAAATTCTGGCATGTCAGTGCCAACCCCAAATACCATCAACACAACCCATTAACAACCTCCTTTGTTGCTTGCTACTACAGGGAAGGAAATCCTCCCCATCACCAGGGCTTTGGTAGCATCTCAGAAGGGGAAGAGCAATGTTGGATTTTATGGGGATTTTGAAGTTTGGTTTAAGGTTGCTCTTTCAGTATGGTTCTTTCACTTGATTAAGAGTGAATAAATATAAGGGCACCAGGACAGCTCAGTCAGCTGAGTGTCCGACTCTTGATTTCCACTCAGGTTGTCATCTCGGGTTTATGAGATGGAGCCTCACATTAGACTCCACGCTGGGCATGGAGCCTGCTTAAAATTCTCTCTCCCTGGGGCTCCTGGATGGCTCAGTAGGTTAAGCCTCTGCCTTCGGCTCAGGTCATGATCTCAGGGTCCAGGGATTGAGCCCCACATAGTGCTCTCTGCTCAGCAGGGAGCCTGCTTCCCCCTCTCTCTCTGCCTGCCTCACTGCCTACTTGTGATCTCTCTTTCTGTCAAATAAATAAATAAAATCTTAAAAAAAAAAAAAGATTCTCTCTTCCTTTCCCTCTGCCTCTCCTGCTCATCCACTCTCCCTCTCTCTCTCTCTCTCTCAAAAAAAAAAAAAAAAAAGAGTGGCTAAATATCAAAATATCTTAATATAAATGGAAGAAACAATACCATGGTTTTGAGGTGAGGGATAAACTTTCAGTTGATGCTTTCTATTGAAGAGTTGATGGGTCTTTCTGGAAGTCCCTGAAATGAACAATAAAGTTATTTGCCTGGATTAGGAGTTTCCAGGAATAGTGACGTTATGCTAATGAAGACCATGCAATGGCAAAGTCCCATTAATGCAGATTGAGTACGCTGTATAGGTAATTGGTTCTGGCTAGTATTTGGTGTATTTGTTGTGTTTGATGAGGAACATAGGCAGGCAGACAGATAACCATTGAGTCTCAGCAGACTATCTCTTATGGGCCCAGTTCAGTGGCACTGATAACCTTCTCGTCTTCCAAGACAGAAAATGCTGCCCAGCAAGTGCATGCCAGAAAGTTTCATGGGACATTTATTCATCTGCCCCAGGCCCTTTTTATCCCTAGGTGATGTGTTTTCTTTCTACTCTTTTGAATGGCAACTCTAAAAAGCATCTATAAAATCCCACTTATGACTTCATTAAAAACACAGAATTCAGCTTGACATCTTGCTGCACACTTGATCCATTCCCAGGTTACTCTCCTGTGAAAAGTCTCTGGGGATGCAGAAGTACTAAACTAAACCTGAAGGCTCTCCATGTGTATTGCAATCTCAGGATTGTCCTCTAACATGGTCTTTTGACGTGGAGGGGAGATGATCTGAGGAGAGGATCTTCCACATTATTTTCCCTTAGAGACTTTGAACCATAAGTGTTGTCTGAGGCTTTTCCACCTTCCTTAAGTAGAGGTGTTTTTGTTTTTATTATTTTTTTTGTAATAATGATTCTTCTGATACTTGGTATCAGATGTGCCTGTGTTTAGGGGTCTCATTGTGGTGCCAGAGCTGGGGTTTCTGATGCTGATCTCCATGCCCTGGCCTCCATCTATTTCCCTGGCCCCATTGCCTCCCATCCCCTACCTGTGTCAGTCAGCTCCAGCAAACACTGGTGACCCCTCTGTTATTTAGACATTCAGCCTCATTCCCTTCTCAGGACCTTTGCACATGCTGCCTTTTTCTTATCAGTTTGTTCTCCTTCAGACAGCTTTCTCTGACCACCCTAAAGAAAGCAACCACCGTTCATCTCATCCTAGCCACTCTCTAGCCTCACAGCTGTTCTCAATAACTAAAAGGAGTAAGTCACTGAGATGAAAGGTACAGCATAGGGAATAGAGTCAATGGTATCACAATAGCCATGTCTGAGGACAGATGGGAGCCCATCTATGAGCAGAGCATCATATAGAGAGTGGTCCAATCATCACACCGTACACCTGAAACTTAGGTAACATTGTGTATCAGCTAAACTTCAATAAAATTAAATTAAATTATACTGAATTATTTATTTGTGCGTGAATTTATTGTATGTCCCTCCCAGTAGAAAATGAAAGGTCCCTTAAGGGCAGAGACATCATCTTGCTCACACATGTATCCCTAGTTCTTGACAGGGCCTGGCCCAGAGATAGACACACTACTTGTTTGATGATTGAATACAGAAGTCTGGATTATAGGATCTTGTATTGTATTCTTCACACTTACTGTTTCTCTCCTGCTGGATTCTTTTAATGATCAGTGAAGACTGTGTTGCAGCCTAAAGCTTTATGCACTTCTTTTATACAGTGCATCTTCCCATTATGAATGTGATGATGTAAAACAAGGGATAATCTCTGCCCAAAGGCTTTCTCATTGACAGTGAGTGCTGCAGTATCACTCTCTGGTGGAAGACTTCCCTGACCTCAGCCCTCCTCTGGGCAGTCTCTCCTGGCATTTATAGGACACCTTAAGTTTTTCTCTATTGGATTCTTTACTGCATTAATATAATTGTATGTCTCCCCAAATGTCTGAAGACTCCTTGAGGCCAGAGATTCCCTGCCTTTTTTTTTTCTTTCTATCTTTAGCACTCACCAGTGTTTTCTATGTGATGGAAAGTTCAACAAATGTTTGTCAGATTAGTCAGGAAAGGCTTTCTCCATTATTTATTTTCTGATAACTTTAAAGATAAGATCTATACATGAAGGTTCCCCACATATACCTGAATGTATTGATTTTCTTTCTACTTAAAGTCTAAGATGTTCGGTATAGGGTGCATGTAGCTAATGTTGGTCTCCCAAGAAATTGGTCAAGTGAACATTTTAGAGCAGGACCCTTTTGCCTATAGCCTCAGTGTTCATTTAGTCAGCAAATGGGATGTGAGTGGAATATTTACTAAGAAATCTCAGTTCTATTAAAGGCTAAACCAGGGAATTTTATATCCTTAACTCTCCACATTGCCTCCATTTCTGCTCCATAAGGTCTAAACCATAAGGTCTAAACCCATCAGCCACTTAGAACATACTAGTTGGTGAGGATGATATATCTGAAAGCAATCTACACTTACTCTAGCCAAAAAGCTTATGAGGTATGGTGTGTCACCTTCGAACCCCACACATACTGCTCAAGAAAAGACCATTCACAACTGAGAGGGAATAGTTAGCAAGAAGTCTCCTTTTCTTAGTGATTTCACCTTTTTTATAATTTGCTCAGGTTAGGGTGGCACTGTTCAACACTTAGAATTTTGCATCAGAGTTTTAGTACTTCAATTAAAAATGATCTATGATTTATTTCTCTTGTTCTAGAGAAAAGAATAAGGCTAAGAGAATCATCTACATGCTTACCCACATTTTGGTAACACAGGATTAGAGAGAAAAACAAAGCAGGGCATTAACAGAGGGCTTGAATCCCAGTTCATAAGACACCATATAGTGGTCTTTTTCAAGAAGACAACACCTGAACTGAGGACCAAAATGTGTGCTATGGCAATCCAATCAACTGTTTAAAGACATTTGTCAAAAGCTTACTGCAAGTCATCAACGCGTTCATTTTTATTTTTATTTTTTTTTAAAGATTTTATTTATTTATTTGACAGAGAGAAATCACAAGTAGGCAGAGAGGCAGGCAGAGAGAGAGGAGGAAGCAGGCTCCCCGCTGAGCAGAAAGCCCGATGTGGGGCTCGAACCCAGGACCTGGGATCATGACCTGAGCCGAAGGCAGCGGCTTAACCCACCGAGCCACCCAGGCGCCCCAACGCGTTCATTTTTAAATGTATTCAATAAATGCACCAGTTACCAACTATATCTCATTTTATTTCTCAAATCCCCATGAAGTGCATATGATTCTTCACATTTTGCAAGTGATGAAAGTGAGGCTCACTCATCACAGGAAAAAACAAAGTATGTAATTATGTGAGGTAATGGATGTTAAGTAAACTTATTGCAGTGATTATTTCACAATATATACATGTATCGAAGCATTATGCTATAGTACCTGAAACTAACACAATGTTATATGTCAGTTATATCTCAATAAAACCAGAAAAAAAGACTGAGGCTCAAAGCAGTTAGGTTAAGACTTTCAAGATTGCACAGCTATTGTATCTTAAAACCCACCTCCATGAAAATAGAAGAGCGGTAGGTGAAAGTCTTCCAAGGGCAAAGGGAGCCAGTAGTGAAAGTTTGAAATATTATGAAGGCTCAGTATGTCAGAGTACCAGGAGCTAGGAAAAGGGAACCAAAAGGAGAATATTTAGGGAAACTATCTGCAAAGAATAAAAAGAAATCAAACTGTCTCTGAAGGGTGAAATATGCCTCAAAGTCTAGGAGGTGCTCTTCATGGATAAAAAAAGACACTCATGAGGAGAATGTTATGAGGGACATGAGTAGGTATATCTGAAGCACAGTGACTCCCACTCCACCCTGAAGAGAATAAGTGGAAGGAGAAAGGGTGAAAGAGAGGGAGGAAAAAGAAGAAAGGGAGACAGGACGCCATATGCAATAAATGCAACTAAGGGAGTGTCTTCCATTTCATTAAGCATCTTAAAATGCAGGTGTTAAAAGGAACTGAGAGATCATCCCACCTTCCAGCAAATCCATATTTATGTTCTCTCCGACAACCTGAGAGCCTCATGGTATGTCTTTATGATCACCACAGCTACCATCTCCAACAACCTTCCTTGGGGAAGTGGTTTCCTCAAATTCAAATCTTCCAGATGTAAAAATATATATGTATATATATATTTCTAAATGAATGCTGTGTGCTACCTCTACTATTTCATATCTAAATAGCAGGACTTATTAAAATATTTTTACTAAGATCCTTCCAACATCAGGAGACTGTGAAGCCCAACAGAACAAAAGTTTAAAAATCAGACATCTCCAAGCTGAAGGTCTCCCTGCTCCACAAAACCTAAACATTGTTTTTTTTTCCACTTTCAGATATAATTCTGGCAAGAAAATAGGTATTTTCTGCACTTTCCAAAGCAATCACTTCCAAATTTTCTTTTCTTCTTTGTTCAATAGGTAACTAGACTTCACACTAAATACAGATTGCCTAGGTCTCCCAAAGCTAACTAAGTGTACTAGAAGGGTTGGTTATATAAGATCTTTAGTCTTCATAACAAAACACACAAATTTTTCACACCAGCCCAGATTGCAATGCTCCAGGATTAATGGCATTAGGCACTTTCTCTGAAGCCATCATCTTGAAATGATGAGACCTGTTTTTTCTGGGACAATCCAAGCAGCTCAAAGTTGAAAAAATTAAAAATAAAATTATTTAACTTATGCCTCCTTGACCCTTCTTTAATAAAATTGGTTATCTATTGTTATACCTTTTTCTCTTTACTAATAGAAGAAATCCATAAAAGATCATAACCCACTGGGAAAGCTACCCACTTTCATGCCACTTGGGCCACTTTTGAGGGATATATTTTACAAAACAACTTGGACCCCAATGTGGATAAAAGACAAAAGCCCATCAACCTTTAATGAGCTAGACAGATATTCATTCTTGAAAGTTACTATGATACCTTTCTATCTCTGGGCCTTTTAACTTACAATGTATTATCATATTAACTTTGTTGGTTTTCACAACACCAACTTACTACTTACCCTACTTTCTAGGGTAAGTAAAATGTATACAAGTGATCTTATTTTACAGTGGAAAGAAGGAAGACTCAGAAATGAACTATCATATTACTTCACTGAGACTCACATTAAACCTGGGTCCTCTGCTCCTTTACAATAAGATGACTCCTGTCTACCTTCCCAATCTAAACAAATCCATCAAGACCTCCCAGGTAGACAAGAATCAAAGCTTCTAGTTCCATTGTATCCCCTAACCACCCCTCCCTCCACTTCACCTCCTTCAGAATTCCCCTTAATCCAATTTGACCCATTTCATCAATGCACCTAATGAACTATCTATGTGGAATCAGAATGAAGTATATAAAAACTCCACAGAAAGACTAGAACCCCATAGACTGGTATTTCATTAGTTTTTCATTTCAGCCCTCAGCTCTTAAATATTAAATTATGAGTATTAAATTGCAACAACTTTGCTCTTCTAGACTGTTGATGACTAATGGAACACTGAACCTTGCAACCCAGAGAACACATAACTGTAACTCACAAACAAGAAATCTTGTCCACAACCTTAATGGCTTTCAAATGTACATGAAGGACATTAGGAAAATACCCTACCATTTAAAAATGAATTCTCATTCTCTCTCTCCTCCTTATTGCTCTGATGAAAAAGAAATCTCTGTATGGTTTTGGTTATTGTTTTTTGTTTGCTGAAACAATCTTGAGTTTCATATTAATTTTATACATATTTTTAGCCAAATAATATAATGAATCCTTCTCACTTTAAACAGTAATTTAAAAAACATAAACGTGTCTACAAAAATAAATGTCTTTTCTCTCCTTCCTATGTATCTGGATGGAAGCATCTCAGCAATTCGGCCCAAAGTGTGGTCTGACTTAACACAGGAGCAAGAGAAGTTATGGGTCTGACCAAATGTGTCCCTTGAGGCTTCTTCAACAGACATCAAAGACTTAGCTGGATTCTCTATCCAGTTTTGAGGTTTGCAGCTTAGGTTTTTTGCACAGCATTTGGGCTACCACAGAAACAAAGCAGAAATTGTAGAGCCCAATAAATAGGAATTGATTAGGGAAAAAAGTGAGCTGGCCTTTTAGATAAAAGATCCAGTGAAGTGAACCACCTCTCAGCAGTCTCAGGGTCTTCGTTTAAAGATCTTAAGCAGATTCTACAATATGAAAGCCCTTCAGTTATTCTGCTTTTAGGACTCTTTGATCTCACCATTCCAGAGCCACATAAAACTAGAATTATCTGGTTCACTTCGAAGAAGTTCCTGTCTTCCCAGAGTTGAGATGACAATTACTGAGAAGGGGGAGGGAGCCGGTGGGGTACCAGCCCACTGAATCTTCTGGGCAGTGAAAGAAAGATCAAGGTACTAACACTGTTCTGTAGAACTGTGCTCTGGGGTTAGGTGGATGTTAATCCTCTGAAATATGACTCCTGCAAATAGAGATGGGCTCCAAGAGTAACATAAGCACTGGATTTCAGTTTCCATATGAGAGAATGAATGTAAATATCTCATCATTAATTCATATACTGTTACTTACCAAAATGACAGTAGTTAGATATATTGTGTTAAATAAAAAATATTATGAAAATTAATTTTACTCATTTTTATTTTCTTTTAATGTGGTCATTAAACTACATTACATGCATGGCCCACATGACTTTTCTCTTGAACTGGGCCAGCAGAGGTAGGCTCTTTGAGCCCTATCATCTCTGTCACAGCCACTACTCTCTGCTGTGGCAGGAGGAGCAGCCACAGGCAAGACGTAAATGACTAAGCTTGGCTATGTTCTAATACAACTTTCTTTGCAAAACCAGGTGGTGGGCCCCGTGGGCCAAAGGTTACAGATATCTACTCTAGAGCATAACCAACATTTTAAAATTAAGATGTTATTTGTCAACAATCTTTTTTTATTCGGCAGTTTTAATGAGCCAACAATAGGTAAAGAAGAAGATAAGGAGATCTTATAGTTTCCTCTGCATATGGCAGACTCAAACTGTCACAGCCTTGCAGGGCCTAATACTGAGCACCCTGGCCGTGTTTGTCCCAGGGTAGCCTGGTTCTCATTCTCACCATCATCACCATGTCTCATTTCAAGCCAGCCTTCAGAAGCAATTAACCAGCCACTATTCCTTATGATGACAGAACACACTCAGGCACTCTCTGCAGTAACGGAAATTTCACGCAAAGGCTCAGACACCAAGTTCCTCTTTGAAGGCCAGTGCCAGTGATGTAATGTGTGAGTGAGCACCATTTTGAAACACTCACTCGGCCTCTTTTTACACCTTGACTGCTAATTCCTTTACAGCCCAAATCTGCAATTCAAAGCTGCATTTGGACATTTTGACACTATTTAACTGGCTATTTAACTGGCTATTTGACTATTTAACTGGACCTGGTTTCATAAGGACATTCTGGAGTTTCAGGGTTTTGCCAGTTGCAAAATGCAGTACAATAGCCCAAGTCTCAAACCAGAGAACACTCAGAAAAGGAAGAATAATGCCTGAAACCCTTTGCCCCCAGATATAGTCTGAGAAGAAAGGAAACAATGTACTGATTAGCATGCTGAGATGCTAAGGAGAGCCCAGTAATACTAAATATCTTAACAAGGAACATACTGAGGCAGGTTGATTTCCCTATCTCAACTAAAAGCAAGGGTTAAATGTTTCAACCAGTTCTCAAAGTTCTTGCCAGCCTCCATATCAGTTATCATCTGGATTTGCTCATACCGAGAGCAAAAGTTGCCAACATTAAGCGAGCATCAATGATTTCAATGGATGACTTCACAGTATGTACCCACAGATGCTAGGAAATCAGCATCTCACCCACCACTGCGTTAATAGTGTGCCAGTTTATATAAATAATCACTGTTAAATTAGACAAGTTTATCTTTACTAACACACTCAGAACTTCATTTCCATGTTTCTTGCTGAACGAAAATGAATACATGCACATCTAACTCCACAGAAAAACCAAGTTTTCTCCAACAGTGGTAAAGGAACAAGGAAGGACAGAAGCTAAATTGCCTTAGTGCTTCCTCCTATCACTTCTCTGCCAATTTTAAACAGAGAGGATCAAGTTACTACTCTAGAAAATAAGCAAAACAAATCATTACTGATATTAATCATTGTCAGTTTATTTTTCCTCCTCTTTTTTATTTAGTTAGGTGCTGACATGTATAAGCTTTAAGTAAATTGAACGTCCACTTGTATTTTATTGCTCCTTACAAACCCTCAAGCCCCAGCAATAGTCACAGTTTATGTTAGAAACAGCAAAATTGATGTGAGTTCTGGGGTTGACAATGACGGATGGAAGCCTCACGCAGACATGCTCTACGGGACCTGAAGTCCTCGAGAATTTTGCACGCCATTCGGTACACAGGCAAGGAGGAAGACAGTACGCAGGCGCAGCCAGTTCCCACATGCTCCCACCCACACAACCGCCTTGACAGCCACGGGTGGGCTCGTCTGCAACGCATATTCAGATCACTGAATTTCCTGAAAAGGTAAAGCTAGACACAGAGAAGTCTGGGGCTCTGCACCAAATGCTCTCTGGTTTTCTGAAGTCTGTGCTCTACCCCAGAAGCCCTGCAATGGGCTTGCCAGCTGAGCTCAAGACCAGGGACCAGAGGAGGAGTCTCACGCTGGCCCAGGGCTGCAGGGTGACACCTGGCAAATCCTTGCTCCCTTTAGGTGCGGGTCTTCTCATCCACCTGTAGCTAACAATGCTTACAATGCATATTTTAAGTGTTTTGTGTACAATATGCATTGTGAGCCCTTGGTATTTACTAGGTACCCTGTAAGTGTAAGATGCCTATGTCTTTCCAAGGGAGGAGTTATTCTGAGGACTTCCTTTGAGTCCTCATGCTTTACTGTCAAAACGTGCCATGTGTCTGTCTCACCGGATAATAAGGAAGGCGATTTGGTTCCCAGTTTTCTGCAGACAGTGTTATCCCACACGAATCCCCTCATTCACTGAATGGCACACATTCTCAGTTCCTTCTCTGCTTAGGACACCTTGCCGGAGCCTAGCAACACAGAAGACGCACAAGACACCTTCGGCTCTCTTAGATTGTCCAGCATGGTAAGTCAGGTAGACATTTACAGAATAAATGACCATGTGTCATGAAAATCTCTCATAACAGAGGTGTGAAAAATGTGCTGGAGGTTAGAGCACTGATATTTGAGCAATCAATTTTGCCTAGAGGGGGGAGGAGAAATCGTCCAAGTTGGGGAACATACGAGTTGGTGGCTAAAAGATGCTCTGCAGAGGGTCCGATGGAGAAAGCAACAAAAAGGAAGCCTGGGCTGAGGGGAGGATATGGAGGTTCCATAGGGGGTAGGGAGGGAAGCAGGAGATGAAAAAGAAGTCTGTGAAGAGAGGCTTGTGAAATGGACTGTATATTTTAAACATTTATTTTGACCTAGGGATGATATTTTCACAATTCATTTGCTAAAAAAAAATTTGTAGTAATTATGTTACCACTTCCACCTAGAGCTGACCTTTTTATCTTAAAGATAACTTTCTTAATAAAAACTCTGTTAAAAAAAATTATACATTCTTCCTGTGAAAAATCATGTGGTCAGAGAAATATTGTGGTTTTTTTTAATAATATATCACTTTAAAGGGCTTGACTTTTCAGCCAACCTCAGTGCTTCTCCTTTTCCTCCTGTCAGTATTCATCTACCCCCCGTCTGCTGACTTTATACCACTTATGTGATCATATTCCTCTGAGCAATAGGAAGGCATCGTCCTACCCATTGATCGCAACCCGCAAAACTGCTTTCCAGTTCAAAACCGTGTCATGGAATAGCAGACCATACGCCCAGGGCTCAGCAGGGTCAGGATTCCTTTTCAATCCACAGTATCACTTTGCTCATCTAAGACCTTGGCTGTCCCCTCAATAGTCACCTTCCTTTGTAATGGAAGAAGTTGCTGCTGGCCACAGTGTTCACTAGCAGGAGGCAGGAGGCAGCCTGGGGCCTGTATCCCGGTCTCTTCTGGCCTTCATGGGACCGAGCCAGGCAGGGTTGGGAGTCCTTTAGTGTCCACTGTTAACATGGTGTACTCAAAGTGTCAGATTGGACCACATAAGGTGCAGAATTTTGCTTTAAATAAGGAAATCACAATGCACAGAAGTCCTTCCCTCCTCCTGCTTTCTATTTTTTTTAATAAAGATTTTAATTTTTTTGAGAGAGAAAAGAGTGAGAGAAAGAAAGTATGAGTCGGGGTAGAGGGGCAGAGAGAGATGCAGACTCCCAGATGAGCAGGGATCCTGACTTGGGGCTTGATCCCAGGACCCCAGATCAGGACCCGAGCCAAAGGCAGACAGTTAACCCACTGAGCCACCCAGGCACACCCCTCCTCCTGTTTTCCATTCATCTTGGGACCTCTGAGGCCCGTCCCCACACAGCACCCACCATCACTACTCAGAAACCAAATAAGCAGGGTTGGGGTTATTACACAGGAATCAGGTCAAGGTGGTTCATCTCAGCTTGGGGAGGATTTCTCCTGCCAAGAACTTTGGGTCTTCCGAAGGCCCCAGATCATGACTGGCACAGCTGATGAGTAAGGAATGGCAGTTTACTTGAGAAGTTCACTATTTAAAATTCTCTAAGTCACATTATTCCAAAGCCTGCTCAGGATCACCAGGAGCTTAGAAATAATAAATACCCAGAGGCAGGCCCCACACTAGACCTGCTGAACCAGGAACAGCTTATCAGAGAAAATGCCTTTCTTTCTACTATGCGTAGTTAGAATTCAGCCAGAGATAAATAACTATATAGTAAAATTGGGGTGTGTCCGTAAGCCATACGGTCAATGAACATAGCTAGCTTCTCATGGCAGGATTGAAATGATGTTTCTCATGCTGCTGTCTGCACTGCCCCCAGCCAATCATAGTCTCCAGAATCAAGGCCAGGAAATAGAACTCACCAAAAAATTCCTGTGCCAAGTCTGAAATACAGCCACTGGGTTAGCTTGCTAAAGTTTCCACTCTGAATTCTCGTGACTGTACAGATAGGGGTGTTTTATTGGGGTGGGGGTTGAAGCAATCCCTGTTCCAACCACCTCAAACTCCACACAGACACCTGAGTGACCCAGCAGCACTCCCCAAAGACGGCTTTGGAATTTGCCAGCTACTGACAACCGTGTCATTGAGCTGATGCCACCGGGAGAGTAATTGTTCTAACTAGTAGGATGAGTTCTAAAGCTAAAAACCAATAAAGAGGGTCAAACCCACACTGCAAGCTCAGGTTGAGCTCCTGAGAATCTCAGCTTCCTGTGGAGGCCCATTCATCCCCACAGGACACTCAGGGACCAGTAAGGAACACCTTTCTGGATCCACCTTTATCTCCTAAGATAAAGCTGGTCCTTCACCCCCTGAAGAGTGGGCTCTGCAGACTGTGTCTCCAGGACCCAAGAAGCATCTGTGCTGACCTCGCCACAATTTCTCCTGACCTGCCGTGTACATTTTCAAAGCAGTTGGTCAAGGGTAAGGTCCGGTTTGGCAGCGGTGGAGCAGAATGAAGTGAGTGACCCTTGTACCATGACAACTATGCACTGTGAGACTCAGGAATAAAAATGACAGAACCCATTGTTTATGTAAATCATCCCACAGGAGCTCCCGAAACCAGATCTCAGGCTTGATCCTTGGGGAAAAGAATGATAACAGCATCATAAATTTCTACCCAAGAACATCACCATGTACATAATGTATTACAGGTAGTATTTTTGCATTTTTGAAAGTGTGCTTTGCACACATTGCTTAGAGAGCTTAAGTAACCTAAGATCATACAGCAAGTACAAGAGCCAGAAACTAAGAAAAATAAAACCACCTGCTTAAAGAGATCTATGTTCTGTATCCTTGGGAGAAACCAAATGTCATCAGTCACTTAGTTCAATTTATTACTAATTACCACTAATTACTAATTTAGGATTTTTTTAAGGACACAGGTCCCTACTTTTCTCATCACGACTTCCGGGGCACCCTTGGTCTCTTTTGGCCATCATTTCTTGGGAAAAAACTGTACACCACCCATTGCACCAGTCTACTTAATTTCATTAACTACTAAATACTCGATAACTACCAAAAAACAAGCAAACAACAACAACAAAAAAAAACTTTTGCGAAAGAGCTTATCAAACTATGGCAAGCCTAGGCATCAACCTTGTTTGGCCAGTAAAGGAAATGAGACTCAGAGGGCCTCTTGAAATGAAGGGAGCATCTAGGAGGGGGTGGGAGCATCTAGGAGGGAGTGGGAGCACCTAGGAAGGAGTGGGAGCACCTAGGGGAGTGGGAACACCTAGGAGGGAGTGGGAGCGTCTAGGAGGGAGTGGGAGCACCTTGGCAACTCTTACCCAGAGGACAGGTCCCTGTCTGCTCTTGCTAGAGGGACATCCTCATCCCTACTGACTCATGTTCTTTTCATAAAAATTTATTTCAGCAGTGCATATAAAGAGACCATCTCACGTAATACTGTAGCTCATCATTTTATTACAACCGCCTTCAGATTTTATCTCCACCCTCTACCAGATAAATCTCCCAGCGGCCATGGGCAGCACTTGGGAGAAACAGCACAGTCCTGAGCCAGTACATGGCTCCATTAAACAATGAATAACAGTTACTCACCAAGCTGCGCAGCATTTATTTAAATTTAGCAGATAAAGAACGAGCAGTGGGCATAAGCCCAAGCTGGACCGAAAGTCATTAACAGCATTAATTGCAATAGTAACATTAATTTAGTGCCCTCACTGTGCCGGGAGCTGTGACGAGTCTTGTAAAGTTCTATGAATTTAATTTAATTTCATGTAATCCTCTTAGGAACCCCTGGGAGCTAGCTGCTAATATTATCCCCACTTTCAGGAGCCAGGGGTGCAGAGGGTTAAGGAAACCACCCATGATCACGTGGGGGCTAAGGGCAGCTTCAAATCCAATGAGAGACGACAGAAATTACATTCTAAATAATCATGCTACTTTGCCTAGTGGGAAAAAAATAAAACCAGATTGCCAAATTATTCCTTAGATACCACTTCCTTCGATGTTCCTTCGAATACCACTTCCCAGTTCCCAGATTCATAAATTCTAGACTTAGAATGTACCAGCACACTGTATTTTAGGTAACTATTATAGCCCACTTCCAGTCTACATGAGAAAGAAACATTCCCTGTAATGTTTCAGCATGTCTTGGTTCCAACAAATAGAATAATTATATGAGAGGGGATGAAAGAATTCATGTGGGTAAAGGGTAACTAAAGCCTTTAAAAAAAAAAAAAAACCCTCAAAAAATTTCATGCCCAAGTGTTGGTTCAGACTGCAGAAACAAAGCTCTGAGGAAGTACCCAGGGGGGAAAAAAAAAAAAACTCATCTTCTCTTTCTTTCCCTGAGAAAATACAATTTTCATCAGACAGTAAAGCCCTTTTGGGTAAAGAATCCATTCCAGTTGGCTAAACTATTTATAGGCATGGTTCACCGAAAATATATGATATTTTCATAATATGATACAGAATTTTAAAAATGAGATACTTAAAATGACTTCTCAGGAAAACTTTCAAGAAACATAAAATTATAGGTGACTCTTAGTTCCAACTCTGAGGACTAAAAAGAGGCATTTGGCCAATTGTAGGTAAACAGAATGCTGGGAACTTCCTGCAGCATTCACGGGGTTCTCTGAATTTGAAGGAATTCTTGCTCATTTCAGTTAACATAAGCTTGAGAGCTTGAGAGCTTTGTGGTTGTCAGAAGCTATACGGCAAACCTAAAATACAGAATCAATTTGTGTTCCAGAGGCTTTTTTGGTCTTTCTATGAAAATAAAACTAAACCACAAAATCTCTTCAGATTCTTGAGGCCACAGGGTCTCATTAGAAACCAAACAAGAATTTCCTTATAAAATTGTACCCAAAAATTGTTATGGTGAATGATAAATCTCAGCCATTCTCTATCCAATGCCAAAACAGCAAGAAGAAAGTTACAGTCTTTGGATTTTTTTGGTTTTTATTAAGTTTTTAATTTTAATTCCAGTATAGTTAACATACAGTGTTATATTATTTTCAGGTGTACACTATAGTGATTCGACAACTCTATACATACTCAGTGCTCATCACAGTAAGTGCTGTCCCAATTCCCCCCACCCCTCGGCCTTCTCCTTGTAACCATCAGTTTGTTCTCTATAGTTCAGAGACTGTTTTTCAGTTTGTCTCTTTTTCCCTTTGTTTTTTGTTTTGTTTCTTAAGTTCTACACACGAGTGAAATCATATGGTATTTGTCTTTCTCTGACTGACTTATTTCACTAGCATTATACTCTCTAGCTCCATCCCTATCCTAGCAAATGACAAGATTTCATTTTTCAAGACTGAGTAATATTCTATCATAGATGATAGACTGATAGATAGATATCACACCTTCTTTATCCATTTATCTATCGAGGGACACTTGGGCTGCTTCCATCATTTAACTATTGTAAATAATGCTGCAATAAATACAGGGATGTGTGTATCCCTTTGAATTACTGTTTTTGTATTTTGGGGGTAGATACCTGGTAGTGCAATTGTGGGTCATAGGGTAGCTCTATTTTTAACTTTTTGAAGAACCTCCATGCTGTTTTCCAGAGTGGCTGCACCAGTTTGTATTCTCACCAACAGTGCACTAGGGTTCCTTTTTCTCCACATCCTCATCAACACTTGTTTCTTGTTGAAAGATGTTGAGCATCTTTTCATGTGCCTGTTGGCCATCTGTATGTCTTCTTGGGAGAAATGTCTGTTCATGTCTTCAGCCCATTTTAATCAGATTCTTTTTTGGGTGTTGAGTTTGTTGAATCAAAAAGGTCCCTGCAACTCTACCCATCCTGGTGCCTCTGCCTAGAGGCAACACCTTCTTCTGATGATATCCTGGGCATCCTTCAAGACCTGAAGCCATGTCACCCCGTAAGCAATAGGCAGTAGGGACAATGCTCACCTAACTTAGCCAGAGTTTCTCTGCCTCATCCAAAGATGCCCTGTTATGCTTTGGCATCACCTCCAAGACCCACCACACAAGGTGTTCCGCGTGGTTGGGGCCTAACATGTGTTTGTTGACTCTGGTTATAAGAAAACTTAACATGACAATGTTTCTAAGTACCTAGATTACAAATGCTTCCCAGTTCACAGAATGTTTCAGCTCCCAGAGACCTTGTACCACTTGAATTTTGTATTAATTGAAGATGCTGCTGGATCCCTGCTTGCTGCCCCTGCATCAGCCTGCAGTGGGGGTTGAGGTTGGGGCACATTAGCATGAACCTGACTTCGTTAATACTCCTCAGGTTACCTGTATGTTTCACTTTCCCTTTCCTTTTTGAATAGACCTAAACCTTACTAAAATTTTCTTGACAGCCATTATTCCAGTGTGACAAATATGGGGAGGGTTGATTGCTCTGATGATAGAAGATTCCAGTAACAGAAACTACAAGAAGCCTTCTCCTTGTGCGGCAGCCATCTGCATATCCACTATTTTGTCCTTCTGTAATTCTGCTGGGTATAATGAACTGGCACTCACCACTCGTTCTCAACCCTTTCCAGAGTACTTCTCTGCCCTGTAGAAGCTGAGAGGCTAAGGACTACATTTCCCAGACTCCCCTTCAGCTAAAGGTCCTGATGATATCAAATGTTGTTAAGATTTTAAGGATGGAAGCAATGTAGAGGAGGGACTGATCCCTTTTGGTTTTTTCCCCTCTGGGTATTAAGAGGCAGTTGCAGGTGAGACAAGGAGCAGATCTTGCTTTCAAATGTCCATCCCTAGCTTCAGACTCCCCTGTCCTGGACTAGGACAAAGATTTTGTTCTAGGCATTATTTCCAGAGTTCTAGCCTGGTGCCTACTTCTCTAGTCTTTCCAATACTTGTGTGGGCACCTAAGCTCCCTAAAACACAGTCATTTCTGCTTAAAATACCTGAACTGGATTCTGTGTTTTGAACTAAACCTTGATTGGCAAAGCAAATAATATTTTAAAATTCTACATTTGTAATATTTTCTTGGCTGTTTTACAGTTACAATTACGATGTTTTACAATTTACAGTTTTGGTGGAGCATCAAGCTTGTATGTATTGAGCACTGCATAATTCTATCCAAATCAGCAGAATTTTTCAGTTATCATACCATAGTTTGCCAAACATTGAAATCCCAGTGACCATCTTGGAAAACACCCACCAAGTAATAACAGTAAAGTTGGCTTTATTGGGTATTGTATTTACTGGGGGAAAACAGTACTTACACATTCAACAAAGAACCTGAATCGGTCTCATTTAGAAGTCACTTGACCTAAATAGTTCAAGGAACCACAAGTAGCTTAGAGCTAATCAAGGTGTGAGAAGTAATTTTTTTTTTCTTTTTGAGAAAGAGAGGGAAAAAGAAATCAGGAATTAGCTAGTAAATTTTAAGAAGATATAAATTTTGAGTTTCCAAAAATCAAACATATAAAAAGTCAAGTGCTGCCAATATTTGCCATTAAAGTCAATTAGTAGAGGGACACTTGGGTGGCACAGTCAGGTAAGCATCAGGCCCAGGTCATGATCTCAGGGTGGGGTTCTGAACTCAGCTCAGAGTCTGCTTAAGACACTCTCTCTCCCTCTCCCTCTGCCCCTCCCCAACTAAGATAAATAAATAAACCTAAAAAAAAAAAAGAGTCAGTTAGTAGAAACATAATTTTATGCCAAAGCTTGATGAAGCCTTATGTGTCATTGGAAGGAAAACAAAAAGCTAGTATCACATCCCACAACAGATCATTATAGAAAAATAAAGGGTGTGTCATCCAGTTCTATAGTATAATAAACAACATTTATTAAAGTAAAATGCTGCCTAAAAGGAACAGGAGACTACAGATAAAGTTCCATTATTTAGACTCTGCATTAATAAGCTATAGATTTTATTTAATCTGTATATTCCCAAAGTCCATCATTATGTTAGGCACAGAATAGGCCTTGAATAAAAATGTGCTAAGGACAAGTTAGCAGACATTGATAAGAAAGGATAAACAGATTTACTTGAAATTTATATCCATGCAAATTCTGGAGTATAGTGGAAGTTTCTTAAGAACTACACATACTGAAATAAGATAATTTAAAATAAATTCATAATGAAAACAATTTTAGAGAAGAGATGTAAAAGCAGGCCAAGTCACAGAGCACAATGAGGGGGCTAACCTGCTGAATGCTAAGGGGAAGACGAGTAAGAAATGACCTAGAGAGAACCAAAACCCAAAGCAATATAAAGAGAATTTGGATACTGGTCCTAGAACTAGAAAACCAGAAGGGATGTGCTGCTTGAAAAACAGGCAAGAGAACTGTGAAAATTCTAAAACTTTAATGAAATAGGAAATGGCATAAACATGAATTCAAAAGAAATCAATTTATAGTTGACAAATCCCATATGAAATGTTGAAAATTTTTGGAGTGTTGCAATTTTGGTTACTAACAATAAAATGCACTTTTCTAAATATTAAGTATATTTCCAAGAAGTTTACACTACCTAGGATTATTAGCAATCAATAAATTAAATATTTTTAAATGGTACTCTAAATGAAAAACAAACTAGTCAAGTACAATTTCTATGATATCTTCAAAGTTGTAAAGAACCATTGCACGCACCCACCTGCCCTTCCTTCTCCAGCACACTGGTTTCCTGCTGGATTCTAGAAGAGCGGGTTCCTAGCCTCCCCCTGGAGACACCCTGTTAGAGGGTTCCTGCCTCTTGCACCTGCCCTTCACACCCTGCTCCTACTCCTTGCTCTCCTCAGACACCCCTCCCCACTTTCCCAACCTACTGTGGTAGGAATTAATTACTTCTGTAACTTATGCACAGACAAAGTCTTAACAGTGGCAATCCTGTCCTCTTCTGAATTCCAGGCAGAGTAGAACCTGGTTCTCAATGAGTATTTGTTATATGAAAGAATGAATGAATGATCATACAAACAAACAGATAAGAAGGGGATGGGAATCACAGAATAAATCGGGGCCTCAGCCAAGGACAGTATCTGGCCCAGTGGATCCTGAAATGGGGTCCCAGGGAAATCAAATCAAATGGGTACCCGGGAAAAGGGCGCCAATAAGGTACTTGGCAATGTTACAGTTCTGACTGGAGTCCACCCTCTTTGTAACTATAACCGAAGCTACAACAGCCTCTGAAGTCATACATAAATCTAATTACATCCCTAGAAACAGGAAATATGGAAAGGATCTTACAGAAATGGTTTTCATGAGATTTTAGGCTCAAAGGACTTTAAGTGGGTCTCATTATACAACATATATCAAAATTCAGATTTCACTGCTGGATATCAGTTTTAGGTCGGGCTCATCCAGGAGCTGCAGGATTTCTAGCAGCAGGTTATCATAAAGAATGAAAGAACCTTGACATGTAAATGATTTCTTGTCCCAAGCAGTCCTCTCAGCATTGTGGTTGGTTTTAATCAGGTGTTCTGAAAAACTGTATTTTATATTTTGGATAAAAGACATGCCCACTTTTATCCAGCCCCCATGCCATGCAAAATCAAATGAGAAAAACAAATTCCCTCTGTACACACAATAAAAAGTATGAATGCTGAGACACAACATCCTGGAAAGACTCCCCAAAAGAGATTAGTTTTAAGGAGAATTTAGAAGAAAGGAATGTGCACTAAACAGAGCCCAAAATCCAATGCCCAGAGAAATATAAGAGAGGGCAAAATGCTAAGATAAAGACACATGTATTTAAAGAGATGTTTTTAGTCTTAAAGAGGAGCAGTCCTTTAAGATTATGGAATTATTTCTGGCTTGGACCTTGCAAGACATTAAATGAACTCGTGCTAATTTCTCTTTTTTAAAAATAAAATGGCAAAATCATTTAATTTAGAATCGGCTGTCCATGGCTGCGCCCATCATTCATGTTTCTCCAAATCTCTCTTCCAAAAACAACTGAGAAGACTTGCAGATAAAAATATGCCAATATTCCATAAATAAAAAGCCATCAAAATAGACAGTAGGAGTAACTGATAACATGCTAAAATGCTTCTGCCTCACACAAACAAGCTATAATTTTAACAGAATTGTGTGTTTGATGCTCTCACCTGTCCAAACAGCAGAGGCAAGTCTCTGCAAAGTGGAAATCAGAATTGAGCATGAACAGAAACTCCTAAGATTAACTGTACGGAAACGGAGCTATTTGGTGGCCAACAAGCACATCTTTCTTTCTGTGCATAGGCATCAAAGTGACAGTCCTTTTGTTTGTAAATGGGCTCTGCCTCGTATTAAATACTTTAACAGTACCCAAGGACAGAGCTGCACTCTCAAGTTAAACCGTCTCAGAACATGTGTGTGTACACGCACATGTGTGTGCAGGCATTGCACACATTTAGCCACACTTAAATATCAAGAGGAACTGCATTGTCCAACTACCTGTTTAACAGCCGAGGCTGGATCTTACCATGCAAGTGCATTTTTTTAAGTGTGTAATGACACCTTCACAGAAGGACAGGATCCACTGAGCAGCAGGTCCAAATATCCAGGTTGTGCATGAGGTAAGGGAAAGCTCAGTGCTCAGGTCACCGCCTGGGACCTTTCCCGCAGGTCGGGCTTCTGAATACACGCCTCCCATTTGGGCCTCTGCATTTTTCTCTGCCTCTGCAGCTGTCTGGCTATGAAAAGCCTGGAAGAGACATCAAAATGCAGTTATTTTTTACACGGAGCACATTCCATAAAACCCAAGGCTTCTCTTAGGGAGTTGACACTTCTTGTCTGTTAATCCCCTACCTCTCATCTTTCGCCCTTTTTCATCTCCCTAATCCATCCGATTGCAACCACTGTCTCCACACTCACCTTCCGTGGCTCCAGGCCTCTGGTTCCACCCCCACCCACACTCCGGCCTAAAAATGGCATGGTGTCCCCTTCCCCTGGGACCCAGAATGGCCAGGCCACCTCCTTCCCTCTTCTCCTGCAGCTCAGATTCTTGGGCTGTGCTGACCCTCAATTCAGACTGCTAAGCTTTGTCTGGCATTGGAATTCAAAGATACGTGTCTATTTATGAAGACGTACGTATCACCCAGCTACTATGTATTAAACCAGACACTTGACAGTTAAAAGAATGCACTAAGCTACTGGCTACAAACCAGGCACCATGATCAGAAAGCTCACTGGGGACCCCGATTTTAGTCCCACTCAGAAAACGTGCATGACTTGCTTGATTTGCAGCCCAATATCTTTGTCAAGATACATCAGCAGTGTAGGATATCTTCTGGGATTTCATTATCTTTTTTGTTAATTTAATTTTATTTTTTCAGTGTTCCAAGATTCATTGTTTATGCACCACACCCAGTGCTCCATGCAATACGTGCCCTCCTTAATATCCACCACCAGACTCACCCCACTCCCCACCCCCCTCGCCTCCAAAACTCTGTTTCTCAGAGTCCATAGTCTCTCATGCTTTGTCTCCTCCTCCATTTTCCCCCAATTCACTTTTTCTCTCCTTCTCCTAATGTCCTTCATGTTATTCCTCATGTTTCGCAATAAGTAAAACCATGTGATAATTGACTTTCTCGGCTTAACTTATTTCACTCAGTATAATCTCCTCCATTCCCATCCATGTTGATGCAAAAGTGGGTATTCATCCTTTCTGAGATGAGTAATACTCCATTGTATATATGGACCATATCTTCTTTATCTATTCATCTGTTGAAGGGCATCTTGGCTCTTTCCACAGTTGGCAATTGTGGCCATTGCTGCTATGAACTCATTATCTTTTTTTAAAAAACAACAACTAATTGAAGAAATCATTGCAATACGGCATCTGCCATGTAAGATGGCCCTAAGAAAGGAGGTGCTGGTATTTGTGTTTCATGGACACAAGCCCTGATTCTATCTTCAGCCTTGACGTGTTCCATTATGTAAGGGATGTGTAGTCCAGAGCTAGACAAATCCAGTACTACCACCGTGAGCCCTTCTCCTTAGCTCTTACAGATACTGAGTATTGTTGAGTAGATTAAGAAGATGGATTCAAAAATGTTTCTGAAGCACTTTGTATTTGCTAGGAAAATGCAGGCAGGAATTTCTAATAAGCCTGAGGTTTAGTCACCCGAGCCCCTGGAAAGGATGGCTCATGAACTCTTTTGTTTCACACAGCAAAACTGGCATGAAAGCAGGGGGACGTGTTTTCATTTCTCTGGGAAGGGGACACTAAATTGGGAACCAAAGTATTAAAAAGGTGGCAATTACTAAAAATATCTAAACTCCAGCTGCCTCTTTCAATCCTAAATTCAGAATAATCCATGAAACTTGACAATGAATCAAATCCCTGCCATCCTTAAATTCCTTTGGTTCCCTCTTCCCCCAAATTTCCATCTCATGGAATGTCAGCTCATCTACAATCTTCTTGCCTAAATACATCTTCCAAGGTGGAGCACACTCCCCAAACCTGCACACATATATGCACACAGACACCACAAAATACACACACACACATCACACATCACACACATCACACACCATACATGTATGTACACACACACAAACCCCATACATACACTGCAAAACACACACATGATACACATACACATCATGTACCACACAGGCATGCACACAAACACAAGCCACACACACCATTAACCACACATGCACATGCACACACATCATACCTCAACACACACACCATACACACACTACACATAGTGTGTTTCCTGTCTTGGCCCCTTCCTCTTTGATCACCTCTCCCAACCTTGGGAGACCAGCTCCCATGTTCACAACCCTTTTGGAGGAAAAAAGTCCCTCCACTCTCTACACATGACTTATGATGTTTTTCCTCTCTGAAGCTCATGCAGGAAACAAAGTGTAGGTTAATCAAGAGACTCAAGTTCTACCTCAACTCTGACACGGGTTGCTCTGGGACCCAACATGAGTGACCCTGGACTCATCTTTCTTGTCTACTAATAGACATGGCACTTTCCTCAACCTATCCTCCAGGGCCCATAGAAGGACCTAACAGCATGACAAACACAAAAGAACTTTGAAAAATATGTAACACAATTAAAACATGCTGGCAGAATTTATTTCTTTTTTGAGGCAGATGCCACGGAGTGTCAATTCTATACTTTTTCCTAAAAGGTTCCTTGGTTTAACTGAAAGAGGGAATCGGGGGCTGGCAGGACCGGCTGTCTCATCTCCTGAAGGATCTACCAGCCCTCAGAAGAGCCCCATGTGAACTCTCCCTCCTGGTGCAGGCCCTAGAAAGGGATGCTGTCACTCCTCCCACAGGTAGACCCCAGGGACACCCATAGTCCAAGAGCAGACCCTACTCATGCCAGTGAAAGTCCTGCATTTTTATGAGCTCTCTTTAAGGAAGAAAATACACAATTTCAAGTTCAGTGGAAGTAGGCCCCTCGAAATGGTGTGGGGAGATGAGATTCTTATAGTTTAAGTTTCATTGCAGTAAACTCACCTCTGGACTTATTTGTCCCAATAGATGACAAGTTCCCTGAGGATGGGGCCTGGGTCTTCTGGTGTCGGGAAAACCCCCACAACCCTCATGGTGGTTCCTTGGTCCTCAGTGAGAGCTCAGCATGTGCTAAGGCCCAGTCATTGGCTCCTCCCACATCCGCTCTGTGGACACTCTTCCTGCTGGCCCATCTCACATGGCAAGTTAAATTACCCGCTCATTCAAAACCAATTTCTAGGCACTGCAGCTCCAAGCACTGTGCCAGGGCCCAGGGCAGGGTAGGTGCAAAGATGCCTAAGATAGGTCTTGGGCCTCTGGGAGCACCCAGACTTGGCAGGGGAGAAAGACTCACAAACAAATGACCACAACACAAGGAGGCAAGTTCTAGACTCAGAGGGAAGCCCTGGGCTGGGAGCATGGATGGACACAGAGGAAATAACAAATGATTTTACCTCCAGGGGAGGTGGCAATGAGCAGACCTTTGAAGGAGAAGCAAAGGAGAAGAACATCTGAGAGAGAAGGAAGCAAGGAGCAAGAGCAGGTACATATGGCAAGCTTGGTGGATTGTGAGTAGTTGCAAGGACTCAGAGCACTGGGCTTCGGGGGCAACACAAGAGACAGCAGCCAGAAGGGGCCCATTAAGATGAACAGACAGACTTGGGTTGCCTACAGTCAGATCACAGAATACACCAGAACCACCATGACCAATGTAGCACATAATCTCATGACTTACAGTGAGACAGCAGCCAAAGTATACATGTCAATCAATGACTCAATCGACCAATATTCGTTGTAGGCGCCATCTTGTTTTACCCTGAAGACGGAAACACATGACGAGATCCCTTCCCTGTCATTCTTTTGGGTTCACTGGGAGGAGGAAACCAATAGTCATGAACAGCACAAGAATCATTCAGTGTTAATGTGTATGACACGGACTATAAGAGAGTCAAAGAGGGAAGGATTCCAGTAGCTCAGGGTGAGCAGAGGAGGAGATTGAGTCTACCCTTGAAGGAAGGAAGGCTTAAAGCCATGAGCCCTGTGCATGTAGCTACACCACAGCTAAGACTGCAGGTCGGGGTGGGGGGGGGGGGGTGGATGTAAATTTCTTTTGTTTCATTTTTTAAAAAATCATGTAAATTTCTTTTATTTCATTTAAAAAAAAAAAAAAAAGACTGCAGCTCAAGGTTGTTCTGGACTGAATCCCCAGGGTGGGATTCCTGCTCTGCTCCAGTATTTGCTGATTTGGGGTGCTGAGACCTGTCACTTAACCTCCCTCAGCCTCAGTTTACCCAACTGTGAAATGAAACATATGAATCTCTTATATTTCAAAATCCTGTAACTAGATGTTTCAAAGGCAAAGAGTATTGATTATGTGTTGTATACATATTAAAAGGCCCTATGAAAAAATGGTGGTGGGGAGGGTGGGGTGCAGCCCTTTGGATGCCGTTTTATTTGTTGAGTTCCTGAGCAGCTGCAGCCTGAGCAGGGGGAACAACATGGTGGGGAGAAGTGGCGGGAAGAGGCCCTGCAGCAGGGGTGACCTCCCCGGGCTCTCCCAGAGCCCACACGGGCTGGGAAGCGAGATTAGCACCCAGACGCCTAGCTTGGATGGGCTGGGTCAAAAAAGAACATCCAGCTCATTTAAAGGTTGGTGAGCTCTCCACGGGCAGAGTTTCCAGTGAATGCTAAAGAGAATCCTTGAGGAAGTTAGTCTAAGAAATTGTTTCCTTGCGGGTGCTTATATTCTTCAGAGCAGCCAGGCTCGAGCCATCTGGGTTTCCCTGAGCACCTGAAATTGGACCTTAATGGAATAAACCATGCAATGTAAACAAAGCAGAAGAGAAGCATTTGTGGCTAAGAGGAGCCCCTCAGGTTTTAAGAGGAGGGGTAGAGGCTGGTTCTGTGTGTGTTCTGGTCTGCACTGAATTTTCTTTCAAAGAATTCAATTTGCTTTCCAGAGCAGGTGAGGAGAAGGAATGTGAAGCAGAATGATCAAATTTCATCCAAAAAGTACAGAAGTAATGGAATCAACCATTACATTAATCCTCATCTTCAGACAATTTTTTCTTAAAGTCAGCAGGTGGCAAGATAGTGGGCCAAAGGTGACATGACAAAATCCGCTCTTTTCCTTCTGCAAAGCCTGTTGCAAAATCCACTATCTTTGCCTAGGCAACGCTAGGAAATTGCTCCTTTGTTGTGTGAATAACAGATCCCGATAATTATTTCTTTTTTTTAAATCTTTCATCCAGTTGTTGGTCATTAGATTTTCCTCCACGTGCATGAAAAGCTTCCAGCTGCCCTAAAGGTGCTCAGCAGGCTTTGGGCACCCTGGACCATGACAGTGTTTGGGGCACTGAGGCAGCATGGGCATAGAAAGATCTTGAGGCTAGAGTAACTGTATTCTGTCCCAGTTTTGTCACTCACCAGACATGTGGCTTAAACAAGGTGCCCATGTTTTCTGAGGCTCCGTTTGTTTTTCTGTCACTTAGAGACGCTCTTAATTACATCATGACATGTCCTTCCTACCTCAAAGGGTTGTTGGAAAGGTTGGTACAAAATGACCAGTGGCATGGGCTTGCCTCTTTGCCCATCACCCCTGAGGCAAAGACACATTTACTCCTGTGGTGCTGTGATGTCCCGTGGAGAGCAGAAAGACTGGGCATGGAAGACCCCTTCTAGCCCCCACCATACTGTGCCACTGTGTGATCTTGGGCAAGTCACCCCAGCCCTCCTGTGGACCTCCATGCCTTCAACTGCAAAGTGAAGGCGATGAGAATCTTTGGTATTCTTAATATCTTTCCTATTAGAGTATTGTTAATATTCCTTCCAGGTCTAAACTCCTGATTCTAATGTATATTATTTTGTAAACTGTTAATTGTTACCTAAACAAGAGACACCATTAATCAAATTGTACAACAGTCCAAGAGCCAGATGTAAGTGCCCTGAAATGATGAGAGGTAGCCCACCCTTTCACTCTGCCCCCATCATTGTGGGCCAAGCAGCTTCTGCCACTTGGATTCTCAGACAGCTCAGAGTGGGAATAGCAGAGCACGAAATACACATCTTCAGTAAAGATGCTGCTTTCCTTGGGTTTCATGAAAAGGGCTTCTTCCCAGGAAGGCAAACTGCTCTTCAGTGACCCCTCCTTTACATGCCCCAGACTTCAAAGCCTTTACATCCCAAAGTTACTTGCAGAAGACCCACTACCGACAACAGATCTCTGGCTAAAATGGATTCACATATAGTGTCTTTATTCCAAAGACATGGAACTTTCCTCAGGATTTATAACCCATTTGGCCAATTACAATGATCATTTTCTAATTCTCAGGATCATTGAGAACCACGCCTTATTTTTAAATGTTCAGTAGGTATTTGAAGAGCTCTTACATGCAAATCTATAGAATATTTTGAACATTAAGTTTTTCTTAAAGCTCTAAACGGTACAATGAATCTTGGAACACTACATCAAAAACTAATGACATACTGTATGGTGACTAACATAACATAATAAAAAATTAAAATAATAATAAATAAAAAACAGACTCAAAATATAAATAAATAAACTGCTATACTATGTTCCCTAAAAAAAAAATTTTTTAAAGCTAAAAATTTTTTTAAATTAAAAAAAAAAAAAGCTCTAAACAGTACAGAGACAAATATTGCCCAGGGAAAAATATAACCAGGGTCATCTGAGACCCTTCTGACACGCATTGCTTCCCAAATACTGCCATCAAAGTATACCTAACAACAAAGAACAATGAATGTAGAGCCCCATAAGTTTGGGGACAGAAATTTAAGGGGCATGATGGTAGGCAAAAATAACCATAATAATTTGTCCCTGAAGTCAATGTTTCAATTTCAACACTCCTAATAAATGTTGTGTTTTTAATCCATGACATTCCCTATATATGCTTTGATATGACATGAATGTTTTGAATTACCCACCAGTTGAGATCCTTAACTCTATTCCCACATCTTTGCATATAGCTAAAGTCCTCAGAAGAAGCTGCCCTATACTTGCTTGGGACCACACATATTTTCTGTCATGCGTTGCATAGTCTCACGTGAGTGTGCAGAGCTCGGCTGGGTGGCATCAGTAGGCAAACCAGCAAAAGCAGGGTTAGGGCCTAAATCTCTCATTACTGGGTATCTGGGCCCTCAAATCCAAGTACAGAACAGTTCTGATGGCATTTTGAAGGAAAAATTCCTTTTACCTCCCTCCACAGAACAATTCTATCTCTGCATGGCAAACAACAGCAGACTGGGGATGGGGAGAGAGCAGCTAAGGGCAAAAGAGAGTAATATGAGATATCTTGTGCCTTCCCCTTTCCTACCCTGTCCCCCAGCTCAGAATTGGAACTGTCAGAATCGAGATTTGCTCGAACACATCCTACTAGTATGCCACTCACCGCCCAACCTCTTGTAGATAGACAAGTATAAAGAGCATTCAGGTGAAATGAGAACATATATAGCATTTTTTCAAGTATGAGATATTATGTGGTTAATGAAGCGACTTGACTGTGCCCAGGGGAATAATTGCAATCTTCTCCAACTTGATATGAAATCATACTTTCAGACTCTGCACCATCTTACTTTTTTACAAATATATGAATTCAGAAAGGATTGATTTCTTCAACTTTGATATTCATTTCACAGTGGAGAAGAAATATTGCCCTCCCTGTGAAGAAGGATGCAAATTTACATTTACCTTCTGAGCAGGAATGCCTCACCCAAAACTTTAGGAATCTTGCTGTGAAGGTGTTCTTTTGTTTGCTTTGTAGCAGGATGTGTGTATTAGTCTTGGAAATTAATACTAACTTCCAACAAGGCAAATCTCTAAATCTCACTGGCCTGACATAATAAATGCTTACTTGTCACTAAGGCAAAGCCAGTCTCCTGCATCCCAAAGCCCCTCTCTGTGGAATACTCGGTCTCCAGACCACTGAAGAGGGGACCAGAGGTCGGGCAGACATCTCTGCTTTTCACTGCCTTCACCTGAAAGGGATCCTAAGCCTTTTGCTCACAGCCATTGGCTCCCCCAACTCACCAAAAAAGAGGACAGGAACTATTTCATAAGTCTGTATTGTCTCTGCCCAAACGGGTAACACCAAAGCTCTTTCCTAACGTGGGCACTGCGAGCATTTGCAATGGGAAATTACTTATGCAATCCTGACTGAGGGACCCTGCATTTCTCCCAATTGGCTGCCTTACAGCCGTGAATTCTCTGTTGCAGGTGTTATCCTCAGGAAATCCAATTAAAAAAACATGTTTCCTGAAAGGGTCAACACAATTACTCACATTAGAACAAATTGGTCTTCTATACCAAGGAACACGGGAAGACCTAAAATATAGGAAGGAGGAAGTTGAACTAAAGAGTTGAAAGAAAAAAAGAATCTGGCAGTCCCCAAACTTGCTGGGGGGAGAGTTTTGAGGACAGAACAGCAAGTACCCTTCTCCCTGCTTCTTTCCTCTGTCCTTCCCTCTTTTCTCTTCTTCCTCCCTCTGTTTCCTTTCTCTTCCTTCCTCTTCCTGCCTCTCTCCATCACTATCACAAATTGGGTGTCCACCATATGCTAACACTGATCTGCTTTCCAGAATTGAGACAGGAGGTGACAGAGGCCACCCTGATGGGGAGCAATGAGGAGACTGGAAGTAGTCACACCTGGTGCCCAACGCGAGAGCTGTGAGAAGGTCGTGCACGTGAGATGTGTGCCTCCACACAGAGAAGAGCATCCACCCAGACAGCGAGAAAATGATGCTCACCTTTAACTCTTAAAGAGACCCTAGAGGTCAGCCAAGCATTCTGTATTTTAGTGAGAAAAGGATGAGGTGCCTAGGGACCAGTGGGTTTCCCCAGGGTCCTCCTGACTCCATGTCCACAGACCAGGACCAGACCTGAGGGTTTTCCTACCGAAGGCACATTCACTTCCTACACAGACTAACCCACAATTAACCCATGCCTGCCCACTTAGGGGCGATAAGACCCCAAATCCTCAGCTTTGTCTTTCTTGTTCTTAGGATTTCTTATAAAGATTCTCCCTGTGAAATATTGTCCTTCTCCATGTCCATCCTCACCACCCTATGAGCCTATCCAATGAGATTTCAGTCTGCTTCCCTTGTTCAATAAACACGTTCTTCAACATGCATAAAAGATAAAAATGTGCTCTTCTCCTATGGAGTGAAAAACAAATCCACATTTAATTAAAGAGTTTCTATGTTAAAGAAAAAGGCAAGCAGGGTCTTTGATTCCATGATCAGGCTTGCCCAGAGAAGTTTGGAAAGTAAGGGTTTTCTTTTATTTTGTTTTGTTTGGTTTTTTCCTGCCACTGAAGTGCAGAGTTTATCAAGTGTCCCATGACCATTGCAGTTGGGATGGACCTAAATTTCAGGATGCACATCTGTCCTCAATAACGGGAGTTGATGGTGGAAAATGGATCCCATGTGGCTATTCAGAAGGCCCTGATGTGGTCCAGCTGTGGGAGAAATCCCTGCTGATGAGAGCAGAAGAGAGAGCTGTGTTTGGATGTCCCAATGTGGTATAACAGTGTGGAGCTGGGATTAGAGTGTGGTCACAATAGAAAGCCATGCTTGAGGTCATGCCCTGTCCATTGCAGGAGTCAGTCAGCTGACAGAGTCAGAGGAAGCTGCAGCAAGGCCATTTTTAAGTAGAAGGGAATTTATTCTTACAAGACAGCCATCCCTCAAATGTTTGTCTCCTTACCTCCAGCCCTTCTTCTAGCCATAATGGCACAAAGGACCATGAAGGAATAGAGCATGGGCATTCCTATCAGTGAGTGGCTTCTCCGCTTTCTTCTGAGCCTCAGCATTAAGGTGTAGTTGCGTACTTTTTGCAGTAAATGCATGCCTCGATGCTGCAAAAATATAAGTGAAACAACATCCAAAAGCCCTGAATCTTGAGGCCATCCTTCATTTAAAAAGTCAGTGGATAATTTAGCTAATGCTGGCAAAAAGATGGGGGAACAGGTGCTCAGAAATCTCAAAGTTGAGTCCTAAGACCCACAGAAGATGAACATATTGGCAGAGCTGTTAATAAGGCACTCGAATATAAAATCTGAATTGCAAAATACAATACTGTTACCCAGGGAGAGTGAATGTTTATTTTTATCCCTAGGTAGAAAAGGTGATGCTGCAGTCACAAAACACTTGGGAAGGTGTTTTACAGACTTCTGTAATAATTAACATTATTTTCCAGGCATTGCCCCAGAGTTGCCTACAGGATAAAGCAAATGAAAAGGCAACAAGTAGATCATTATATGTCTTTTGCTATTTTTTATAATAATGGCCATAACAGCCAACATTTATGAAACATTGGATCATATGCTCAGTATGTGGCTAAGCACTTTATTTGATTATCTTCTTTCATTTCTGGAACTAATAAGTATCCAATAGAATTTCTTCAATACTGTGAGTCCGATCTATTAGATTGTCAGCTCCTTGAGGGCAGGCATGACGCTTCATTGATCCTGGCTCAGTGCTGGGAGCAGGGTGAGCCTTCAGTAAATGCTTGTCTGATCATTTTTGTCAAACCTGAAGCAGGACTTGTTATGATCTGGTTACAAATATTACCTATTTTTCAGCCTTTAACTAATGTGGATTGAACTCATTTACTGTTTTAAAAGTAGGTATTTTTTCACTCTCCTTCATATGATACTGAAGAATGCTACAAGAGAACAGAATATTTCATGGCAAGTCATTAAGAAAGGCATTGTCTTATCTTCATTGAACCAGCATTCAACATTCCAAAGTGAATATTTTCATGTCAGTGGGAGACAGCATCTCAAATACTGAAAACTAAAATTTCCCAATCTTTCTGATTGTTAAGAATGTCTGGTACTGGGTGCCTGGGTGGCTCAGATGGTTAAGCATCTGCCTTTGGCTCAGGTCATGATCTCAGGGTCCTGGGATCAAGCCCCACATCGGGCTCTCTGCTCAGCAGGGAGCCTGCTCCCCCCCCCCATCCCGCCTGCCTCTCTGACTACTTGTGATGATCTCTGTCTGTCAAAAAAATAAATAAAATCTTAAAAAAAAAAACTTTAAAAAAATAAAGAAAGAAAGAATCTCTGGTACCACAAAAAAGAAAGACTTCTCAGGGCACCTGTGTGGCTCACTTGGTTAAGTGTCTAACTCTTGATTTTGGCTCAGGTCATGATCTCAGGGTCCTTGGGTCCAGCCCTGACTCAGGCTCCATCCTCAGCAGGGAGTGTGCTTGAGGATTCTCTCTCCCTCTTCTTCTGCATTTGGATTCTCTATCTCTCAAATAAATAAATAAAATCTTTTTTTTTAAAGTCCTTTGTTTTTTTAAATATTTTAAAAGAGATCACAAGTAGGCAGAGAGGCAGGCAAGGGGAGGGGAGGAAGCAGGCTGCCCGTGGAAGAGAGTACCCAATGTGGGGCTCGATGCCAGGACCTGGGATCATGACTGATTCCTGAGCCAAAGGCAGAGACTTTAACCCACTGAGCCACACAGGCACCCCAAGAAGGACTTTTCAGCTTTCAGCTTTTCTGCAAAATCTTCTGAAACTATTTACTCAATGTGACAGAGAAGTGCAGCAAGTGGTACTAACTCTGGAAAGAATGGTCTACACTAGCACGAAAAGGTGGAAGTCTATGGGGTGTGTCAGTAAAAAGTATATACAGTTCGAATGTTCATCAGAAATCTACAAATATTGGCACTTCTCAATTTAAACAAGTTGCAATCCAAAAATGCACTATACATTGTTATCGGGAATGTAGAACATATTTTCCCCTGAATGCAAAGATCTAAATGACAGATAGTGTTAGCTGTGTGATGAGTTCGAAAGGTATTTGGCCAGAATCCCAATCCTTGATGAGTCACTCACCTGAATGGTCACAGGTTCTTCCTGCTGGAAGGCCGGGAAAGGTGGCAGGACTAAGATACTCTGTTTGTAATTTACAGGCCTTGCCCCTGTAAGTCTGCTGACTTAAATCCAACAATATGTGGGCCACAAGTTGGGCCCCAGACCTCTCTAACGAATGAGGCCTGGGGCCCAACTAGACCAGAAACCTCTTTATTTCTGACTCTCCCTTTGGGGGATGCACTGATGCTGGTCTTCTTCAGACTGAACAAAGATGGTGTCTGTATTAGTTTGATCAGATTGCCATAACAAAATATCACACACTGCAGGGCTTAAACAACAGAAACTTAATGTTTTGTAAAGCTAGAGGCTGGAAGTCCAAGATCAAGGTATCGGCAGAGTTGGTTCCTCCTGAAGCCTTTCCCCTTGGCTCCTGGATGGTCATCTTCTTCCTGTGTCCTCACATAGTCTTCCCTTTGCGCATGTATCCATATTTCCTCTTCTTATAAGGACAGCAGTCATATTGTATTAGGCCCCACCCTAAATACCTCATTTGACATTAAAAACCTCTTAAAGTCCCCATCTCCAAATAAGGTCATGTCTTGAGGTACCAGGGGTGAGGACTTCAACCCATGAATGGAGGGGGGAGGGGGCAGCAGTTTGCAATTCCATTCATCTCAGTACTCATTTCTCTTCACAATGAAGGAGCAAAGGAAAATGGATATTTGTCTCCAAGACCTATGGCAGAAATGGCTTATGCTGCCCAAACCTAGGACTTCTCATGGTGAGGAAGGAGCCCCTCCAAAATGAGAGGAAGACCCAGGTCTGTCCATTCACAACAGTTATGTGGGAGTGAAAATATCTGTAAAAGGGCCAAGAGCTAAAAAACACAGACCATGTTCCCCTCTTCCAAGACAGGATGATGTCAACAAGAATATGCCATGGATTCCCAAGAGCTCTTAATCACCTACCAGATCTCCAGCCAACAGGCTCCTTGGTTTTGACACAGGACGTTATGGCAGGGAGAAGCGAAGAGCAGGAGCCAGGTGGGGGAAGACAAGTGAAGCCTGGAGCTACCTCAAGAGGATGTAATAAATCACTGAGAGTCATTTTCTTAGACTACACAGCAAAAGCTTATTTAACATAAAGTAGATGAATTATTGTATTAAAACTCTGGGTCTCAAGATGAGGATGAGGGAATTGGTGGGGACTAGAAAGTGATAACAAGTGGGAAAGAGTATCCTTGTCCTCCTATGCAATGCTCAAGACAGATCCCATGCAAACTTTGGAAAACAGATGAACTTTGACTTTGACAGTTCTCTGTATTGTTTTCTGAACATCTCTATTCTAGGGTCACTTACTTCTATCCAAGTCCTTGAATGTGCCCCCTTCCAAAATTGGTTCTTACACTCACTTCCTGGTCAAAATTCACCATGCTTCTTCCTGCCACTGTGCTATAAGGAAAGAACTGGATTGAGCTAATTCACCTAATGATATGCCAACAAGTTATTCAGAAGTATTTTCATTTTAAAAGTAATTTGGGGCGCCTGGGTGGCTCAGTGGGTTAAGCCGCTGCCTTCGGCTCAGGTCATGATCTCAGGGTCCTGGGATCGAGTCCCGCATCGGGCTCTCTGCTCAGCGGAGAGCCTGCTTCCTCCTCTCTCTCTCTCTCTCTCTCTCTCTGCCTGCCTCTCTGCCTACTTGTGATCTCTCTCTGTGAAATAAATAAATAAAATCTTTAAAAAAAAAAAAAATAAAATAAAAAAATAAAAGTAATTTGAAAATGTGAATCTATAGGGGAGAAAATGAGGGAAGGACAGCAATTGAGGGAGATTCATCCATGAGTGCACCAGCTCAAGGACCATAAAATATTCACCTTTTATCCCTAGAACCAAACACAGCTCTAGAATCAGTGAATATCTGTACGTCTATATTGAGCAAGGTCAGTACTGCATGCCCCACTACACTACCCCAAATTGTCCCTGCCTTACACATACTTTTCCTTTTTCCATGTCTGAAAGTAAAGATTATCTGAAAGCTCCAAGCAGGCGCTGGGCAGTGGCAGGGGGAGGAGCTGGGAGGACAGGTAGGATGGCAACCAGAAGTCATTTACTACAAGTGTAACCACAGTTGACCTCTTCTCATGCACCAAGCAATGTTCTAGAAGTTTTATGGAGAATAGCACACAGGTTTCTTCATGAGAACCCAGCAAGGCAAGAAGCTGAAGCACAGAAAGGTTCAATAACATTCGCGAAAGGCAGAGATGTGATTCAACTCAAGCCATCTGGCCCCTGCCTCTTAGCTCTTAGATCTCTATGCCTTTGAGGGCACATGTGAATCAACTATACAGCAACTAGATAGATGGGTGGATGGATAGATACATAGATAGATAGATAGATAGATAGATAGATAGATAGATAGATACACAGACAGTTATAGTCAACCATATATATAATTTACAATCAACTGTATATAGAGATAGAAATACAATCATGTATATATCACTTTAAGACCAAAGTAAAACAAGTGATGAATTAAGCAATAAATAATTATTGAAAGTTTCCATATAAAAGACACAGTGTAGAAGTAAACAAAGTAAAAAAAGTTGAGCCTCCCTTAACACCCAGATCATGTAGTAGGCCTTCTCAGGGGCTCTCAGCCTTAGGTACAAACAGGGTCATAATCACTGCTACTACAGAAGCCACTGCTCAGCCATAGAGCGCTATGTGCAATCAGCATAAGGCATCGCTTTGAGATCTTTGGAAGCAGAGAGTGAGGGGGATTTCCATCTAGTCACAGCTCAGAGATGCCTTTGTGGTATTCATCACTCCTCACTTCCCAGACCCTTATCTGGAGCTCTTCAAAGCCTATGTTCTTTCCAGAAGTCCTGGGAGTTTCCATGAAATTACCTTTCTCTACCTGGTATTCTCCACATTGTCCTCCTCAGACTTCCTTGCTAAGAACACTGCCTCCAGTAGCTTCCTGGGAACCTTCCTGTTTTGGATCCAGTATCCAGCATGGTGGCTCAGAAGACTGCAGTCCAGAGACCATTCTCTGGGGCTCTCCAGGCTGCGTATCCTTGAGGTGATGTTCAGTCCTTTATTGTCTCTAAATATTCACTCTTTCCTCTTTCATTCAACATATAACTGCTGTGTCCATTCTCTATTCATCGTGCAACCCAAGCTATGCTGTGCTCCATGCAGAAGTGGGAACAGACCTTCGCCTGACTTTGGGTCACATTTGGTCACCCCCAAGGGCTTCTTATACCCTCAAGATGTCCAGAATCTTGTTCTTTCAACTTCCTCCCAAAACCCTGGTCTCTAGCACAAGGCAGATGCAGGGCAAAGGGCAAATCTCCAGAACAAACACAATATGCTGTCCTTGTCATTTCATGTTCCTTAGTTGTCTTTTCATAAATTAAATCCACAGTGATTCTGACCTTGCCTCAAACAGTTCATCAGATGCCCAGATAGGTCTTTAACTTTGGCTTTGGCTCAAACTGGGACTGCCACTTCACATGGAAGGTTGAAAGATGAGATAAGAAATAAATATTACCGGGCTCTCTGCTCAGCAGGGAGCCTGCTTTCCTTCCTCTTTCTCTGCCTGCCTCTCTGCCTACTTGTGATCTGTCAAATAAATAAATAAAATCTTTAAAAAAAAAAAAGAAAGAAATATTACATCTACATGCCAGTAAAGAATGTGTCCCAGGCAGTACAAAACGGGGACAAGCTTCAAGGATGCATGATAACTTTATGACTGAGATTCTTGGGCTGTTCCCTTCCTACACAAGATGTGGGCCCAAAGATCAGCCCATCATCCTGGAGACTAGCTTTGGATAATAGAAGAATAAATCCTTCTGCAGCTATATTTCCAATTTTAAAGGCTCCTTAGGGAAAAAAATGTCTATCAGTGTGAGGCCATCAAAGACAAAGCTAATTGCAAAACTTTTACAGACACTTTATCTTACCATCAAGTGGAAAACCAAAGTTTCAGTCTAAAGAAAGACAGGGAATCACAAGTAGATAGCAAAAAGGTTGGAGCCAAAGCAGAGATGCAATCAGGAATTAAAAAGATGCCCCTCTGTCCTGTAGGCCTTCAGAGCACATTTGCTGCCCCCAGCAGCACTGCGGGGCCTCACACTGGGGGATGGTGAAGCAGGGTGGTAACCACAGGGAATAACACAGAGCTCGAGAGAAGATGGCCACCACAGGAGCCAAGAGCCACGGTCAGGAAAGAGCCAAGAAGGACAGAAGTTCCCATAGGAATATTGAGGGGACTTGAAAGGCAGTCATTGGTTTATGGCACCCAGATAAAAGGTCTCTCTCTTCAGAGTGAACAGAGAACCACTAACCTAAGGCGCCACTAACTCAGAGGCAGCTTAGGAGAGAAGTAGTGAAGGGCTGTGCTCCTGTGTCACAGCTGTGCTGCTGTGGATGAGATGTGGGATTGTGGGCAGTTTGCTTAACCTATGGATGGCTCAGCTACAATACAGGAAGGATTCTCTTCGTTGTTGTGAAAACTTCCCGGAGGACTGTAGGCAAAGCTTGTAGTACAGCATTTGGTCAATCTTAGCTATGGATACCACCAGCTATTATTAACTTGCATGTCCTTACCAGTCAGAAGGTGATTTTTAATTTTTTTTTGTTTGGCTCAATATTCCAACGGTTCATCGCCAATAATTACCTCACTTAAAAAGTGATAGTTATAATTATAAAATATAGTCCTCAAAAGAACACAAAAGGCCAGTTCATCTACAGCTCTGTGCTAGACCTGCAGCCTTTTAGCTGTAGCTATTGTAAAAGCAGAGGGTCTGGACATCTTACTGGAAGCAGACTTCATAGTTCTTGAGGGGGTTTGGAGGTTACTCTCCCCCATTTCCTCTGACAACAGATCCCTCCTCCCATTACTGAGCCCACCCACCCTGACATTTGCTTCCTGAGCCCCACTATAGCTAAGCCCAGGCATGTAACTAGCCTGACTTGGGCAAAGTCTTCCCAGGAAAACTTCTGGAGAAGGAGTTTCTTTCAGGTTAATGAAGAGACAAATGAAGAACATGGTCATTGCCAGCCTTCTTTCCTGCTTTTCCACATTATCACAGGAGGGAATGATGCTTGAAGCTGTCACAAGAATCAGAGAAACACCAACTCGGAGCCCAGACATTGGCAAACAGCTGAACAAACCCCCCAAAAATGCTCACCTCTGGACTCTTCATTAAAAAAGAAAAATAAAGCCCAGATGTGGAAGGACTTGTGGCCAAGATGTACTTCTTCTTGCATCAATTTACCTGCATTTACAATCAAGACACACATGACTCTCGAGATTCCAACTTAGTTGTTCAGAACATGGTGTGGTTTTGCCTCAAACTGCCTGTAAGATCTTAGAAGAGCTACTAAATCACTCTAAACCTCAGTTTCCTTATATGTTAATTGGGGTTCATAACAGGACCTACCTTGAAGGGTTGCAAGGACAAAATGCAACCATACAGCCATTGCTCAGCACACACTTTGTATTGAACATATCTATAGTGTGCACACCATTTGCACTTAGCTTGCAGGTAATTCCAAATGTTTGTATTGGAAATACCCAGTCTGAAGTTTTGTTTATACTGGCATTTTTTTCACTGAAGCCCATCACTATAGATGATGCAAATGGATATTATGCACCCTAGGTGAAGCTACAACAATATTCTACCAGTCCTGAAGGGAAGGTCTTAAACAGAAACCAGGGGGACTTAGTGTGCTTCAGTTCTGAATATAACAGGTAAAATTTCACCAACTCATGTGTCACAGTGATATAGCTAAAGATGATGCTAATCTGCTATCCTGACAGGAGGGGACATAAGGGAGGTCCACGCCTTTATAACCTGGACAGAGATAGCTGAGGAGGCCAACTTTGTTGGCCATTCCTAGATTCCAGGTAGCTCCTTTTGCCTTCAATTTCTAGAATTGCTATTATTAGATAACTACAGAACATCATCATTAGATGAGCTGACCACTAACTGAACTATGAGTGTCTTTGATCCCATTAATATTCATCAAAATCTAATGAGTTGCTTTGAGTTAAACAATTTTACTTTCTCCTAAACCGCAACAGAAAGCATACTTTCAAAGAACCTAAATACTCTGGAATCATCTTTAAACAAATCCATAAGATTTCTCTAGGAAGCAAAATAACCACAGAAGGTAAGGAATGCCCTGAAGGGAATGATATATTTTGATTAAAACAAACATCTGGGTATTAAAGGAAAGATTTGGGCCTGGGAATTTCAATTGTTCAATTGTTACATTCCATTATACCAGTGAAATACATTGTGTCATGCCTCATACAGGATATGTGGTATACTTAGCAACTATTGCTGTCTTTGCATTAGTTGACTAGAAAAATTACTGAGCACTTTCCAAGTGCTAGGCACCACTCTGAGTCTTTACAGATGTTATTGCATTCAGTACTTACCGAAAGCCTGAGTGGGTAGGGTAGGGATTGCTGTTGCCATCCTATAAATGAAGAACAAGGACATGCACAGGGTAAAGAACCTGCTGTGGTCACACAAATTCAGTCCAGTGCTGCTCCTGAAATGGTTTTATTACAAGAGTCCAAGCATGGGAGACAATGTTCTCCCTCCTCTTTCTTTCTTTTTTTTTTTTATTATTTTTTTTTTAATTTATTTGACAGAGATCACAGGTAGGCAGAAAGGCAGGCAGAGAGAGAGGAAGGAAAGCAGGCTCCTTGCTGAGCAGAGGACCCTGGGATCATGACCTGAGCCGAAAGCAGAGGCTTTAACCCACTGAGCCACCCAGGGGCCCCCTCCCTCCTCTTTTTAAGAATCCTCATCAACCTTAACATGACCAATTTTGTCCTTCCTCAGGATAGATCAGATTCAAGATTTTACTGTGATTTCCACCTTGTCAAAAAGCATTCAGGCATATTTCTGATGCCACAGGAACTGGAGATCACTTTCCCCTTGAATGATGGGACAATTGCATACAGAGAACCAAAGGCTCCAGAGGACATATTCTAGATAAGATCCTATGGCTATTGGTAAGTGGAGGCAATCCCCAGATTTCTACTTTATTCTTAAGTAAACAAAAACAAAACCCTGTTGTATACTATTTTCTTTTCCCCCTGCCTCTTATATGCTTTATAAATATCCTCTTGGAAATGACTTTTGGAGCTCTTCCAAGCCTACCCTGGTGGATTATAGTTAAAAGATACCAAGTAAATAGTTTTGCTCAAAGTCCTAAAGGGTAGAGAGGTTCCTTCACAGTCTTCCCTTGGTGGATTAGTTCATCACTAGCAGCATTGCTCATCTGAAAAACTAGCAAAATCTTATTTCTTGAAATACCCAAAAACATCTTTCTAGGAAATAAACTACTTAGAAATCAAGTGCCTTTGTGCTATTATTCAGAAGTAAATAAGCAGGCAATTTAATAGAAATAATTAGGATTTACAAATATGTGGTAACTAGACCCAAATTTGGAGCACTTTACCTTTTGTGACTTCCCTTTCATCCTAGATACTAGGCTTATGGATTTAAGTTTATTTCATTCTACATATGGTAAGCCTTCTAAGAGGAGACATTTAAGGATCTGAACATTGATCTGAGATAAAGCCTTTCTATTTCAAAAAGAATGAGTAAAAAATCATTCACTCTCTAAGATACTTATAATCATTTGAGCCTTTTTAGCACCAGAAAGAAGTTCACATCCAATAACCAAGTGAGGGAGGAGAATGTGGCTGCTAACTGGGGTCACATGGAAAGGGGAAAGAGTGGTCCCACTGCTATACTGGGTTAATCTGGATTCATTTGTTTAATAAATATTAATAGCGTTAGGGCACGAGCAAGTCAATTACTCCCAGGGGCTCATCTTCCCTTATCTTTATTCATTCCACAAATATTTATGGAGTGCCTTAGTAGGCTTAGTAGCAAAACAAAGGCATCTTACCAAATGACCTTCAAAGTCCCTTCCAAACCTAAAGCGTTACAGTGAGTCAGTGCAGTCCACAGTCCATATCAATGTAAGTGCACGTGTCATTTTAATCTGTCTTATTCAATTGTTCAGTTTTTGTTAAGTTGTAAGTTTTTATCACTATGCTAAGCAGAGAAGGAAATTTTTTTTCCTTAATAGGAAGCCTAGTGTAAGAGCTTCACGGTCTCTTCTTATGCTGTTAAGAAAAAAATATATTCTCAAAATAAACATTAATTTCCTGTGTTGAAGAAAGAGTACAGCATAAGAGGTAATGTCCTAAGGAAGAGGTGGGGCAAGAGGAAGAAGGGGTTTACCCTGATGGGTAAAACAGAGGTGTCACAGGAGAAAGCTGTCCCAACCAGGGGCTGAAAGAAACGCAGTACTTGAGAGGAGCAGAGGGCCAATTAGCTTAGCTGAAGCAGAAGACTCTGCTAGAAGGAGGCAATGTAACAGACAGAGAGCAGGATAGAAGGCCTGGTGGTTAATCGTATGTGTCAGCTTGACTGGGCTAAGGGATGCCCAATAGCTGGTAAGACAATATTTCTGGGTATGTCTATAAGGTTGGGGGGGGGGGTCTCTGGAAGAGATTAACATTTGAATCAGTACATAGGGCAAAGAAAATCATCCTCATCGATGTGCGTGGGCATCATCTAACCCATGTCAGGGCAGGATGGAACAAAAATGCGGAGGGAGGATGAATTTGCTCTCTGCTTGAGCTGAGACATCTATCCTCTCCTGCCTTTGGACTTTGGTGCTTCTGGTTCTCAGAAGGATGCTTTTTGGGCACCAGGACCTACACCACCAACACTTCTTCTACTTCCTGCCATTCCCAGGCCCTCAAACTCATACCTAATTACACACTGGCTTTCCTGGTTTTTCAGCTTACAGAAGGCAGATTGTGAGGCTTCTCGGCCTCCATAACCATGGAGGCTAATTTGAGTAATAAATCTCTTTTATGGGTCTATACATTCCTTTTCGTTCTGTTTCTCTGGAGAACTCTGATAATACAGAAGGCAAGCAGTAGTTGCAATGGCATTCTGATACTAACTACCCAGAGGTAGGTCAGACTTCAGGGATTTAGGATTCAGTCCTACACGAGTCGGTGTTCACTTTAGACACAACCCAAAAGCTTGGGAGTACCAGACCACACACACTTCTGACCAACTGGCTAAGATTTAAGCATTTCCAGGACCCTCTCAGGTTTGATAATTCACTAGGATGACTCATACGTTCAATGACTGTTTTATTATAAAAGTTAATGTTGGTTTTATTATAAAAGTTACAAATCAAATGAATACAAATGAAGAGACACACAGAGCAAGATCTGAGAGGGTCCCAAATATGTCCTCAGGATGTGTCATCTTCCTGGCACATCAATGTATAACACCAACCAGGAAGCTCACACAAGCTTCAGATGCCCAGAGTTTCTTGGAGGATTTCATTACATCGGCACAACTGACTGAATCATTGGCCACATGACTGAACTCAATCTACAGCGCCTGGCCCCTCCCCAGAGGTCAAGAAGTCAGGCTGATGGTGCCACCTGGTTCAAAACTTCAACCCTCTAATCACATGTTTGTCCCTCATTCTAAAACTATTTAGGGACCTACCATGAGTCAGCTTATTAGCATAAACTCAGATGTGGTCTGAGGGATCCACCATGAATAACAAAGATGCTCCTATTAAGAAATTCCTAAGGTTTCAAGACTCTATCCAAGGAACCTGGGATGAAAACCAGCCAGATGCCTTATTATACAATAGTTCATTGGGTATTATGAATAGTTAGGGTACTAAAGATACTAAGGACACAGTAAAAACATCAGAACCTGTTCAATCCAGGAAAGGTTTATTTAAATTCATGGAGCACTTAAGCCAAACTTAAGAGAAGGAAATAGCGATTCAGTAGGAATATTACATTTCAATCAATGAAAAGTATGGAACTAGAGGGTATTAGGCTGAACAAAATAAGTCAATCAGAGAAAGTCAATTATCATATGCTCTCCCTGATATGAGGAATTTGAGAGGCAGAGTGGGGGATTTAGGGGATAGGGAAGGAAAAAATGAAACAAGATGGGATCAGGAGGGAGACAAACCATAAGAGACTCTTTTTTTTTTTTTTTTTCCCATAAGAGACTCTTAATCTTACAAAACAAACTGAAGGTTGCTCGGGGGAGGGAGGGTATGGAGAGGGTGATTGGGTTATGGATATTGGAGAGGATATGTGATATGGTGAGTGCTGTGAAGCTTGATGATTCACAGACCTGTACCTCTGGGGCTAATAATACATTATATGTTAATAAAAATAATTAATAATAAAAAGAGAAAAATAAATAAAATTCACATCATTAGAGTTCAAGGACTACATGAAGAAAACAAGAAGGGAAGACTTTCAAAAATAGAAAGCATGGATATATTTTTAAAAATAAATAGGACTTATAAGAAGCTGAGCAGTGGAAATAAATTTATTTATTTATAAATATACATATTCATTTTCTTGATGGGAACTCAAAATGTGTGAGAGCAATTAGATCATCAATTTTAAGCCATAGTTTTCACAGCCTCGAAAGGTCTGAGTTCTAAGGACAGGGAGACATGAAAGAGAGGTGGCCAGGATGTACCTTTTCCTTAGGAAAACTCAGCACCTGTTTTCAGAACTCCCCTCCAAACATGTTAATTGCCAAATTTACTTTGAGATTGACTACACAAATCTGTCTTAAGAAATACAGAAACCATTTTCTCTTCTAAGTGATGATAATCTTAACTTTCACTTTTACAGATATGGCCTTGGAAGACAGGATGCCAAACAGGGGACAGAACCAAGCAAGGCATGTGTAGGCAGTAGGGTACCAATCAAGGAAACTGGATGTAAGAAAGGAGAAAACCAAATACAGATGTCTTTGGTTTCTGGCTTAGGTGACTTCATAGACAAATAATGATCCCATTAACCAAGATGGAAAATATCAAGAAGTGAAGCAGATAGGAAGGTAAAGCTTGTAAGTGGATTTTGTGACATCACATGCAGATGTGCAGGAAGCAGATGTGCAGGAAGCAATTAGAAAGACAAATCTGGAGGTCAAGTGTCCACAGCTGTCATATGTTTTTAATTAATTGAATGGAAACTCTTTAAATTTAAAACAGTCCCTTTTATCTGGGACAAAGGTTGCTACCTCAGGTTTAATTATGGGTATTTATAATCACGTTTATGTGTATGTATGTGTGTGTGAGAGAATGGATACATGGGTATGTAGATAGGTTAGGATAGATGATGATGATGATGATGATCGATGACAGGTAGATAGGTAGGTAGATAGACAGGGAATGGATGAGTGAACAGATGGACAGAAGGATGGATAGATGATGGATAGCAGGTAGGTGGGTAGATTAGCATAGTAGCTACCACCTTCATAATCAACATTTTTCAGCCAGCTTCACCCAAATTCTTTCTGGAATTCTGTCTAGAGTATAACTTTTGCATTCTTCCCAAATTTCTCAGCTAGGGAAGAAAACTGAACAACTGCTAGGAAATTCACATTTATGCAATTCTATTTCTGCCCAGTTCTGTGTCAGGTACTTACTTGTGAGCTATCTCACATAATCTTCATGATGACCCTGAGAAATAGGCCTACAAACGCTATTTTCACAAGCAAGGAAACCAAAGATCAGAGAATCCCATGACTAATGAGGGGCAGAGCCAGGATGAGAGCTCCAGATCTTTCTTCCTGATTCCAGAGAGCTCCTTGGCTAAACCACAGCAGCATTGGAAAATAACATGTAACACTATAGGACAAGTTTAGACCAGAACCTTGACTGCAGGGAATCTGGTACAACTTCTTAAAACTTCTCTAAGCTGATATATTCTTACTAGTCTCAGTTTCAAATGAAATGGTCAATGCTTTCTTTCCTTGGGAGCATCAAGGAAGGGAAAAGCTAAAGTGAGTGTGGAACTGTCCTAATGGCAACTAACCTCAGCTCATGGGAAGACGAGTCCCTAAGAAAGGATGGGTGATAAATGCTTTACAGAAGAGGATGGGCTGAGGAGTTAAGAGCTTACTTACATCCATGGCAAGAGGGCGATACATTTTTGGTACAAAGGAAAACCATTGTTCAATTCTTAGATATTTTTCCGAAGGTCACCTAAGGTATTCTGCTGCAGGAGAGTAGGGCTCACTTGTACTTTCTGGGAAAATGTGTATGCAGCATTAAGAAACCTAGAGACCCTTTCAAGATCTCACTCAGCTTTCCCCGCCCCTACAGCTCACTTGATGCTAGACTACTGTATTTTAAGATTGTCACCACTTGTGATGAGACTATCTAGGCTGGACAAAATTTATGTAGGAAGAGTGTAATTCAATTGAACGAAGTGATAGATGGCAGCCTTGAACCAAGGGCCCTTGTCAACCAACCCCTAAAGTGGTATCACAACGCTGCATTTTTCTTTGTGGTGGTTACTAAATTAAAACAAATTCAACATGCATCTCCAGAGCCAGGACTTGCTCTGTATGCTGTGGGTACAAAACACAGCACATTTTAGTCTCTGTGCTCAGAGGTTTGATTGGACTCCCTCCCGGACCTCTTCAGCAGATAGCCTACAACGTTGTTCCCTGCCCTCATGGAGCTGAGAAGCCCCTTCGTGTGTGTACAGGAGCAAGGCTGGCATGAAGATAGACGTTACTCATGTAATTCCACAAACAGGAAATTGCAACTGTAGAAAGTGCTCTGAAGAAAAATTACAGGGTTAAGAGAGTCTACAACCGGGTCCCCTAGCAGACTGGGCTTCCCTAAGGAGTGTTGCATTCATAAGCATGAGTAAGAATAACTAAGTGAAGGAAGTATGGGTCATCCAGGGGTTCAGAGGAACAGAAAACACACCATAAGGCAGAAACCAGCAAGTGTGTGATGGCTGGGGAAGGGAAATATTAGAAAGACAACTCCTTGCAGAATTTTATAGGCCAGTGGGAGTTTCGAGTTTGGGGTGGGTGGTATGATATTTTGAAGAGACAAAGATAGCTGAGAACAGAGTGGAGGGTGCCAGGTGGATTTGGGGAGGCCAATTGGAAGAGCACTGAGCTGAGTCCAGTGGGAGACGTTGGAGAGTGTGGATGGATCCTGGATATAATTAGAATTTAAACTCACCACACTGAATTTTTGTCGTGTTCAGTTTTTAACTGTTGGGTCAGGACCTATCTTTTTCTGTGCTTGTACCCCAAGTATGTAAGATAGTGTGAGGAAGATGGCAGGGCCGGAGTGTTGGGAAGAAAAGAAAAAAAAAGGAAGAAGAGAAAAAAATGACTGCACAGAAAACAGCAGTCCTCTGGAGAATCTAGTCCTCTAGAGGCCTCTGCCTTGCTCCACGGTCAGCTAGAAGTACAAACTTCGTTTCCTAAAGCACTAGATATTAATTTTGAGAGCTTAAACTGTTTCATTTGTGATTTTTTTAATAATTTGACTACAAAGCCTGCAAATATTGTATCTTCTTCACTTGCATTGCAATGTGAGTTAAAACAGGAGCTGAAGCACTTTTGTAACCTTGTCTAGACATCTGACTTTCATTATAACAATTATAAAATAATTACAAAAGTTATAAACAATAAAAAGGTACAAAATGAATGAGTTGTGAGTTCCAATGAACAGACTTACAAATTTACTCCTGGCAGTTGAACAAGGAACTGCTGGTAGCTCTTCTTAGTAACTGGCCTTGGAGAAGGTTCCATTTCTTGTGGCTTCCGTTACCTATCAGTAAAATGGAAGGACTTTGGGAAATGATCTGCTTTCTGAAGTTTCTGCTTTAATTTGTTTAACCACCCACTAGAAAGCAGTCTGGCTCCTGTGGACTTAACTGCCCCCCAGTGAGTGTGAGACATCAGCATTCCCGTTCCTGGTACATGATGTTCCCTAACACTTGATAAATGTGAGCTGCCCTCTTTCCCCTGGTTGCTCTGGTGATAACACCACAACCCACAGAAGGGCTGCATGGTGGGCGTAGAGCGGAGAGCCCTGCGAGTGGGCTGCTTCCCAGCTCCTGAAGGTTACCATGGGGCAGAAGGGATGGCTTACAACAGGAATGGAGTGGGAGGCAGGGGCTGGCGGAAGAGCTCTCTCCCCAGATGCCAAAACCACAAGAGCTCAGAGGTGCCCAGGGTCACTGACAGCACCAGGCTCAGTGCCAGAGAGCCCCAGCAAGTGCTCTGTTACCTGGCCAGGCGCCGGCACATCTTGCCCCTTCCTCCTAGTCACTATCTTACACTCTCACCTGATTCAGGAAACAACAGCTCTTCCCAGACTGAAGAGGAATCCAAAGAGGACATTGTTGGAGACAGGGTAGATGGAGCGCCCCCAAGTGGTAGGATAGCAGAGTGGTGAGGAAAGAAGGGACCACAAGGAAATAAGACTATGCGAGTTACAAGAGCTCATTCTCAGGGTCCTGATACTGTGATCTGGACCATGGGGAGGAACACATTCACGTCTTCAGCCTCTTCCCACCAAACACCTTCGAATGTGAAATGACTCAAGTATAATGAAGAGTCATTCCAGATCTATGAGCACACTTTCAGTACTTGCTGCTTGCCTTCTCTGACAAAAATTGTCATCACATTTGCTCACTGGAAAAAATAAAGAAGCCTTTAAATTATTCATTCTCCTCTACCTTTGTTGCCAGGCATTGGACTAAATATTACTTTGCATACGTTATGTTGTTATGATACATGAATTCTGAAAGGGAGTCTTTATTATTCCCCTTTCTTTGATGAGGAAATGGAAATTCAAAGAGACTCAGTAACATTTCCCCAACAACACATCTTTGTGGGTGGAAAAGCTTCTCTCTACCCAGGATTCTTTGGCATTCCCCAGTGTGGGCAAGCATTTCTCAGCATGTTGTTCCAGTAGCATCATGGTTCAAAGCAGAGCCGGGATACATGGAAGGGACAACTTAGTGTATCATGTGGTAAACGTGTATTCTTCTGGGAGTCCCACATTTATGCTTTAATCAATTATAGTAAAGTGGTACTACTTTTCCACTTGTAGTATGATAAGAATTTTCCTCCAAGAAGAAATCTTTCTTAATGTAAAAGAGAGAGGAAGGAAGGAGGGAAGGGAGGAAGGGAGAAAAGAAGGAAGGGAGAAAGATGAAGTTAAAGAAGAACATCAATGGAAAAAAGTCATCAACACGTTATTCAGATGATTGATTCGACAACCCTACATGCCTATACTACATCATTCTGGTCTATTCATAGTATCATACCCAGACTTTAATGTGTCATCAGGAAATGGTTTCCAGTACTGGCTTCTGAGCATTGATAACCTTATGTAACATGTAGTGTTTGTCAGTAATTCTCATACCACGAAATTATAATTCTTATGTGCAGAGTGGCAAAACTCAAATCTATCACTATAAAGGTTCCACATTTCCACTATGAATCATGCTTATTCTGGGCATCCACAGCTGGGAAATACCAGAATTATCCAGAACTGATGGTATGGAAATATATAGAAAAACCAAATGAGTTGGAACCAGAAGCTTAGGATCAAAGCGTGGCCAAAATTAAGCAGGAGGTAGAGGTGGGGAGATGGGGGTGGTCTTATGAACCATGGCATCATAAGAGCTTCCTAGAAGCTCATCTGGCTTATTAGGCAAACATGTCTTCCAGTTCTTCACCCTCTCAACAAGTAACTGCTGAGTTAACAAATGAATGAAGAATTCATTGATGAGTCACCCAACAATTTTTATTTATCACTCACCTTAAGGCAGCTCATTAAGCTTAACACTTGGGGACTATGTAAAGAATAAACATGATTCCTGATTTCAAAGGACTTACACCAGGACCAGAAGCTATCAGTGACAAAACTAAAGTAAAATGTGCTAAGAAAAAAAAAAAATGAGGAGGAAGAAGAGGAAGAGAAAAAGGAGAACAAAAACAAAAAGACGGTGTGAAAGGATTACCTTGGGTGGGATGGAGGGATCTAGTTTCTAGCTGGAGTTATCCAGGAAGGTTTCAGGGAAGGGGTAATATCTGAGCTGAGTCCTAGAAGATGGTTCAATTGACATGGGTCTTGCTAAGGGTGAGCTTGATTGGGGTCTGAATCTGCCTTAGAACTCCCAAAACCTGGGGCACGAAGAGCCCAAGAACACAGAATCCTTGGTAAGTCATGCATCGTAAGGCTTAGCAATAAAGCCTTTCTTGTACTCTTAGGGAAGACAAACTCCAAATACTATCCACACATTTTTATTTTCAATCAGTAAAAATAATTACCTCCAGTTAAAGTGCCCCTGAGATTCAAGAACCAAAAAACATCTCTTGTGTTGTTTTATCTTTTTTGTTAGCTGAAACCACAACTCACACAGACCAGTACGTAAGAATATCATAATTAAAATAGCAAGCCCATTCACACTTCCTATCAAGGCACATCAATATGCAAAGGTCACCAAAGGGGACTCCCTCCCCCCAATTCTACCAAAGAAGATCCTGAAGTCCAGGGGATGGCTGCTTGAAAACTGTCTGTTGGAAGCTCTCCATGCAAAGTTGCCAAAATTCATAGCACACGTGCTCCACATAACATTACCATATTCTGAATCAAAATGAAATGTGCCCACCAAATTTCTCCTGAGTAAGCAAACAACAAATGCTAATGCATAACTTGATATTTCCTCAAATCAGTAACATTGCTGCCTTTAAGTTTTGTTACTGTAAATCTTAACAAGTTTTGTCAAATGATGTTCAAAGTGCCAGAACCACGACCAGCCATGATAGAGGAATGTCTCTTGGGCCAGCGACTTGTGCGCAGCTCTACACAGACTGTGACCAGAACAGTAAGAAACTACCCTAAGTCAAGAAGATTGACCCCTCAAAGGACCCAAGAACTGGTACATTTGGAAAAGCAGAGGAAATCTTTTGGGGAACCAAAAATTATCTTGTCTGCTGAGGACCAGGAAGGTGGAAAGCCCTTCCCTTGATGAGGAGTGGGAGGTGGGGATCTCTGCTGTACTCAGAAGGCTAGCCAGTGATCACAGTGTACCACAGCCATTCCAGAGAGGGGAACGAAAACATGTTTCGTGTGCCATGTAAAGTAGGGTAGCCACAGAAAAGGGAGTGACACAATGACCTGCCTGAGAAAGGAAGGCTCTGGTAAGGAAGTTGAGATTGCCCATGCAGCTGAAATCAAACCTTCTGGGGGTCAAAAGGAAGGTGGAGCAGCTTCATCAGGACCCCCACAAACATAAAGTGTGCCCTATCCAGAAAAACCACACAATTTCCTCACCCCCACACCACCCTCTAGCTCACCAGTCACCAGTCCCCCTACTTTCAACCCCCACCTCCAAGCAGGTAGTTCTGAACTTTTTCTCCTCACCATCCACCTCATTCTCCCTACCACTGCTCTGCTACAGATCCACCTCTCCCTCCCAGAATCCAACAGGAGCTTGCCACTAGTCTTCCAGACTCTGGTCCCCACCTCTTCAAAATGCCACCCTCCACACTACATCCAGAGAGGTCGATCTGAAGGACAAAGACAAGTGGGTCTCCCCCCATGCAACAACCCTCTGATGGCTTCATGCCGTCTACTCTGAAAGGTCTGTGTTCCTCATCATGGCATATAACTGGGACTTAATGCTCTTTGTGATAACCAGGCAACACACTCGATTCAGATCCTCTGAGGTTGTAGGAACTATTTAGGGATCCTTTCACTTACGACAGTTGGTGACACAGCACTGACAGAGCTGAAGAAGAAGGCCATCAAATAATACTCACCAGTCACCTCCAATACCCCTGGAAACTCTCCCATCACACATTTAGAAACAAGTTTGCCAAACAATGATACCACAGAGTCCATGTCAATTTGTCTCATACTTTAATAATTTGTCCCTTTCTACCCTCAAAATATAAACCATTAATCCCCAAAGTGGAATCCTGGGTCTACACTCATTGACATCACAGGCAGACTCCCAGGTACCCTGGAGCCCAGTCAACCCAGTACCCCAGACACAAGACCTCGAATCTCCATACTGAACAAGTTCTTCTCTTTTTCTCAATACACACCAAAATGTTAGTACCACTGATATGTACTATCTAAAGTACAATTTAGGCTTTCCCATATATATTTCAGTCTGTCTCCATGTTTTGAAGTGGAAAGTGTTCAAATGCTTTGAATTTTACTAGCTTGCCACAGATGAAAGAACCATCGTGCCTCATCAGTGGGGTCTGTGGGCCCCCGGCTCTATTCTTCTTCACTACAATACGTGGTCCCCCTCCTTTGAGGAAAATGTGAGCAGCACTGGGCTGATTACCTGTGTGGGCCATTTCAAGAGATTAGGAGCTACTTTCTGAAAGGGCAGATGGAACGATCTATTGTAGCATTTTTCAGGTTAACAATCTCAGGACACACCTGGGGTCTCATTCAAGACATTGTTACAAGAAGACTTTACCTTCAAAGGTTGTGAAACCACCAACGAAATTTTAAAGAGAAGACAAAGGCCGGGAAGATGAAATTGAATCAAAAGTATGCAGGGCTGTTCTGCTATGGTCTGGCTTTTCAGACTTTCCAATTCCTAAATGCTGCTTTGTCCATCTCCACTCTGTATTTTCTGTGGAAATGCTTGCTTTTGTGATCGACTCTTTATGGATTTTCAATACTGTCTCAAAAACTCAAATACAGAAGTCTCCCTTGCCCTCCTTGGGACAGGGGAGGGAGTGGGGTAGGAAGGAGTGTTAAGGCTGTGAGAACAGCCAAGGGGGACTCATGCCACCAGGGCTGAGGTGGCAATGGAAGTAGGTGCCCCTGGGCCAGGCCTACACGTTCGTGAGAGTATTTTCACACCCATCCCTCCAGCTGCGTGCTACCACACCCAGCGCGGTGATGGAGGACGGACGTGGCTCACATAGAGGAATATCTTCACATTCCCGTGCAGACAACTTCTCCACAAGCAAGGCCCTTGTCTGAGTCACAGGTCCCAGAGCATGTGTTTACTGCCTCAGTTTCCCCAGTGAGATCAGTCATGGGAAACGGAGGAACCCCACAGGCTTGGGATTTATTGGCTGCCGTCTCGGGGGAGTCTTGGACATATGTTTTCCTGAACCTTTGTTTTTCCCGTGTCTCTCCAGACATTCTCCATATGCCTCTGTGAGAAACAGAGCAGAGAGGGTCTGGGAATGCAGAAACACGCCCTGGGTTCCTGGGGAGAGAGGGGAGAGGCAGGATTTTTTTCTTCCATTAAGCCTTGCCCTGAGCAGAAAGAAATCATCTCTAAGCTCTTGTCCTGGGTGACATTTTCCCTGACACAGGGTTGCTTTTCCTCACCTGTCTAAACTAAGTAAAGAGGATCCAATATCCACTCAGTGCTGATCTTTTCAGCAGTTACTCAAAGGATAAAGGAAGGATAATTTATTATTCTTCTGTTTAATCCCATAGAGTGGATTGTGAACTTCCAAACAGTAAGGCATTCTTCTGAGAAAAGAGCCCTCCTTATCAGTTTGGCCCCGTCAAAAGTAACGATGACTTCACATTGGCTTGGGCTTCAGGATGTATTTGTCTCCTGTCAGTAACTGATGCTCAGAACAGGACTGCATGTACCCTCCTTATAAGGGAAATCTGGAAAACGTGAAAACCCACTCTTTCTCATTGCATGCCCCTTCCCACTTTCTTGTGCTCTCCAAGGAACCCTGAAGTGGAGAAGCGAAGGCCGGCCTTCTTCCATTTCTCTTGGCTCAGCTGAGAGTAGAGGGTCTTCAGGACAACCAGACATGCCAACTTTACTCAGAAGATATTTCTTTTATAAGGCATAATATCCCAGCAGGTTTTGCATACCTCATGAACAAAAAATTTAACTTGCCATTGAATTGAATTTTAAATACTTTTAGACGTAACCACAGATTATTCGTTTGCTTGTGCAGGATAATATTAGAGCTGACCCTCCATGTAAATGGCCCACAGAGCTGTGGGGATCTGTGCCATGCCACCTGCCTGTGACTTATGGGACACCAGATCCCAGTGCAAACCAGCAATTTGGTGTGGTTTCACATTTTCCCGTTTCCTTTTGTGAGGACTTTGGGGTTCTCAGGGAGGCATTTAGGTAGACCTTTCTCATTAAGTGAATGGTGTCAAGATGGAGTTTCATTTCAATGGCCAAGGCATATATATGAGTGCATATGTGCGTGTGCGTGCACACGCACACACAACCACATGCACCTTCACACACAGACACACAGTGCCTGTATTTATTTATACAGGTGTATTTAAAATACATCCCTTAAAATAGTACATATATAGAGAAACTATTCCCCAGGAACAAGAGGGCCATCCTTCTCATCTTTAGATTCCTTACAGAAGTTTTCAGTCAATACCAGTGTATTTGGTTCCCACTAGAATTTGCCTGATTTCTGAATTTTTTCATTTAGATTTATCTATTGAGTGCCAACTGTGTTCTTGGAGGCACAAGGATACCAAGATCCCTCCACGAGCGCATCATACACTGAACTAAATATTTTGATCTTGCAAATGAATTCCTAAGAGTGCTCTCAAATATTTAAAGTCAGAGGGCTAAGGTTTAGTAGACAAGTCCAAGAATGTTTTACTTTGTACGTAACCGAAGTATATACTGCTTGCTCAGAGAAGAAAATAATAGCAGCCTTTAAATCCTTCCCTTCTTGTCTATTTGTTTTCTAAGTCTTCACTAGAGTATGCAGTCCTTGAGGGCAGAAACCACGGCTCATTGGTTTCTGCATCCCTAACTCCTGGCACACGGCAGGCATTCATTGTCAGCAGTCTGACCGACCTACCAAGTAAACCAATATAAAAATTTTCAACATTTGAAATATTGAATAAAAACAGATAGGATGTGCCAAAGAAATAAATCAGCTTCCCCTATCCTCCCCCAAGCCCACTCCTAAAAGATATGTTCCATGAGAAGGCAGAAGAGCTTCCAACATCAGGCTCGCTGGTACGAAAGTACAGGAATTTCAGGAATCCCTTCATCTCACCATAGCTCTGAAATTTTTCTAAATAATGCAGATGATGACAGCATAAGCCATACGTCCTGGCACCAACATGCCAGTCCAAGGCTGGGGCTACAGGAGCAGAGCCTCAGGTCAATCAGAAAGAGTTATGATTATGACTTTCCTATTATTTTAAAAGTTGCTAATTCTCACAGCCAAGAGATTGGCTATTATATACACTTCAGTGTGGCCTAAAAGGAAGGAAATGAATTGACAGGATGGTAAAGAGGGTTTTTTTTTCCTTTTAATCCATATCCATAACTTTCATCAGGTTGAGGCGCCTTTAAGTAATACTGACCACTGATCCAAGCTAAGAAAGAATTACACGTGACGTGATCACATGGATGGTTGCCGTGGGAGAAATAGCGTCATGTGCTCCCAATCCTCCTTCATGCTGACATCCACAAGTAGATAATGCCAGGAGTGATACTAATTCTAGGTGGAGAGGACTAGCCTGTCCAGCCCTGTGTTCTGAGGTATGACCAAGAGACTACACAGAGCAGAAGAGCAATGATAAATAGTGACCGACACATTGAACTGCCTGTGTGAGATGCTCCATCACTCCATTCTCTGCGGGCATGGAACCGGTCACGTCTGAATGGTGGCTGCTCCATCGTGGGTCCCTGAGGGACTGTAGCAAGCAGAATAACTCACGTAAAGGAAACAAGGTATGGATAAGAAAGACTGTTTTGTTTTATGTCACTAAGATGTGGGAGTTTTTCTGTTTGTCATTATTACAGCATAATCTAGTTTATTCTGCCTGATATACCAAACTATTAGCAGAGCTAACAAAGTAGGTTAGAGCCAAGGAACCCCCAATGACAGTGCCGCCAAGCCTCTGCACCACTCCATTTTGCTAGGAGAGTAATGCATTTCCCACATAGGGTGAAAAACAGAAATATGGATATGTCCTTTGCGATGTTGTTGCATTTATATATAATACATATAAAGGCTTTTATTTTATTTATAAAGGTTTCCTGCACATAGTAAGTGCTCAGAAAATGTAGCAATTTATTAATATAATCTTAGCCACAAGAACCCTCTCCTTCTAGATGTTTTGTACATGATGTGAGTCTGGAGAGGTAGGGTCAATAGAACCTAGACTTGCATTCAATCATCCAACAAATATTTATTTAAGAACCTATTGTGTACCAATCATGATCTAGAAGTCCCTTCCTGAGCACAGTTTATCAAGCTAGAGGGGACATCAGAGATGAAACAGAGGCAGAATCTACTCAGGAGAAGCACAGGTTGCCATGGGAACCTTAGCGGAGCCACTTCCCCCCAGCCTGGACATCCGGGAAGTCTCCCTGGAGAGGGTGATGTGGAGGTGGAGATCCTGTGAGACAAGTCAGGGATAGTCAGGTAGAAAGAAGAGAAAGCAAGTGCTCATGGGGTGGAGACAGCATGTGCAAAGGTCCTGAGGGAAAGGAGAGCATGGAACATGCAGAGAACTTCAGTGGCAAGAAAAGAGATTGTGAGGGGAAGGTGGTAAGACACAGGGCAGGAGGGATAAAAGGAAATCTTGTCATACCCAAGACACACCTAAACAGTCTTCCCAGCAAGTGGAACTTCTTGAGCTCAGTTTCTTCTCCTTGTCTACAAGGGACAACTTGAAACCAAGTCCTGTGGGACAGAAAAGACAGAACAATCTAGCATTCATGCACAGGCACTCAATAACTTGCCATAAAGCTAGCTTACAGGAAGCAGGGGCTGAATCCTTCAGCATTCAAGTGCCCTATGATGCAAGAAAGACATTCTTATCTCCCCTCCTTCTATCTTCCCATCAGCTTCATGGAACCCATTCCCACAGGCTACAAAACATCCAAAAGATGCACTGCTCGAGGGGAATCTCTGCTTGGGAATCAATGCCCCATGTTGCTGACACTGTGAATGGAATTTCTGTCTTTTACTCCATCCATTTTTAGGGCTCTGGGACCCAGGAAACACATGTACTATTTGTGCAGGTAATGTGAGAAGGAGAGGAACTTATCCTTTTCCCTGTCCCAGCCCTTGCAGATGGACATCCAAATATATACAAGAATTCCCTTTATGCTTTTAGATTGGCCCCAGCTCTCCTTGCCCAGGAGGAGAATTTGACTCATTATGTCCTCCAGGTCCAGCTGATTTCTGGCTGGATGGTACACACCACTGACAGAGGATTTCAAGATATGGCAAGGTCTAACTATGGACATTGAATCCACCAACTCGGCACACACCATAGCAAAGATTTGCAAAGAAACTTGACCCCCAGAGTTAATAACGTCTGTGCCATCAAAAGCAAGTCAAAACACAATGACATCCAGCAAAGCAGCCAAGAGATGGTCAGTCTGTCCTCTTAGGCAAGAGTTTTGCAGAAGAGTGAGCAAAGAAGCTTGACAGGGAGCCAGGCAGGCAGTGAGTTCCACTGGCCTCCACGCTGCCACCACTGTTGCTGCTGTTGGAAAAACACATTCCAGCATCTGGGCTCTGAGCCGTGCAGCTGTGAAGTGTCCACATGTGCGACCGCGTGGGCTCTGGGACGCATGGCTGAGAGCAGAGCGCAGCCAGGCCCAGAGGTCACGCCAGCGGCTAAGGCCCAGCCAAGGCCACCTGGGCATCTGACGTGGGCCACTTTTCTTGTGCAGTAAGGGCTGGGTTTAAGAAATGCCAAGCTTGTGTTTGGAGGAAGATAAACTCTCCAGAATATAGAGGATTCTTTTCCAATCCTTCTGCAATCCAGTCATGAGACACTGGGGCCGGGGAACAAATTTCCAAGAAGAACAACCTCAGAGTGGGGCTGAAGAGAGGCTGACAGCCAACAGGAACTCTGAGAAAACGCAGGAGACACCCGAGATCAGCACACAGCTTCAACCCCAAAGTCAAGAAGTATTTCGGACCGAGGCTACACTCTTAGAGAGTTGCTTCCTGGATCTATTTGCTTGACGACATGGCATTTCCACATTCATGAGACCCTGCTTCCGAGAGAGAGAGAGAGAGAGAGAGAGAGAGAGAGAAAGAGAGAGAAGCATCCCTCTGGCTTCTCCTCCTAAGGCCTTGTCACCAAGTTCGGAGCAGCACGATCCTCTCTGGCGGCCGCAGATCGGGGAGTTTGGAGCGAGAGGAGTGCTGGCCAGATGCAGCAGATGAATTTCCAGACTGCTATTTCCAGGGAATGACTCCACAAAAATTGTTTGTGAACTGGACAGAGGAAATCACTGTTGCGAGAATAGAACACTGGATCTTCTTGGTTGTCATAAATCTGTTTCGCGGCCACTCTTCCTTAGGTGCAGACTAACCCAAAACATGACCAAAAAATTGTCATCATGTGTGAGCAGATGGAGAAATGCCATAGTCTTTAAGGCATTTCTTTAAAAAAAAAAAAAAATCACTGGCTTACCACTTGAAATTCAAGCATCCTCAGGAAAAATGGAAGCCACTACTTCTGTGCAGCACTGTCCGAAGTCTCTACAAAGGGAATACACAGCACAGCTTCAACTTGCAGGGTTCTGCTCCCTGAGACAGACAGCAAAGAAGGTGATGGACATTCAAGCAGCTGCTCGAGATTAGACCAGACGTATGTTTTAAAATAAGAGGTGAAAATAGAGCTACCCTATGGCCCAGCAATTGCACTACTGGGTACTTACCCTAAAGGTACAAACGTAGTGATCCAAAGGGGCACGTCCACCCGAATGTTTATAGCAGCAATGTCTACAATAGCCAAACTATGGAAAGAACCTAGATGTCCATCAACAGATGAATGGATAAAGAAGATGTGGGGTATATATACACAATGGAATACTATGCAGCCATCAAAAGAAATGAAATCTTGCCATTTGCGACGACATGGATGGAACTAGAGTTCCATGCTTAGTGAAATAAGTCAATCAGAGAAAGACAACTATCATATGATCTCCCTGATGTGAGGAAGTGGAGATGCAACGTGGGGGTTTGGGGGGTAGGAAAAGAAAAATGAAACAAGATGGGATCGGGAGGGAGACAAACCATAAGAGACTTTTAATGTCACAAAACAAACTGAGGGTTGCTGGGAGGAGGGGGGTTGGGAGAGGGTGGTGGGTTGTGGACATTGTTGGGGGTGTGCTGTGGGGAGTGCTGTGAAGTGTGTAAACCTGGCAATTCACAGACCTGTACCCCTGGGGCTAAAAATACATTATATGTTTATTAAAAAAAAATTAATTATAAATAAATAAATAAATAAATAAATAAAATAAGAGGTGGAGGGTCACCTGGGTGGCTTATCCGTTAAACATCTGCCTTAGGCTCAGCTCACGATCCCAAAGGCCAGGGATTGAGCCCCACATCAGGCTTCCTGCTCAACAGGCAGCCTGCTTCTCCATCTCCCACTCCTCTTGCCTATGTTCCCTCTCTTGCTGTCTCTCTCCATCAAATAAATAAATAAAATTTTAAAAATAATAAAAATTAAAATGAAATAAAATAAGAGATGGATTAATAATAGGTCCTGGGCATAGTGGGAAGAGGCCAGGCAAAGACCCTCAAAGGTCCTCTGAGTGGACACAGGGCCAGGTGGAGGCGTTCCTTCACATTTGGCACCAGCCAGTTTTGGAGTTCACCTTGAGTGCAGACTTTGGCAGGCTAAGGAAGCAAATTAAAATATAGCAAGTCATGAGTTATTATTATCCGAGCTTAGCTAGGATGGAGAAGCCCTACAGAAAGCGTGGTCAGTTTCCTTTCTGGAAGTCCTATCTTTGACATATGAAGTCACTTACACCTCCTCTGCTTGTGCCGAGGTCCAAGAGTGATGGGAGTCCTCCGGGAAGGAGGGAAGGGAAGTTGATCTCACATCGATTTTAGCATCCTGGGAGGGAAGGGAGGGCTGTAAATATTTCCTGCCTTTTGTTTTCCATCTTTAAATCCTGGCTAGTGGGTGGGGGACGAACAGGCCTTGGAGAAGGGTCTCAGATCATAGGAGGGCAGCTGCTGCACCAGCACGGTGCAAGGGACCAAACTCACAACCCCAGGAGGTCTTGGGGTGAGCTCCTGCATTTCCAATGGAGCTCCGGCCAAAGGTGCTCTGAGACTGGGCAGAGGGGCAGCGTCCACAAGAGGAGCCATGCAAACAGTCACAGTGCCTTTGTCCCAGGACTGCTCTGACTCTTCTCCGAAAGCAAAGCGAAATGCTGCTTCAGCACAGGGCTGCACTCCGCCTCCTTCTGTCTGCACTGTGGGGCACCCTGAAGCCAGAAGATAAATTTGTTCTCTCTGAAAAGAGCTCTGTAGCCAGGGGAGTGCCCCACATGGTCGCAGAGATGCTCCAGCACTCCTCTCTCTGTAAAAATGAGAATGAGAATAATTCAGGACAAAAGGAGGAAAAATATATATTCATGCAAGATAAAGATTTAGAACCTGTGCAGGGAAGTTATGATCCACAAAGTAACCATAATTGAACCACATTACATGCCTGAATCAAGCCATAAATTTAATAGCATGTATTTACAAAGGAATGGAAGTCCACATATCACATTTTCAAAAACAATTCCGCAAATCTGAAAGGAGATTAATTTGACTGCTGGACATTCCTCCGAATATTTTTCTACTTGTGAAATTAAATTCTCTTCCTCACTGGTGCATTGATGTGGAGGCTTTATAGACGCATTATAGAAAATATGTGGAACAGGTGAGGGGCTGTCAGAGGGGCCCTGAGCCATTGTCTTTACAAAGGTCAGATTTTCCGTGAGTTGAACGGGCTGACAAACCCTGCCTGCTGGGTTCTGTCACAGTGCAGCGAATTACTAATGTTACACAATGGGAGTAGTGATGCAATTTAACACCAGGCTGTAATGCACTCGTGGCAGAACACCGAGGGTTAACTTTAAAAGACCTGATTCGGGTGTGCTTAGAGTCTCAAAGAATGTAATGCCCGCTTCATTTTTTGTTTCTGGGAGGGGGAGGGAACAAAATCTCTTTTTTTAATTTCCTCCTCTGGGTATTGTCTACTGGCCATCTTGTGGAATCAAACATTTGTTATCCTAAGAAAGAGAAGGATGAAACTTGAATTCATTCCTCTTTCATTTTTTAGAAGGTCTTCATAAATGCTTACAGTCCGGGGCTACAGGTACAGGAAAATAAACTGATACAACAAAAGTTCTAGAAGTTTGTAATCCCATTTTCTTGAGCTATTGCGCAGACTGAATTCATGTGAAGGCATCTCAGAGGCCCCAGCAGCATCTCCTGATGTTACTTCAGCGAAGGGTGGAACTAACCAGAAGAGGGTTCGAGCTACTCCCTGAGTGAGCTAGACAATCCGAAGTTCCTGGACTTAGTTCAGATCACACCTGGTATCCTCACGGTGGGAAAGAGTGGCACTTGTAAATCTCCCATTTAGTTGATTCACCCATACCCTTTCTTTCCCAAGATCTACAAAAGGTCAAGGACCAACAGCCTAGATCTTCTCCACCAGAAGAGAGGCACTAGAGAGAACCACTAGGTTGTAAGCTTTTCGTGGACAAGGATAGGCATCTACCACTAACCAACAGGAGTGGGAAAGAATGAGCAAGAGAACAAATGGGTTGGTTGGCAGACTTCTTGCAGAGGAAAAGATCAATGTGTCTGGCATTTTGGATAAAGCACTAGAAATGCAGAGATGGGGGTAGAGGAGAGGATGAAAGAAGTCATTGGTGGGAGGGACATGGAGAGTACATCCTTACTGCCTTTCTTAGCAAAGGCTGCCAGCGCCTGTCCACAGGCTTCCTGCCCAGATGCAGAAAATGTATTTCTGCCTCAGTTGCAGTTAAAGAAAAGTGTTGGAGGGAGAGATGAGATTTGGCAAAAATGCGTAGTGCTGAGTGCACAGAGGCATCTAATCAATGAGATTTGATTAAAAGGGTGAATTTGAGCCAGAGGAAACAGTGAGTCAAGTGTTGACAGCAGCAAAAGCATCCTCAAAGGGATTCCGGTGCTGAGAACTTCTAGCTTTTTCCTCAGGGCCCCGAGGTCATCTGGTTGTACATGTCTCTTTCCTGCCCTAATACTTTCTTCTTGTAACTAAAAAAAGATTCAACAGAATGATGCCACCTGACTGCTCAGGCATAGGTCCCTTAGAAAATCTTGGTGAGGTCCCCACTCATTTTCTCTGTAGCATTTATTAAGCGCCTACAATATGTCAGAGAAATCAAACAACAACCAAAGTTATAACCTCAGGCTTTTACATTCAGAAACTCACCATGTTACTAGGTTTACCCAGGAAGACAATTTATTTTTGATCTTCGTTCACTGTCAAGACAGGAGAATGACATTTAACTTGGGGTGTCCCTTTATCCATTTAAATACATGATGTATATTCCTAGTGACCATAGTATTTCAGACCCCGGCAACTTGAAGAGTGGTCCGTGGACCCAGGGCATTGACAGCACCTGGAACTTATTAGAAAAGCAGACGCTCAAGCCCGACCCCAGACCTACAGAATAAAACCTGCAGTTTAGTGTGCCTGGGTGGCTCAGTGGGTTAAAGCCTCTGCCTTCGGCTCAGGTCATGACCCCAGGGTCCTGGGATCAAGCCCGAATCAGGCTCTCTGCTCGGCAGGGAGCCTGCTTCCCCCACTCTCTCTGCCTGCCTCTCTGCCTACTTGTGATCTCTGTCTGTCATGTGAATAAATAAAATCTTTAAAAAAAAAAAAAACAACCCTGCAGTTTAACACAATTTACAGGTGATCTGTATGCATAGAATCTTGAGAAACAATGGTCTAGAACAGTGGAGCTCAAATACCAGTGCACAGCTCTCCAGGGACCACACTTTGAGAACTACCCTTTAGACCACCCTCCACAACTCCCCGATACCATGAAGCCTGCTTTATTCTGTGGCCAGAGATGCAAAAGTGACCTAAGCACTGATTCTTCCTTACACTGCATCAGATTCACCTGGAGGACTTCCCCAGCACAGCCCCCCACCCTGAGATTCCATGTGTATGCCGTGGCATCACAGGGGTGGACTTGCCCCTTATCACATCAGAAAGAAACTGAAGAATATCAAGGACAAAAGGAACATTTTCTAAAAAGGAATAAATAAAGAGCTCATTGAATTTCTGAAGATTTTTCTTAAGGTCGCTTAAGAATTAGCTGGCAGAAGGACAGCTTAGTAATTTCAAAGTGTCAGAGTGAACGGTCATTGAAATATGCAAGCACCTATTTATTTAAAGCTCCGTAGAGTGCATCCTATCTTTTATTTAAAAAGTAAATAAATGGGGTGCCTGGGTGGCTCAATGGGTTAAGCGATTGCCTTTTGCTCGGGTCATGGTCCCGGAGTCCTGGGATCTAGTCCTACATCGGGCTCCCAGCTCCACGAGGAGTCTGCTTATCCCTCTGGCCTTTCCCTCTCTCATGCTGTCTCTCACTGTCTCTCTCTCAGGTGGATAAATAAAAATCTTTAAAAAAAAAAAAAGTAAATACACTTTTTTTTTCTTTCTGCTTTTGCTCAGCATTCTTGATATAATAAAACCCCATCACCTCATCATTCTACTATCATTCCTGTATCTCTACACAGCAATTATAATTATTGATCACAAATACAGCATGATTTTTAATTTTCCTTCTTCTTATCTTTGGCCTTCGGTCTTGCTGGCCACTTGCGAACGTTTTCTGTACTCATAGGCCCTCCCCGGCCACCGGAGTGCAAACAGATTACGTCTCTACCATGTCCATTGGCTCTCTGATTTGGATACAGATGTGGGGAGAACCATGGCACGGTGAGAGTCAAGGAGGGGCTGGAGCAAGACAGAGATGCCTGCTCACTCCCACGGCGGGGAGGACAAGGCTGGCATGGCTGCTGATTGGTATGGATGGGAGGGCCGGTCCCAGTACATATTTGCAAGGCGTACCTACTCAGATCACAGCTCTTACATTGTCATTGTATCTTAAAAAAAAATCAGTTTATCTGTTGGGGTGCCTGGGTGGCTCAGTGGGTTAAGCCTCTGCCTTTGGCTCAGGTCCTGATCTCAGAGTCCTGGGATCAAGCCCCGCATTGGGCTCTCTGCTCAGCAGGGAGCCTGCTTCCCCCTCTCTCTCTGCCTGCTGCGCTGCCTACTTGTGATCTGTCAAATAAATAAATAAAATCTTTTTTTAAAAAACGGGTTTATCTGAGTGCCTCCCATGTACTTAATGTTACAGGTACACTTGCAATAAGTGTGTCAAACAGCATCTAAGTATCATTATAGCTAAAAATAACTCTGGAATTCCTTTGGGACACACCCTGACGCCGCCCTAGACAAACACGGCCACAGCCTGTGTTGGCCCTGGTTCCCACCTGATCTTCAAACACCTGTTTCCACCCACTGCTTCTTGGAACCTATTCCCTCCTCCTATGATGCAGGCTTCCCGAAAAACTTGCACAATCATAGATCTCAGATGGGCATTCCTTCCCCAGCTCTTGCCCACCACCAACTGTGATGATGATGCATTTGCTATCTTTCCCTCCTTCACTTTAGAGCCCCACTGGGGCAGAGTTTATGTATCTGTAATCCAAATCACCTACATCTAAATCTGTTGTCCTCTCCACTTGGGAAGAATCTGTTAGCAGGAAGATCAGAACTATTCTGATATTATTATCAGAATAATTCTATTCAAAAGGACTTTCAAAGAGTTCCTGAGTTCTTCAGCCCCAGGGTGTCTCAGTGGGTTAAGTGTCTGCCTTTGGCTCAGGTCATAATCCCACGGTCCTAGTATGGAGTCCTGTATTGGGCTCCTTGTTCAGCAGGGCACCAGTTTCTCCCTCTCCCACTGCCCCTCCCCACCCCAAATAAATAAATAAAATCTTAAAAAAAAAAAAAAGAAAGAAAGAAAAGAAGCAAAGACAAAATTCTGTTCTTCCTAAAGTGGTTGCTTATTTTATTTAACTGGCCTCTTTGAGAGAGTACTGCTGATCCTTAAATATGCACAGAGGCTAATCAGAACAATTCAGTTAGCCTGCAGCTTCAATGAACGCCACACATGCTTCAGATTCTAGACTTTCTGATTCTAGAAACTTTGACTAGACACCCGCTCACTGAAAAAGCGCCATTTGCTAAATATTAGACCTTACTAATCTGGAATCCCAGAATTGTCCATACAATTTCACACGAAAACCCCAAGTTTGGCTTTTGATTTTTCTAAAAGTTCTGATGTCTAGAAAGTCCTTTGACTCTCTGGCCAGCCCCACCACGAGCTTTAGGGTCCCTCTAAACACCCAGCCCCCATGTGACCACCCGCCTAACCCATGATCAGTAATTGTGATAAATTCACAATGGCCTCCTTGCCTATGGCAGTTGGCTAACTTTTTTCCTAATCTCTGTTTCCCACAAAAATACACAGCTGGTATCTGTGATTGCAATTCCAAGCTGCTGTGAACACCAAGCAAAACTTGAAATGATGAGGACTCCATCGTGTCCGTTCAGGTCCTCTGTGCCATTCCCTGCCCTTCCTAGGGGTTGTAGCCAACAACCTCCAAGCCTTGCACATTTCTGAAACTTCTTCCTCATCACAGGTACTGGCCTGAAGCCTCAGCAAGGAGTTTCAACAGCCCTATAAATGAGCACCTGGCGAGGTGTCCTAGATCTCACGAAAGTCAGAGCGGGTCAGGGAGATGCCTATTTCCAGCATGCCTCTCCCTTCTTTGTTAAGAGCGTCTGGGTTTCATGGAAACCAGCGTGTGCAGGAAAATGCAGACAGCTGTTCTGGTCCCCTCGGCTTGTACCAGTGTTCCTTCCAAGCTATAGGAAGCATGTGAGCAAACCCCTTCCCTGTCTGGGCCCCCCAGAAACATTCCCTGAATTCCAGCATTTAATATCCGCTGCAATGTTGAGGGAAAAAATAGAGCGTGCCGGGCTCAGGGCCTCTGAGTCCCCCACCAATGATGGAGAGTATTTAGTCCTAGTTCTGGTTTGGTAGAACCCGTGTCACAGGGTGGTCCTGGAGGGTCTGACAACTGGAAAGGTAAGATGCAGTAAAAAACCAGAGGGGACCGGAGTGCTCTGGGTCATGATGACACCAGAAGGGAGAGGTAGGAGTGGGATAGGGGAAGCTCCCATGAATGTGAATGATAGGGCCCCAACAGTTGACAAGGAGCACTGAACGTTCGCGGCTCCCAGAGTGCTGATGTGACCCCATGCGGCCTCCCCAAATTCCCCTACATCCACACATACCTGCCTGTTGAGTTCAAGAACAGGAGAAAGTAAGAATGGCCACCAACACCAACACCTGGTTCCTCCTTTCATCAGAGCCCTGCCCTGTGTCATGTAAGATCTGAAATGTGACACCACATGGTGGGGACCATGTGTTGGACCATGTTCTAGTGCCGGGTCCCCACCATGCCATCATCACATCCTTGCAGAAGTCACAGCTACTGTCTGGTCTCCAATTTTCTCCAAGGTCAACAGGTCCCAGCTCTGCGACCAGAGGCAGCTCCGAAGCCCGTGAGGTGGCAGTATCAGGAAACCTGGCCCCTTCCAAAGGGCATTTTCCAGAAGCCCCTGTGTTGAAAGACTAGAATTCCCTCAGCCCCCACCTCTTGGTCACCCCACCCTTAGGCATCTCCACAGCCCAGCCCAGACTTCCCATGAATCTTTCCCCCCAATCACACCCTGTGCTTAGCAAGAGTCTTGAGAGCAGACCCTCCCTGTGTCCTCAGCACAAAACATCAGGGAATTCCTGGCCTTTGCAATTTTCCAATTCACTATTTTAAGATGTTCTTTGATAAATGAACCTCCATAGAGGGATTTTTTCCTGGACTGTGAGAGGAAGTTGCCTCTTTCTCCATATTTAAGTGAGACCCCACTTCCTTGCTTTTTCCACTTAGCTCTTTGCTTTGCCCAAGCCACGCAGAAAGGTGGTTGTTGAGTGTGAGACAATGCTCCAGCAAGGAGGCGAATGAGGACAAAGCAGAGCGAACACCCCTGCCCCCAACCCAGACAGCCAACAGCCCTGCAGGGTCCGAGCGCTGAAGATGGCACTCCTCCTGATTTCCTGATTTTCCCTGTGTTTGCCAGCCAGGACCTAAAGCTTCAGGAGGTCAGGCCATGAGAAGACCGGTGGTCTGCAGAGTACCAACAAAATCAGCAAGCCTTCATGGGGAAGCAAATCACCTTGGTCTGATTTTCTTGGGCGAATTACAGCAAGAAATGAATGTATAGTGAAAATAAGTATTGTAGCCTCACACCCAAGAGCACAGATGCAGCCAGGGGATGCTGACCCTTCTCCTTGCTCCCCAAGCCTTCCCTCTTTTCTCTCCTTCCCCTCTCCACCTCCTCCTTACTCTCCTCTCTCCTTCCCCTTCTGCTCTCTCCTCCTCCCCCTCAGGGTTTTGCACTCTCTAAACTATGTCTCCCTTCCCTTGGGGCCAGGCTCTGAGGAGCAGGTACCCCCAGACCCTGATGTCATCTCAGAACCAGCAGAATATAGAGAATCTGGACTCCCAGACAGATGTAACCCCACACTCCCCAGGGGCCAACTGCAATCGAGGCAGGCCACGTTAGGTGCCCATTCGTCCTTCCACCAACAGACCACCACAGATGGGAAGGACCGCTGAGGTGCTCACTGTAAGCTGAGAAACAAAAGAAGAAATACAAAGAGGCTTTCTACTACAAGCTGTTTTCTAATAAATGGTAAGTATTGTTGAAATATCATCAACCAAACCCAGAAAAGAGAAGGTAGGACAATAGGAAGAGAGAAACAGTAATAAACTTGTAAGTACAGCTAATAAATGTCCAAGGCTTAACAAGCTAATGAAAAAGAAAGGGAGAATATGTAAGAGCAGGCTAAGAACTCTGACATAATTCTATGAGGTCATGTACTTAATCAGAGACAGATACACATCTGGGGCTTTGCGCTCCTTCTTACACTTACTATGGTTGCAAGCATCTCCGTATTAGCATCACCAGCAGTTTCTCTACCCACCAAAAGCCAAAGGACTACCCATGTGGCCCTAAAATCCTCTCTACCCTGCTTAGGCCGGAGTGGTACTGAAGCGATTATCATGAACAAGGACCAGGATTCTCTGAACATTTTCAAAAGGCAAAGCTGAAAAAAATGTCCGTGTTGCAGGCTAAATGGATGGAGATGTGTGGGCGTGTGTGTGTGTGTGTGTGTGTACCTCGAAGACACAGAGTTTATGCTCCTGCCTTATCACACCCACATCACAGTGACATGTCTGAACTAGCCCCTACAGAAACTGCTAGGCACCTGCAAGGGACCCAGCACTTACCAAGTCACCAGCCCCGCCACGCAGCTCAGAGACAAATATTCGTGGTAAAGTCATTTGTTCCAGACAGTCTATCCTTAATGGAAATGCCAAAACTGCCTTGAGGTGGGCAGCCTGGGGTGTATCCTACTCAGGAAATCTCATCAGATTGCTTCAAGATTTCTTCAGCCTTCCCTCAAATACTAACTGCATCACAACCATACGAAAATTGAATCCACAAACTAGATAGGTCTGCTTTGAATTTTTATGTAATTGGAAAAATGAAATAAACTCTTTAAAATTTGATTCTGATTTGCCCTACCTAGACTTTTATGGATTTTGTAGCTAATCAACCAAGATAGCACTTATTTCATTCTTCCCTTAAACCTGTGTAATAGGTATGTCCTTTATGGGTGAATAAAGATGATTGATAGATATTAGTATTTTCAGGGATTGCTGTTATTTAAACTTCGGTTATTTATTTACATTTTCATCAGATAGGAATAAGAAGTAATAGCAACTATTTAACTGGCCATTAACATACTGAAAATGCTCTGGAGATTTATGTAGCGATTAAAAAAAAATTACAATTTTTTGCCTCATCTAGAACATTGGGGAACTTTTTTCATTTGTTTTGAGAGTCATAAAAGCCAAAAAATTAAAAAGAAGAACAACAGTTTCCATAGGGCAAACCCACTTAATGTAGCAACTACCGACAATGGTATTCGTTCATAAGGGCAAATGAACAAGACTTAGACACAAGAAAGAAGAAAGGAAGGAAACAAAAGGGAAGGAAATGTGACTTTTAAGACAGGACCATCCTAGCTAGATCTTCCAGCCATATTTGAGTGACAGAGATCGCCTACAATCTTACGATATCTAAATTAAGTCAAATAAATGATCTAGGCTCCAAATTTATTGGAGCAGAACTAAATCGCACTCATTTTTGTTTTGTTTTGTTTTGTTTGTTCTGTTTTTAATGTAAAGCATGACACTTGGTTTGAAGCTGCAGGCTGTGGTTGCCATTCCCACAACTTAACACCCTTTCATCTGAGGCAGCGCCATGCTGAAGGTGGTCTTCAATGCCTCCTTTATCCGTCTCTCTTTCCAAGGCATGTTCCTAGCTCATGGGACTTTTTGCAGCCTTTGGGACAAGACTAGAAATTTTAGCAAGAAAAACTTAGCCCTTTGGGAGCACAAAGCTACACAGTACCAGATTTCTTTTTACCTCTTTCAGACAACTCATTTTCAATTTGCAACAAATAATTTATAGTTAGAACTTAATGCCTGCTAGACCATGGTCATTGGAAACATATGTCGATCCTGTTGTGGCTTCAGAAACAATCAGAAGTCATTTTATGTCCCATTTCAAAGACCAAAACAGTAGCTTACATTTTTAATACATAACCAATTGTTTAAAAACATCTGGAGAGCTATACCTTTCCGAGTTTATAGGCAGATTCTTTCTTTAAAGGCAAATAGGAAAATCTTATGAGGTCTCTTTCCTACAGATCCAATACTCTCCACTCCGCTGGTAGAATTCTTTTGCCCATGTTACTCACTGTTTCCATATTATTCAGACTCAGAGATACATCAGCAGTATAATGCCATTGCAAATAAAAATTATTCTGCCTGGGATTACCCATTAAATCTCACACTTTTCTTCACCATTAAGTATCATCAAAACACACATTTAAACACACAGACAGACCCAGATGGCAAAGAATATAAATGATAAATGGGGTCAATGGCAGCCCAGAGGACTCTCTACTGAACCCACTCCATTCTCTCATGAAGAATCAATGGCACACAGAAACACAGACACTGTTGCAGAGTCCTTCCAAGAGAGTGACAAGTCTACAAGTACCTACATTTCAAAATGTCTTCAAGTGCCATAAGTTATAAGATATAAGGGTGTATGTGTGTGTGTGTGTGTACATTTTAAAGGAAACCCATCATACATTTATCATACATTTGCAGTTGTTCTCCAAAAACTCAACTTCGTACAACTGAGTCTTTTTCAGCAACCAAAAAAAAAAAAAAAAAAAAAAAAAAAACAACCTGGGCTGATTCAAAGCTAACTTTCAGTGACATCATTCTTCTTCTATATTAATTACATTAAAGCTTCCCAACTTTGGGATGCCTGGGTGGCTCAGTTGGTTGGGCAGCTGCCTTCAGCTGAGGTCATAATCCTAGAGTCTTGGGATCAAGCCCCATGTGAAGATCCCTGCTCAGTGGGGTGTCTGCCTCTCCCTCTCCTACTGCTCCTCCTCCTATTCCAGCTCATGCTTGATCTCTCTCTCTTTCTCATTCACTCACTCTTTCTCAAATAAATAAAATTTTAAAAAATAAACCTTCCAACCTAAGTGTAAAATGCAATCTATCTTCAGAGCATGGTGGTAATATTATGAGTCATGGAACTGATGGGGCTTCAAAGACCTAGAAAATTCTCTGGAATCCTGTTTTTGAAAAGTTAGTTTTCAAATGTGCTCTACACAGCCCCAGTTCGGGGAACAAGTCCTGTTGGAAGACAGTATATTTCTAGTTACCTCTCTCCACATTTTCAGTTTCAGTCTCCAATTGAGGGATGGTTCCTCCATCTCCTGCAGATATAACATAATACTCTCAAGATTTTCCTTGTAAACCACCGTCACCATCACTATAAGGCGAGGACTCTCAACTCCTGTGTACAGAAATGTTTTTTTTTTTTTTTTCAAAATACTCCTGTCAGACCAGGGCAACAATTACCATTAAAGTCTCAGCCTCCAACTCCAAAATTAATGTCATTGACATCTTCATAAGAAGGCGCCACTGAGGGGCGCCTGGGTGGCTCAGTGGGTTAAGCCGCTGCCTTCGGCTCAGGTCATGATCCCAGGTCCTGGGTTCGAGCCCCACATCGGGCTTTCTGCTCAGCGGGGAGCCTGCTTCCTCCTCTCTCTCTGCCTGCCTCTCTGCCTACTTGTGATTTCTCTCTGTCAAATAAATAAATAAAATCTTTAAAAAAAAAAAAAAAAAAGAAGGTGCCACTGAGAAGTCCAGTGAGTGAGAAAGAGTCTCACCCTTGCATCACACCAGCTAATGCAATCCCTTGGTGAAGACTGAAAATGGCATCCCACAAAACTCCATATGGTTTGCAACTTGCCCTTCCTGAGTCATGCTCTGTCCAATACTATGCAGAATCTCCTGGGGGCAGCAAACCTGCTCGATTGAATTTGTCTTGAGCCTGGCATCACTTTCATTACATTTCCATACGACCAGCTGTAAGACCAGTTTGGAGAAAGTTTAGAAATGCCCCAATTCCAGAATAATATACCAGGCTGAAACAAACATGATGAGAAGGTTTATCTTAACTCCTACTTTAAGACACTGGTGATCAGCCCTGAAATCACTAGTTCATTTCTTCCCTTCTTCTAGTGCTTGAAGATTCTGAGACTGACCAACAGTTTCCTCTCTTCATGGCCATTTTAAATCTAAGATTTTCTTGTTCCCTGTTGCCCCTGGCAATCTCTATATAGCCACACACATTTCTGGGTTTAAGGGTCTAAGATCTCTTTCCACGGGCTCTTTTACCTCACCTTCCAGACTACCTCCATCCTTTGCCTTTGTGGCCAAAATGGTGAGTACCCACAGAAGAAACGTCTAGAATTTGGAGAGAACATTGGATGATAAAAGCTTTGAAGGTTAGTGAATGTTGGCAAAATTACTCCAGCTCCTTTTTCCCACTCTAATTCATTCTTCAAGTACCTAATCAAATGTAAGACTATTTGCTAACACCTCTTTGACTCTCAGAGAGATAACTGCCTCCTTTATAGGGCCATTTCTCTCTAATATCTCACTCCTACCATGTCTAAGACCAAACACACACAAACCCGTCAGAAGTTATTCCAGTGCTTGGTCCAGAAATCATGGACTCATTCTTAACTACAGTTGACCCTTGAACAACACAAATTTGAACTATGCAGGTCCACTTTATATGTGGATTTTTTAAATAAATACAGTACGGTACTGTACATGTATTTTCTCTTTCTTGTGATTTTCTTTTTTTTATTTTTTTATTAAGTTCAATTAATATAATTTTCTTAACAACATTTTCTTTTCTCTAGCTTACTTTATTGTAAGAATACAGTGTCCCATGCATAGAACATACAAATTACATATTAATTGACTGTTTATGCCATGGGTAGGGCCTCTGGTCAGCAGTGGGCTATCAGGTAGGTAAGTGAAAGAGAGTCAGAAGTTATACTCAGACTTTGATCTGCATAAGACGGTGCCCCTAATCTTCACATTGTTCATGCATCAGCTGTATTTTCTTTCTCTCACATTCAGCCCACCAACAATTTCTATCTTCAAATTATATCCTAAATTTAATCACTTTCCACTATCTCCACTTCTACCATCCTGATCCAAACACCATCATCTCTCACCTGGATAGTTACAAGAACCTCCTCACAGAGCTCTCAGTTTTATTTCTCAGAACCCTACAAGAGAGAAGCCGAAGTCCTCACCATGACCTGCCCACCCAAACACCCCCACCCCAATACCTGTCTCACACCAACTGTCCCTGCTTCCCACACACCATACTCTGTGGAGCTTCATGAAAGTATCAAGTCAGCCCCTAACACAGGACACTTGTACTTGCCATTGCGTCTGCTTAAAAGCCTCTTCCCTTAGAAATTTTCATGGCTGACTTCCTTCCTATTCCCATTTAAATGTCTCTTACTCAGGGGTGTCTTCCCTAACCACCCCATGCCAAGTAGCACTTCACACTTCTTGTCCAATACTCCCTATCCTGTCACCCTTCTTAATTTTTTTCTACAGTGATTGCCACTCTCTGACATACTTACTTCATTAGCCCCACACCAGGATGTCAACTTCCTGATGGCAAGATCTTGGTGCTGATAAATCCAAATCCTTAATTCACCTTCATGCTTTGGTCCTTCTCACTACCTGCCCATGCAGCAGACCACCCCAGGTGTGGAACCACAATGCCAACAGTACCAAGACCAAAACTCCTCACATGCCAGAGAACAAGACCGTTTGAAAATAAACTCTTCTATTCTGCCGAGGATGCAGTCCTCATTCTCCAGATACAGGCAGATTGAACGTTCTGGGAGCTGGGAAGACATGTGCTGCTGACGTCATCATTAAAACAGACCTGTAGAATCCCTAATACTCTTATTTCTATTTTACAGGTGAGGAGCCAAAGCTGTCAGAGGTCATTCCCCTTTATCAAGTTCACAGAACCAGGATTGCATGGCAAGTCTCACTCCACTGTCCACGCTTTGGCCGGCACACCACCTTCCAGGCTGTCAGGTTCATAACCCTTTCATCACCACATTCTCAAGGACTGTTTTAACCACAGATGGCACTGATCACGGCACACGGAGACTCAGGAGCAGCTGCTGAATGGGGTAGGCAGGGTGGTGGCAATCGCTCCTGTCACTTGAGGTGAAGGACATCTCTCTTAGAGAGATTTAAAGGGTCCATAGCTTAGAATTGCTGAAAAGGCTGTGCCTGCTAAAATAGCTATTGCTGTGTCAATGGGTTTGCCTCTTTAACAACTGTGTCCTCCACTTCGAAACCAAAATTGTTTTTATTGAATGTCCTAAAACTCTCCCCTCCTGTTTGCTCTGCAGAGGTTGCTTTTATAAATCAGCATGCTATTTGAAGGTGAGTCAGCCCACAAAGGGCCAGTATATCCCCCCGATGGGAAAACAAAAACAAGGAATGATCATTAGAATTCCAAGCGTGGAATCTGGTCACAGATGTTCTCCCACATCCTGAGCTTCCTTTCCAAGCAAAATCTGGACATAAGCTGTATTCAGTGATGATAAACAGTAATTAACACAGGCTGACAAAGAATGCATCTTGGATTCTCCAGGAAGCTGCATCCAACAGCATCAATAAGGGGCAAGAGCTAGAGGTTGGGAGCGGTTGTGTGAGGGGCATGCTCTGAAGAGGCTCGTGCACCAGAGAGGCCCGATGTAACACAACATCTGTTCCAGCCTCTGATTTTACAGCTGCCTTGACTGAGAACCAAGGACCAAAACTGGTTCGTGTGACGTCAGAACTCCAACACTCTGCACCTCCTGGCTGAAAATCTCCGGCACGCATCAGTGGATGACAAATGAATGGTTAAGAGATGACCAGGATTCATCAAGTTCAACAAAACTATCTTGTTCTGCTTCCATCACATTGCACCATGCCTTCATTGGCTTTCTGTTCTCTCCAAAAGCATCCCAGCCACTCCATCCTCACAGCAGGCTAGATCAACCCTTGGGATTCTCAGCCACTAGAAATAGTTCCCCGTGTACAAATTCTTCTTTGCTTCCACATCTCCTTCCCTCTTCTTTTAATCCCAGAAAATCACAGATTGCCACCATATACCTACATATATATACATATATATATATATGTATATATGTGTGTGTGTGTATGTGGTGTGTGTGTGTGTGTGTGTGTATATATATATATATATATATATTTTTTTTTTTCCCCAGAGAGCTGTGTCACTCTAAACCTCACATAGCTAAACAAATATGTAAACATGAATTGCAGGTGGGCAGACACAGCGTCAGAAACTGCTCACAAGCTCTTCAGAAAAGTGTACCCTACTCTTTGTACATCCATTATCTGCAAGGGACTCTGAGTCAGGCTGGAGGAACTGGGTAACGGGAGTCATCCACAGAATATGCTCGGTTTTCTTAATAAGCTTTAAATGGATTATCTGACTGGGTGTGTCGATTAGTTGCATCTGTCCTCTCTTTTCCATGATGACAGAAGGAGCAGGCTTTTTTAGTTTTTAATGCTGCGATGCCATGTGCCATCATAGCTTCTAACTGTGCTGAGGCACTTAGCAAATCTTCATACGATGGCAATGTTTAGGTTTCTGGAATACTAAAATCTGAAAATTACTACAATTATACACAATCTTTCTGAGCACTTTGTTGGCTCTACTGATCATTTCCAGCTCACGAATCTTAACCGAACCTCTTCACTTTTTCCCTTTACCCAGAAACGCATCTGCTCTTTTTATTATTGATTTACAAGGCAAATTTGGCACGCGGTCCACTTACATATGCTGATTCGGGCTTATTGAAGGCAGGTGCACACTTTAATATATGTGGGCATAGGGACCCCCTTCCATCCCGTAAAAGAATACTGGGCATGTTCTCATGTGTAATATCTGTGCTCTCGTATTCATAAACCTGAAAATCTGAGGCTCTTGTATTGCTTTTACATATTACCATGAACAAATTAGAATAAAGCAGAAATAATGTTCCAACCCTACAATGGTACCATATTAAAAGTGTTTGAGCCAAAATCTGGCCTCTATTTACTGACTGAAAGGGATCCAAGAACCGAGTGCTACTCTCCTCTTAGCGATTTTGTATTACTGTTGTATAAACACAGTCATACTACACCACAGGGACAGGTAAATGCAATACCATATTTCCATCAAAGTGAGACATGTGCGAGACCCTCCAGTTGTCCAGGAAAGTGAGCGTCTCTCACAGACACGTTGTTTGCAGGAGACTGAGCTATGTGAGAAGTTAACGTGAGAAGACCTCATTTAGTGATCTCAAAAGTGGCTGCGTCGTCCTGGTGACTGATCCTGGAAGTCATCAGATGTGGCTCTCAGGTGTAAGAGGAGTAGGGTGGCAGGTGACGGTGTTCAATATTCACAGGTTAATGTGGTCGACATCTCCTAAGTAGCCTGCTCCATCCCTGGCACAGACACATGAGTGAAGGGAAAGGGAAGAGTAGGGTTGAGGTCCCTTCCTCAGCAACTCTAACAATGTGGAACACCACTAATATAGAGCAGCACATGGTGTGCAAGTTGTTTGTTCACTAGCTCAGTTCGGCAGAACTGGTTTCCTCCATCTGGATATAGGGTGGCTAGCCCATACAGACACACAGTAGGTGTTCAAAAGGGTGTCCTGAGCAAATAAATGAATCAAAGAAGAAACCCATGGTTGGATGAGCCAATGCAAATTTGTAGATGAAGTGATAATCGTGAAAGGATCGTATGAACTATCCAATGAAAACTTCATCTTACAGAGGAACAGACCAAGGTCACCAGAAGTTAGATGAGGTACCCTTGGGTAAGGGTACAGAGATCAGGGATATGGAATAGAATCTAGGTTGTTTTCCTTTCATTGTTGTGCTACACACACACACACACACACACACACACACAGGAAGTTGCCAATCTTACAACACAGCAGAGTTCATTAGCGAACATATCTTTAATATACTCCTGAATATGATATTTTGACACAGTCATGCTGAGCAACAGTTAGGTTTAGAGCCTCGAAATCAGGTGGGCAGGGCTGAGCCATGACCGAGGTGGCACAGGCAACCACAAGGAGGTAGATGGATGTGAGCTGTGGCTCTCGGGCCATATTACCTCAGCATAAATGGGAGCCTTTAAGCACAGTGACTACAAGCCCAATTCCAAGACTTTGCTCACTTTGTCTTAACTTTTGATCTCTATTCCCCTCAAAGAACTTATCTAGATGTCCCAAAGTCAACCTGTATGGAAGTGAGCCCATTCCATCCTATAAAATCTATAACACCACTGTGTTCCCCAGCCCTGTGAGGTAGCACTATCTGCCAGCCCCTCAGCTGACCTCGAATTTGCCCTTGTTCCCTCTCCTTACATAGACTCACCCAACCCTCCTGGTAATTGAGACAATAGCTACTATTTGTTGAAGGATGATTAAAGAAATGCTCAGAACAGTGAAGCACTCCACCTACATTACCTCATTTAACCCCATCAATGACCCTATAAGGCAGGTACTATCACCATCCTCACTCTGTGGATGAGAAATCTGACTTGGAAATTGGTAGTGATTAACCACATAGCCAGAACTCAAACTTAAGTCTCTCATTGTAATAAGTTCAGTCTAGTGTTTAAGGTCCAAGAGAAGGAAGAACATTACCACCCCCAACTAGACCATACACCAGGAGATGTTTCCCAAACCCCTTCTTCTAAAAATGCGCTGGTCAGCATTCAGCAAATCCAGATAATGCATGTATGCAAAAGGGTACCTACTCCTTCCACAATCTTCCCCCGGACCCACTTAGCAGCCTAGAGTCCCGCTCACCCTCCCTTCCTCTCTATCCCATTCTTCTCTTTTCCTGTCTCCCCTGCATTCCATTTCCCCAGCAGAGATAAACATCCTACTCTATATACCTAAGTTGTTTCAATCATTCTTTGAAACACCTTCAGAAATATTTCCTATTTTATAGTTACAGCACAGCACCACAGATTTAGCAAAAGTGGCCTTGCCAACTGCATCTCCAAGGAAAACGAACCCACGGTAGAGCGAATCAAGAGCTCCCTATCTTGGAGTGCTCAAGAGTGTACAGTGTGGCATAGAAACTTACCTCCATTTGCAGTCTTGCTATCGGTGGTGATCTCCTTGCGCGGTTGCCAGTGTGGATGCCCTTTTCCCGTGTTCCCAAGACAATGATGCTCTTACACTCCCCAGGCCTGTGCACTGAACTGGCTCAGATTCAGCCGGTTGTGTCCCCTCCACAGCCACAATCCAGCCTTTCATGTATAATCACTTATCTGTAGAATCTAAAATTCGGCTTTGTTCATCAATAGGTGGTGAGTGTGGTGTCATCAGTGTCCTTTTGTCAAGACCTATCACTTCACATCGCTTCATTTTCATGAGAGAAAGGTTGGATATTAAATTCCCTTGCACAGGACCGAGCATCTCCCCTGTAATAAGCTCATCACAGAGCTGCTGTTCAGAGTTGCCTTTGTTTCCTCCACACAGGGGTTTTGATGGAGAACAACTGGCCGGAAAACCCACCAGGCAACAGGATGGCCGGAAGCCCTTCTGCCGAGCCCTTCGCACACCGGCCTCTTATGAACCACAAAGGAAACAACATTCCTATAGTTTCTGGTCATGTAGCCTAAGGGAGGGACAAAGTTTAATTTCAATTCAAGAGACACACAACATACACATTAAAGTAGGAGGAAGGTTCTCTTTGGAAATTAAGATCTCCACCATTAAGAGGTGTTGAAAAGACTACCTTTGTGTCCATGATAAGGTATTTTCAGACAAGTATTCTTCCAGTCAGGCTTCTTCAGGTTAATCAGGTGCAGGAGCTGGTATTTATCATTCATCAGAAATCATGGGACTGGAGCCCATCCAGAGGTCGGAATGTGTAGTATGATCAATCAAGGTTTAAATGGGAGACTAAGATAGAGACAATGGCTCAGGAAACTCAAAAATGCATATTTATAAATGATTACTTGGAAGGTATACTGGGAAATGAAATTCCTTTTTAGACCCCATGAAGGTAGCACCTTTATCTACAAGAGCTTGATTCAGACACCATGAGAATAGCCAAAAAATGAGGCACACCTGGCAGAGGGGTCCAAGTGGCCAGATGCTTACTACTCTCAGTCAAGGATAGCAAGGAGCGTTTTCAGGGTTGAGAGATGAGAACAAAGTCTGTGATAACTCGATCTGAAGGGATTGGCACAGTTTTCAGGAACATTTCATTTGACTTCAGGTCATGTCTAGGTGCTCACTTCCCCATGCCTGGTGCTATTACGCTACCAGTACACTCACATGGAGAAGGAAGAGTGGATGATGAGCAGAGGAATCATATTTGCTTCGTTTCTAACAAAGAATATTATAAACAAAAGGCAAGAATTATATAAGTGACTATCTACGTGAAAATCATAAAGCAGTGAAGATCGGACTGCTGGCAGGATCTAGATTCCCTGAGACAACAGTGAGGCTCATGCGGGGTCTTGCATGCTCTCGCTAGCCACCCCCATCCGGAGTCCTTGCCGGCAGTCACCTGCACCTTACAGGTTCCGATGAAGAAACACACAGTCACAAGCACAGCCTCCCTGGACATAGGCTAAATCACTGTGGCTCCTAGCTAGTAAATCACAAGATGCTGCCATAGGTCAGAAAAGAGGAGAATCCCAAAGAACCCCAGACACCCAGGCAGAGGAGTTCAAGAGAGCACTTTTGCAGAAACCAAAGCCAGGATCGTGGATGATGATGGCAACCTGGAGAGCTTAGCCCACATGAGAAGAAGGACCCCCAATGGCCTGGCCTGTGGCTCCAGGCAACAGGCCATCTTTCCTAACTGGGCAAGTTTGATTCTGGATCTGCTAGGTTTTCTTATAATAATTTCTGTGCATGAAGCTTTGTGACACCAATAACTACATTTGTGTGATAATGTATTTTGTCACTCACAAAAAAAAAAAAATTGGTTATGGTTGCTGTCACAAATGCTAGGGCCATGGTGATGACTTTCTATAAAAAGAAACAAAGATGTCTTGACCTGCTCCTAGTACTATGAAAGTTCTGCCTTAGCACAAACACCAGAAAGTTCTGCCTTAGCACAAACACCCCTACTGTTCAGAACTGACAGCTAGATATTCAGAGATCTGGCATCTGTGGAAATAGGCCAGGCAGGCACAATGTGAGGAAGGAAACACAGCGATTATTTGAGGTTACACGTCTATGTTAACTACAGCACATCTCACAATCAGGCACAAATAGTGCCTCCTAGAGAGGGGGTCAGCACAGAGGACATACCACTAGACACTCATCCCTGGCCTAGGGACTACAGTGGGCCATCTGAACTTGTCCCCATTCTCTCCAGCAGGAACCATCCACTTTCCAGAACTTTTGCTCTCCAGGGCCTCATATTTCATTCATATAAGATACCCATGCATCAAATTCCAACTTGACATTTGTCCACATCAGGTATTTCCAAGTTCACCCCTTGAAGGACAGTTGGGTTAGGAGTGAAAGAGGGTCTCCTGTGCCAGGCAGCTGGAGGGCTTAGGGACAGAAGAGTGCAGGGGTCTGCACAAGTCAGTAAGGACACCAAGACTTAGCCACCCAAACAAGAGCCACCACGGCAGACAGCTCAGGAAGACACCTCTGGCTCTCCTACTGTACACCTGTGGATCTCCTACAGAAACATAGAAAGATGTCAACCCCCTAGGGGTAGCAAAGTACAAACCTCATCCCTCCAAAAAAGATTCCAAGCACTTGAAAACTGGAATGAGGCCCTATCGGTTACCTTTCAAAATCAGGAAGTGCTTGCTAACATATCTTACAAGGGCTTACTACTCTCAGTCAAGGATAGCAAGGAGCTTTTTCAGGGTTGAGAGATGAGAACAAAGTCTGTGATAACTCGATCTGAGGGGATTGGCACAGTTTTCAGGAACATTTCATTCCTCCCTGTATAAAGCAGTTTTTTCCTCCCTAAGACTTAACAGGGATCCTGTGTGTCAAGCAGAACTCCTGTTCTTCCCAAAGAAGATGCTCGTGAAGGTCAGGAGCATGCTTTCTGCACACGATCCATGCTACATTCAAGTAAATGACTGATTTCAGAATTTAGTTTCAAAGTAACTTGCTGAGCTTTACAGAGCGTGTTTGAGAGGCAATGTGGTCCAAGGGATAATCATAGTTATCATTTATTGAGCACTTAATATTTGCCAGACACTCTGCTAAGTACTTAACATTTATTACCTCATTGTATTCCTACATTAATCCATGATTTTCCTCACTTTTATGGATGATAAATTGAGGCACAGAAAGTGCAAGTAACTTGGCCGAGTTTATACAGCAGGTAAGTGGCTAAGGTGGGAATTCAAACTCAAGCCTGTGTGAACTGGAAATGTGAACCTGGGATTATGACTTGGATTCCATCTTCCAATCTGCCCCTGAGCCCAGTGTACTTCTAAGCAAACCACTTCCTCCTCTCAGCACCTCATTGTGGCCTTGCTTCAGCTAAGACTTACATCAGCTGTCACTATCAGATCAAAGGCGCCGCTACTTGTCTGATGGAAGCCAAGTATAGCGTGACTAATATTCATCGCTGCTTTCCAAACTCAGATATTGAACCAACAAACAAGGCTCTGAGAACTGCTCTCACGGCATTCCTACCAAATGCTAGAACACATGCACCTGCCATTCTAGTTTCTCTATTTGGAACGCGGACTTTCTACAGGAGGACACTGAAGTACCAATATGTTCAGAATCACACCAAATATCACTTGGCTGCTGAATGGTAGACAAGGAATGAGTATTCAAGCCTGGATGAGTCCAGAGTTGGCTCAAACACTGTGCTTTCCTGACATCCATGACTTTGATGACTCCTTAGCGGAAGGTTACTACAAATTTTTCATTATTGAGATATCTCGCCATCATCTCAAAAACCATATCTGAAGTTGATGTGATTATCTTACTCCCCAGGCTGGTTTATCTTCCCAAATTCCCCTGTCTGGGACTGGCAGGACCATCTCCCCTTCACCAGAGCCAGAACTCAGGGTGGTCCTACCCTGCCCCTCACTCACCCCAGGGTTCAGCACAGTGTAGACCACAAAGAGGTGCTCAGTAAATGTTTACTGCCCACATAAAACAAGAAAATCTGTGTAGGCAAACATTCATAATCTAAGGAGTCTAGAAGAAGTGAGATTTTCCTCTGCATTCCAGAAACGCCCAGCAAGTGTCATGCAGGAGAATCATTGTTAAATCACGTGCCCTGGACCCTCAGTGTGGCCCTTGCAGCCACGTTCCCAGACGATGAGCCTGTCTTCTTACCCAGCACAGAGAGCTGCCTGGCCCTGGCCCCAAGCCAGACCTTGTCCACCATCCTCTTCACAGACGACTTCCACCAGGATTCAACCTGCAACATTCCCTTGCACAGCCCCAATTTGAATCCCAGACAAAGGGACCATTGTCCATTTTCCCCCAGGCTTGGGGACACAAAACCTAGACACTAACAGAAAATGACCAAGGATGTGCTGTGACTTATAGAAAAGAATCCTATCAAACCCTGGTTCCATGTTCAAGGATGAGTTTGAGCAAGGAAAGTTGTTGCTAAAACTGAGCTGGACTAGGTCTGTGAAATAGGACGTAAGAGTAACAGAAGGTGTCAGGGGAAGAAAAAGGAGATGTTTTACTACTGGATTAATAGTAGTAAAATTTCATTTAACAAAACAACACAGTGAGCATAAATAGAGCAAACCAAAGGAGCCTGGACCTTGGAAGTGCAAGGAATTGCTCATTTTAGATCAAAGCTTTTAAAGATAAACAAGCTATAGGGGGAAAGTCAGGTGGGGGATGAGGGGGAGGTTGAAATTTCGCTTCTATTTCTTGATTCCAGCCACCCTCTCTGGAGAGAATTCTTCTGTTTCATACCACAGTAATCAGTGGGACTCCTCGGGAGGGTGTGGGAGAGCTCTGCCTGCGTGGGGGGGGGGGGGGGCTCTGCTCCATTTCTTTCCTTCTCCTCTAGCTCTTCTCTGCTGTGTACCTGTCATACGCACTGTACAATACGGCCCCAGACTTGCCAAGGATCTCACAGCTAGAAAAGAGAATAGAATATCAAATCAGTTTGGCTCATTTTAATAGCCATGGTCAGAAACCATGTTTTCAAGTGATTCATCATCTACCACTTATTAAGTTCCTATGAGGTTTTTGTAAATGTTAAATAGTAACATCAAATCATTTAAACTGGTGGTCCTCAAAGTGTGATCTGGGGACCCCTCAGGTCCCTGACATCCTTTCGGGGGATCCATGAGGTCAAAACTCTCCTCATAGTGATAGCAAAGCATCATTTGTTTTCTCTCCTTCATTCTCTCAGAAGGTGCAGTGGAGTTCTCCAGGGGCTACACAGCATATGCCAATGTCTTCCCTCTGACGGCTGAGAGGATGCATTCTTGTATATATTCTTGTGGTTTAAATTTTTCTCAACTTCAATCTGCAAAACGGTAAATGTTGACAGATATAACTCACATAAACAAAGGCTCTCTGCGGTCCTCTGTAAGTTTGAAGAGAGTAGAGGAATCCTGAAACCAGAAAGTTTGGGCACTTCTAATTTAGACAGACTGGATCAGAACCTTGGTGTACAGATTTGTTAGCAGTTTTTTGCTGTCCACCTTTTATTGTGAACTGACAACACTGAAATGTGGAAATCCTATTTAGTCTGAAGTAGGTGTGGTACTATTTATAAAATGGGTAAGTTCTCCAGTTTTCATGAGGACGTTTATATTGCATATTTGAAATCTGGAGATTTTTCAGGAATGTATCATAAAAACCACCTTCCATAAACTGTCTCTCAGGAAACAGTAATGATAACACAGCCAGTCAACTCTCATTTTTAAGCAGGTTATTGCAAACCTACAAAATCTCTGGAATCATCATTTTTATTATTATTCTTAGTGAGGCAGAGAAATCTTCCCATAGTTTTGAAGTCTTATCAGCTCAGTTTTCAGAGATATTCTCTTTCTCCAACTGCCCCATAACTAATAATTTGCTACTATTTTCACCTTGCATGATTTTTGTACTGCTAATCTTACAATACAGGCCTAGGCAGAGTGGTGTTTGATGTGAATAGAGCTTTCTCTAACAGGGTGTTAGCTGCTTGGCGTGGCTGATTTATTAACACAAAGCTACTCAGGGGTGTTTTTTTGTTTGTTTGTTTGTTTGTTTTGTTTTTGTTTTTGTTTTTTGTGATTCCTAGATTTTATTTAAAGATTATACAAAATACCCCAGACACAGGACTTCTAATCCTCGTCCTCCTCCTCCTCCTCGTCCTGGTTGATCTGGAAGTAACGTAGCTCGTAGCTCTCCTTGCTGTTGGCCACCACGTGCAGTCAGTCACGGAGGTTATTCTTCTTCAAGTACTTTTTGGTCAGATATTTCAAATACCTTTTGGAAAAAGGCACCTCGGAAGTTACAGTGATCTTGCTTTTGTTCCTTTCAATGGTTACTACCCTCTACCGAGATTTCCAGCTTTTCCACTTATTGCTTCAATAAGTTATTTAATTAGCAAAATAATTAGAAAAATAAGTCTACCCTTTGATTTATAATCAGGAGAAACATAAATCCAAGTGAATATGGAACCAGCAAAATTAAGAATTCTATTTAATTCGGGGGCGCCTGGGTGGCTCAGTGGGTTAAAAACCTCTGCCTTCGGCTCTGGTCGTGGTCCCAGGGTCCTGGGATCGAGCCCCACATTGGGCTCTCTGCTCAGCGGGGAGCCTGCTTCCTTCTCTCTCTGTCTCTGCCTGCCTCTCTGCATACTTGTCTGTCAAATAAGTAAATAAAAAATCTTAAAAAAAAAAAGAATTCTATTTAATTCAATGGTGTCAAAATGATAAACATAACATGGTGAATATTAGAAAATTGGGGAGAATGGTTGTGGACAGTACTGCCAGGAACTACTTTTGGAATAAATTAATATGCTCTGAAAAATTCACGTAAATCTCCGCTGTCCACAGCATGTGTCAGAGGCCAGAGACGGCTGGAAACACTTGGAAAAGACGAAAGTGAATTTTTTTTTTTTAATTCTCCCAGAGTGGAAGTTTCTCTGGACAGAGACTTTCAAGAGAAAAGGCTCTGATTTTGATAAATCTAAACTAGAACACTGAGTACTTAGAAACAAAATATACAAAAAGACATCATATCAACCAGGAATTATTGCAGTAATCATTATGACATCATTGAAAAGTTCTATTATTCTCTCTGTGTTGTGTTTTGTCCAGAGACGGCTCATTCCACTCCTTCCTATCACCCAGTTTCAGTTCTTTACTATCCCCCCCAAACTGAGTCCAACACCTCATGACATCACCCTTAAACACGAAGCAGTCACTGATGCTTCCTAAGTCTGAAATAAAATTCAACGTGATCAAGAGCAAATATTTTGTTGAAACTGAAGTGAGCCTGAAGCTGGCTTACTTTGAAACCTCAGGTGGTGCTCCACAGGGTCCAACCTCAGTTCTGATCCAGGGACATGTTTCTCTTCAGACACTCTCCCACTTGGAAGTCGGGTGGCTCTTGGGTGGGATCCTGACCCTGCTGTATACTGGCTAAGAGCACCTGGGCAAGACGCTTCATTCTTTAGAGTCTCTGCTCTTCGTCTCCTAGTGGGAATCACACCTGGGAGGTCTCATGAGACTTACATGCAATTCCCCTTGCACAATCCCTGCCACCAAAACTTGTGTTTCAAAATTTCAAAATAAATGTTATTATTGCAACACTACTTAAATATACAAAACTAAAAAAAAAAGAGAAGAAGAAAGAAAAAAGAAAATATTTCAGTATTGCTAGACACACCATTATCAGAAAAAATGGGGTAGGAGAAAGTTTTTTGATAAATTTAAGTCACTGAGTGTCTTGAATTAAGTGGGAAGTCAGTCTCATTATAAGGCTTGTCACTGTGTACATTTTCTAGGGCTTTAATTGACTCATGTAGAGGAGAGATAAGAAACGTGTGAATAGACGTGTAATGTCTTTTTGAAATTCATTTTCAACTTCCCTCAACAACTGGAGGGTAGGAAAACACTCTGAGAAGACAACAGGGAAATTGTTTGTGTGCACCGCCCTTCACGACCATTTTTTCAGATGGCAGGTGTGCACTTTCCCTCGGTCTCACCAGGGGAGGTAGACCTTCCTTCAATCAACAGATGTCACTGTGATATGCACGGGACCCTGAGGAAAACAGGAATTATACAGGATCCAGCTTGGATGGTGAAAGAGACAGGCAAACAAATGCTGAAACTTTGATTCTAAGAACTGTGTTAAAAGTATTCACCATTAGGGCCATATCTGCTCCCAACACACACACAAATTCTTCATGTTTGTGTGCAAGAAATTTATGCTTAGGATAGTACTCAGGGTTTTACCACACCCTTTATTCGCTGCTTCCCAGGGGAAGGAAATTCTAGAAGGAATTGGGGCCAGTGTGCTGACCCCTTCCCCTCCCACAGCCTGGACACACAGGGGGCATCTCTGCACTAGCCTGGCCCCACGTTGGGCAAGCTCCCCTCTCTTCTCCAGGGGCACTGGGGAGGGAGTGAGTGGCTCTGATGCCAAGTGAAATATTAGCTAGCCCATTTATCCACAGAGCTACATTTCATTTTCTACCCTGACTTCTTTTTCCCTCCTCTTGGTTGATCCAATCTCAGCTGAGAAAGATATATCGACTGCTCCCCCCCACCCATATTCCCGATATCTGGCTGAGTGAACTGGGGACCCTAAAAAATGGACAAAGATTTACATTTAGAAAACAAAATAATATGCAGAAGATATAGCAACCACAAAGGCAGGCAGCTTTAGGGCTTAAGCCTAGTAGTAAATGCAGGTCATGTGGGATTTTGAACTCTGCAGGTCCATGTATATTGTAGTGTTTTGTAACAGGCTGGAATTCAGCAAATACTGGCCACTTGGGGCATTAACAGGCCAGTGGACAAACTGGGGTCTCCGAAAGCAAGCTGCTGCTAGGTGCATTGGCTCAGGCCTTACCAAGCCAAGGCAGCTGAAACCCAGATTTTCTTATGGTAGAAAGAAGTTCTTTCTCTCCAAAGACCTTTAAACATTAGGACACAGAAAAATGATTAGCAGCCTGTGCAGTTTTTCAGCCATGCCCACGCAGGGGCGGCCAGATGGATACAGGGAAGCATGAAGGTCTCCTTGGGCACTACAGAACTCTCTATGAGGTTGGGCTTCAAATTGTTTTCGATAGCTGTGTTCCCCCAAACCTCAATATCTGAATTCAGGACCCAATGGGTAATCTGAAAGGACTGAGCTCTGCTTATTGGAGTTCTTGTCCAACAGCTATTAAAAGTCACCCCCACACTTCTAAGATCTCAGATTGGCATCATCAGTTTTTATGAATTATATTAGGGTCTGACTTTAGGTTCCAGAGACATGAACTCTGGCTTTATTCTTAGTAGGATTATAAAATGTTATTAATAATGACAGAAAAAAAATTGTTGTGTCCACTGGCATATCCCAAGTATCTATAAAAGTGCGTGTCTACAATAGGTGCTCAATGAATATTTCTGAATGACTGCCTGAATGGAATCATTTATTAAAAAGAAACTATGTCACAGTCTTGGGACAAAGAAACAACTTGAAACAAATGACTATAAACCCGAAAGTTAGTTAAGTATACATTTTAAAATATTTGTACCTAAAATACTCTGTATCTAAGAATTCTATTTGCTTGGGCAATCAAAGGGAAACTAGATTGGCTTGAAAAGCAGGCTTAGTCTTATTATCAGATGGGGAGTGTTTTTTATAATGAAATCAGAATAAAGGAAGACAGGAGAGGTGTCTTTAAAAGAAGTGTTGAGATTCTAGAAACTGATTTGAGACTAAAGAGATATGAAGGGAAAATGACATCTTAATGGCAGATCACAAAAAGAAAAAGAAACATACACAGGGTTCACTGCTTGAAAAGAGGGCTTTAGAGAGGACCAGATTTTAGTTGTTACAGTTCAAAAAGAGAAAATTGGGCCCAAAGACATTTGATGAGCAAGATGGGACATGCTCCCTGTGAGCAGGTTAGAGTGGTTTCCCCAGAAGAGTCAGGATCCTGGAAACTCCTGAGAACACCATCTTAAAGCCATAAATAGTCTAGGGGTCTACAAAGGCCTCTATCTCCTGAAAACTGTGTTAGAGGGCTTCAAAATCTTTGTTCTGGACAGACAATGGACACAGGCAACCTGAAAATTATTTCACCACAAGTACCTAGAAATGGTAGATTATATAGGAAAAATAAATCCATTATATGGAGCTTACAAAAAGAAAGAGAAAACTCTTGGTGCCAAGTGAAGAGAGACAGCCAAAATCTCCCAAGCTGAGTTTGTGTACCTGAAAGGCCAACAGCCGGGAATATAGCATTGCTAACCTCAGGGTTTAGGATTGCATACCCATGCAGCAATGGGTAGCAAAACCTTAGTCCCATTCAAGGTGGGAAGTTCAAACCAAAATTGCTGCAGAGAGCCAGAACCCTCAAAGGAATGCATTCTCAGTGAATGGTTGGAAAGGAACCCACCACAAGAACTGGGATTCTCATCCATCTTGGCTCAGCTCTGGGAAAAAAACAAAAACAAAAACAAAAGCTCTGAGATTATAAATCTCCAGACCATAAAACACTAGCATCTGGAATTGAAATTAATTAACCAACATGATCTGAAAAATAAAATATAGATTAGGCCCTACTTGTCAATAGCACTTCTCACAAAAACAGTCATAAAATTATATTCCAGGGACTAGCCCTAAACCTCAATTCCCACAAGATTCTAACAGCTAAAGCTCTGCTGAAGATGAGCTCACAACCCAAAACCACAAAATACATGAAAAAAGAATCCAACAATAGCAAGAGTCAACACAAACAGCAAATAAAAGTGTCGCATCTCCGAAACAACAAAATAAAACAGCTTTATGGAGACTGTAATATAGGCATAGTTAAATAGATTTCAGACATCAAAGAATGTCATATAATCATAGAAAAGAATAGACAATACTTAGAGAAAACAACTAGAACTTCTAGAAGTAAAACATACAGTTACTAAAATTTAAATTCAATAGGTCTAACTATACATCACAGGTTAATGAAAAATTATTATATCAGAAAATCTGAGGAAATTACCAATAATTACCAAGAACACATCACACAGAGATGGAAAATATGTAAAAAAGAATAATCAACATGGAGAATAAAATGAATAGATCCAATTTACATCAGAAGTTTAAAACACTATAATTTCTGTCATTGCCCTCCTTTTTATTTTTCATTCCAAAGATCTTCTCTTATCTTTTCTTTTGCAAGAATCTAATGTAAGTTCCAGAAAGAACCTGAAAGTGGACTGAAGTCCTAAATATGAAAAACAAAACTGTACAAATGCATGGGAGATTATGATATTGCAGCAGGGAAGAATTTATTTAACAAGATCAAAAAAACATACACCATAAAAGAAAAGATTAATAAATTTGATGGCATTACAATTAAAACCTCTGTATGACAAAAGATGCTATAAACAAAGTAAAGAACCAACGCACAAGAAAGAGAAGATATTTAGAACCCAAACCATGTAACCAAGAAAATATTTTTATCCAGGATACATAAAGAACATGACTAGTCAATATGAAGTTAATTCATCAATGAGTAAATGATATGAAAAGGAATCCCAAATGTCCAATAAATATTTTTTAATGTTTCAAACTCTCTCTGGTAACCAGGGAAATGCACATTAAAATAAAGACATGACATGTTACATCCACCCGATTGAAAAAAATGAATAAACCTGACAACACAAAGTATTGAGGAGAGCATGAGAAGATGGAACACATACCACTTGCTAGGGTATATTTGGTTCAACTACTGGCAGACCTTGTCAGTTCCAGACCACCACCAAAAGCAAATATCACAGAAAATCAAGTCAAATGAAACTTTTGATTTCTCAGTGCATATAAAAGTTATGTTTATACCATACCATAGTCTGTTAAGTGGACAATAGCACTATATCTACAAAAACATACATTCCTTAATTTGAAAAATACTTTACCACTGAACACCTGAACCATCATTTGTCTTTTTGCTGGTGAGTGTCTTGCCTTGATGTGGATGGCTGCTGACTGACCAGGGTGGTGGTTGCTGAAGGCTGGGGCAGCTACAGAAATTTCTGAAAATAAAGCAACACTGAAGTCTGCCATGTCCATTGACTCTTCCTTTCATCAGTGATTTCTCTGTATCATGTGACGCTGTTTGGTAGCATTTCACCCACAGTAGAACTTCTTTCAAAATGGGAATCAATCCTCTCAAACCTCATTGCTCTTTTATTAGCTAAGTTTATGTAATATTCAAATCTTTTGTGGTCATTTCGATAATCTTCATGGCATCTTTACCAGGAGTAGATTCCATCTCAAGGAACCACTTTCATTACTAATCCATGAGAAGTAGCTCCTCATCCATTCAAGTTTGATCGTGAGATTGCCCCAATGTGGTTCCATCTTCAGACCCCATTTCTAATTCCAGTTCTCTTGCTGTTTCCACCACCTCGACAGTGACTGCCCCCACAGACATCTTGGAGTCCTCAAAGCCATCCATATTTCTGTTAATGTTGATATTTTGACCTCTTCCCATGAATCACAAATGCTCTTAATTGTATCTAGAATGGTGAATCCTTTCTAGAAGGTTTTCAATTTAGTTTGCCCAGATGCATCAGAGGAATTACTATCTATGGCAGCAATAGCCTTTTGAGACATATTTCTTAAATAATAAGACTTAAAGATCAAAATTACCCCCTTAATCCATGGGCCACAGGAGAGGAGATTTTGCATTAGCATGCATGAAGACATTAGTCTCATTGCACATCTCCATCAGAGCTCTTCGTTGACCAGGTGCATTGTCAGTGAACAGTAATATTTTGAAAGAAACCTTTTTTTCTGATCACTAGATCTCAACAGTGGGCTTCAAATATTTAGTATATTTAGTAAACCATGTTGTAAACAGATGTACTGTCACTCAGGCTTTGTTGTTCCACTTATAGAGCACAGGCAGGGTAGATTTAGCATCATTATTGAGGGCCCTAGGATATTCAGAATGGTCGCTGAGCATTGGTTTCACCTTCAACTCACTGGCCGCATTAGCCCCTAACAAGACAGTCAGCCTGTCCTTTGAATCCAGGCACTGACTTCTCCTCTCTAGCTATGAAAAATCCAGAACACAGCAGCTGTCTCTACACCTTAAAGAACTGGAGAATCAACAACAAATCAAACCAACTCCACACATAAGAAGGGAAATAATCAAGATTAGAGCTGAGATCAATGAGGTAGAAACCAGAGATACAGTAGAACATATCAAAGAAACTAGAAGCTAGTTTTTTGAAAGAATCAATAAGATCGATAAACCATTGGCCACACTAATCCAAAAGAAAAGAGAGAAAGCCCAAATTCATAAAATTATGAATGAAAAGGGAGAGATCACAACTAACACCAAGAAGTAGAAACAATCATCAGAAGTTATTATCAACAGTTATATGCCAATAAGCTAAGCAACCTAGATGAAATGGATGCATTCCTGGAAAGCTATAAACTCCCAAAATTGAACCAGGAAGAAATCGACAACCTAAATAGACCAATATCTAGTAACGAGATTGAAGCAGTGATCAAAAACCTCCCAAAAAACAAGAGCCCAGGACCTGACGGATTCCCTGAGGAATTCTACCAAACTTTCAAAGAAGAAATAACGCCTATTCTCCTGAAGCTGTTTCAAAAAATTGAAGCAGAAGGAAAACTTCCAGACTCTTTCTATGAAGCCAGCCTTACCCTGATCCCCAAACCAGGCAAAGACCCTACCAAAAAGGAGAATTTCAGACCAATATCACTGATGAATATGGATGCTAAGATTCTCAACAAGATCCTAGCAAACGGGATCCAACAGCACATTAAAAAGATTATCTACCATGACCAGGTGGGATTCATTCCTGGGCTACAAGGATGGTTCAACATTCGCAAATCAATCAATGTGATAGAACAAATTAATAGCTATGAATGTCCTAGATGGCATCTTCTTCCAGTACATAAGGCTGTTTCATCTACATTGTGGAGGGTAGCACAACCTTCATAATTTAGCTTCGCTAGACCTTCTGGGTAACTTACTGCGGCTTCTCCACCAGCCCTTGCTGCTTCATTTTGCACATTGATGTTATAGAGACAGCTTCTTTCCTTAAAGCTCATGAACCCACCTCTATACCTTCAAACTTTCCTTCTGCAGCTTCCTCACCTCTCTCAGTCCTCAGAGAATCAGAGTGTTAGGTCTTGCTCTGGATTAGTCTTGGCTTAGAAGTGTTGTGGCTGGATTGATCTTCTATCTGGACCACTTAGATTTTCTCCATATCAGCAATAAGGCTGTTTTACTTTCTTATCATTGGTGTATTCACTATAGAAGCACTTTTAATGTCCTTCAAAAACTTCTCCGTTGCATTCACAACTTGGCTAACATTTGGTGCAAGGGGCCTAGTTTTCAGCCTATTGTGGCTTTCAACCTGCCTTGCTCACTAAGCTTCATCATTTCTAGCTTTTGATTCAAAGTGAGAGATGTGCAACTCTTCCTTCCACTTGAACACTTAGAAGCCAAGGTAGGGTTAATAATTGGCCTAATTTCAGTTTTGTTTCTCAGGGGGTAGGGATGCCTGAGGAGAGGGAGAGAGTTACAGGGGAATGGCCAGTCAAGAAAGCACTAAGAACACACCCAATGATTATCAATGAAGTTTGCCATCTTATATGGGGACAACTTGTGGTGCCTCCAATTAAAACAGTAACATCAAAGCCCACTGATCATAGAACACCACAACAAATATAATAATCATGAAAAAGTTGGAAATACTGCAAGAATTACCAAAATGTGACACAGAGACACAAAGTGAGCAAATGCTGTTGGAAATAATGGTGTTGATAGGCTCCACGCAGGGCTGTTACAAACATTCAATTTGTAAAACATGCAGTATGCATGAGGCACGATAAAGCAAAATACAATAAAACAAGTTCTGCCTATATTTATCAGGTCAAAGTTAAAGATGACTACACACTGCCCTAAATACTCCCACACATCCTCTTATCGGAAATGCAAAAGAATGTTTGCTGCAAAGTTGTAAGTAACAACAAAATGATAGGTCTGTCACAGGGGAAATGGATAAAGAAAATGTTGTTTAATATTGTGAAATATTATATAGAAGTTTAAATAAATGAGTAGTATTTACATAAATATACTTCAAAACACAATATTGAATGAGAAAAGTGAGCTGCAAAACAATATGGCATCACTTATGTACATTTTAAGGCATAAAAACAGCATATATTATTTGCGGATATATTCTATGGGGGAAAAGCACAAAAGCAAAAATACATGGAACAGGTATACACCAGGATGTTTATGACGATTTCAGGATGGTATTTCTACTGCAAAAGGTAGGAGGAAGGAATAAGAGAAGGAAGAAGGCAGCTTTAAATATATCTTTAAATTTTATTTCTTTTTAATGAAAAATCTGAAACATGTAAGTGTGTGTGTGCATTCACATCTACTTTATTTTGGAGGTGGCTACATGGGTATCTAATAACATATCTACATTTCATGATCCAAAATGCTTTATCATTCAAAATGATTTTTTAAGTAAAATGATTATAGAGAAGAAGGAAGGAGGTCCATGTAGAAATACATACTAAGAAGAAGAGGCAGTGTTTGAAAGATTAAAAGAGGGAGGGTACCAGTCAGGTGAAGTCAGCACTGAATTTATGTGTTGATAATACTTATTGTATTTCTCTTAGTTATTTATGTCTCATTTGATTTTAAAGCATATTTGAAGCACTTTACAACAAATGAGCCTTTACAATTGGCTTATTAAATAAGAGTAAAAGAATCAGCCTATGAAATGAAGATATTGTAACAGAAGACCTAGGCTAGAACAGGTAGCAGGGATGGCATCATGTAATGTTATAAGCACGGGATCTGTCTGGGAGAGAATGTCTGAATTTGAACACAAGCGCCACCACTAACTAGCTGTCCCCTGTACAAGCCAGCTGCCTCTGTGAACCTCAACTTTCTCATCTGTGAAATAAGGATTCTACTGGTAGCTACTTTGTAGGGCAGTTATAAGGATTAAATGAAAGGATTATATAAAGTCTTTACTTAGTTCCTTGACAGAGATCTTGTAAGTGCTCAATAAATGTTAGTTTACAATTTCTCTTTTTATTCTAGAAATTAAGTATAGAACATAACCTAAGCTTTCTACCAGCTATACCAAGCAAAAACTAACTCAAGCAGTTACATAGATCCCATTACTTTAGAGGGAGGGAGGGATGGATGGATCAATGGATGGGAAGATGAAGGAGGATGAAAAGGAAGCAATGATGTATCAAAGGCAGGGGAGCAAGGAGAGAGGGAGAGAAAAGGAAATATCTTACTCCTTTAAAGTAGTAAAATCTTTTTCCAAATATTGAATTTGAAAAGGGTTTTTGCATGCTTCTCCAAATAATGGACCTGAATCAGTACAATAGGTATATGCCTCAGTACAAACTTAAAAACTCCAATTTTCTATCCCACTGAATTTTACTTCCAAGGAAACTAAGGCTATGATAAACACCCTATGCCTTTATTGTACTAAGAAGAATCACTGAGGCACATATATGGGGATCAGTCTTGACAGATATTTTATTAAAGTTTCCGTAAGGGCTGGATCGTTTGGTACCAAATATCAGCAAGCAGACTAAACATCACATCTTTTTCCTAATGTGTTTCTCATTACTAGAAAAGGATTTTTGGTGAGTGGCAAAATTGCAAGGGATTAAAATTAAAAAGATCACTCACTGCCTTTTCAACCTCCTCCCCAGAAAGTATCAAATCTTGGACTTGTATTTTTCCTAGATTTTTCCATTGGCTTAATCACTCTAGTATTACATACAAGAAAAGATTCCTTTGAACAGGTGCCCTATTTATGAAGACATTTATGGCTGCCATAAAAAATAGAGGAAAATTATTATTCCTCCTCCTCTTCTCACTTTTTCTGCTAAAAAGGTAGAAAAGTAAATTGGGTCTAAATTGCATGACCTGGTATATTTACCTTGCCTAAATCCTTACAAGTACAGAAAGCAAAGTTCATATTTATTTTTCTTCCTTCATTTCCCCTGCAATTCTAACTTGCTTCTCCAGGGCTAACTCTGATTTTGAATTTGTAGAGAGTCCTTCTAAGGGCCAATAATAACAATAATGAATTGTTGTACTCAGGAAGCCTCTGTGCTTCATTTCATGCCCATAAGTTAATATTGCTCATTGAAAAAGACTGGGATCCCAGCGTCATCTTTATGGTATAAAGTAGTATATTCAAGACCTTAAATGCTATCTATTATTATGAAGAATGCCTCATGAACTTAATTCTTTCACTATCAATTATTTTCTTCATAATTATCTCTGTCTTAGAAAATCCTAAGGACTTAATGACATTACCATATTTAAGACTGTATATGGATTATGGTGGAGAGCCTTAAAAATTCCATGACATCCTACATGCCATAGAAAATGATGGAAATAGGGAAACTACACTTGACTCATCTCCATCTGAAAACAGAATTCTTAAAATCCAATCTGCCCTTTCGGCATATGCACACAATGATCCTGCAAAAATTGAAACTTGTAGGAGTGATGACTAATTTTGGCCAAGCCAGTCATGAACTACCTCTGGAGAATGACTGTTGTTCTGTTGGTAGCCTTTGCATTGCATCTTCAATATGTAACCTGGATATCCTATCTCACCGAATTCTTAGCTGTTTCTTCTTGTATCTGGATTTAGTAAAATACTTCTCAGTCCAAAGAACAAGCAAATACTCATCCTTCTCGGAAGAAGATAGAGCTGGAGTCAAGATGCTCTTCGAAGAGGTTAATTATTTGTGGAAGAAAGAGGTGAGGTAAATGGGGTTGGGTCCAAACCTTCTTGAGGTCTCCTGGATAAGAGTTTCACCAAACATTCAGGCCTTTTCCCCCCACTCTGTCCCCACCTCCCTACTACTTTCCTACATCTTTTTCGCAGCAAGTCAAGCATGTCAAAAAGGCACCTGTATCTTGTCTAGAAAAATTCAAAGGCAGCCATCCTACACGCAAATAATGTGAAATAAATATTATAAAAGAGATGGTGAGAAATGACACCTTGGCTTAGCCCAGGCTGGGAAGAGAAACCTAGGAAGCCTGCTTGGAATGAAGCAAACACCAGCTGGAAAAAGAGGTTCAGGCCAGGGCCTGACCCTGAGTTCAGAGACAGAGGAGAAGGGCAAAGTGTGTGTTCTGTTTTGTAACCTTAATTTTTATGGCTATCTGCTGGTGGGCTGTTTCGCCTGGCTCTGGTCTATTTCAACATCCATTTATGCTCAACAGCTAGTTTCTTAATAAACACATTTTTTACTCTACCTTGCCAAGCAGGAGTCCTCAAACCTGGACCCACCCTGGATAGTTGTAGGAGTTCTAGTCTATCTGGTTTGGGGAGCAAAACCACCTACTGGTAACCCCTTGACATGTCTGTCTCCCCCAAACTCTGTAATTCTCAGCATGCTTTGATTCCTGGAGCAGACCAGGACCCCTGGTAACTTGGAGAACCTTGGCCCAGTCTTACCACTAAATGCCCTGGATATGATCTCGTGGTAAAAGAATCCATGTCCTCTTTCAAAGCAGAAAATGAAAATCAATTTTACTTGTAATTCTCAGTCAATACTTTCTCCATCTTGGAATTTGTAAATAGAACAAAATGATTTAAGACGTGCAAGAAAAGAACATGGCTCAGAGACGAAAGCTCAAAAAGAACAGTCTATTCAGATAAACAATGCCACATAAACAGCCATGCAGGGATCATAATAATTACCTGATAGGGTCTGGGAGGCAGCCTGGTGTGGAGAAGGAAGTGAGCTACTCAGGTTTCAGAAGAAGGTGGGATGAATCTTGGCTCCCTCACTTACCCTCAGCCTAACTCCCCAGCCTTAGTTTCCCATTTTTTGTGATCATCGTAGCGCTGTCTACCCTGCCCTCTCACCCCCACCACCCCACACCCCACCTCACCACCCACCCCTGCCCCCAGTAGCCCTGTCTAGATTCCAGGCTGTAACACGTGAAACACACTATGGCGTGTACAGAACTTCTAGTATGGGGTTGCACATAGCAGTCACAGAGTGTCTTTCCTTGCCTTTGGTGTTGGTTAATCCATAATAACTCAGTGTGATCAGCTTCTTCACCTTCCGCAGCCAGACATCCCGCACCATGACCAGAAACGCCGTGCAAGAAGAATGCGCTGTGACGTTTTAAGCAACTTTTGCTGTAAGACAGATTTTCGTGTATTTCTTCTCTTTGTTACATCTGACCCCTCTTTTTAAATGTTTATTTTATTTTTTGGTAAAACTTTCTATTTTTAAGGTGCACAACATGCTGATTTGATGTCCATAGGCATAGTGAAAAATTATTATAGTCAAGCTAATTAACATAACTTCTCCTCGTATAGTTACCGATCTTTGAGTTGAAAGCACCTAAAACCTACTCTTAGCAAACTTCCAGTACTCAGTACAGCAGTATTAAATATAGTCTTCATGTTGTACTTTAGAGCTCTAGACATTCATCCTTATTAACTGCAACTTTGTACCCTTTGACCAACATCTCCCATTTCCTCCATCTCCCCACACCTGATAACCACCATTCTACTCTCTGCATCTGTGTTTTTGACATTGCCACATATAACTGTGATCGTGCATTTTTTTCTTTCTGTATCTGACTTATTTTGATTAGCATAATGTCCTTCAAGTCATCTATGTTATTGTCAATGGCAGGATCTCTTTTTAGAGATGATGGACATGTCATTGATAAAAGTCCTACTTGCTTGTTTTTGCTTTTGTTCAAGTCTGTGCTTTTGGTATCATATCCAAAAAAATCATAGCCATGGCCAATGTTGAGGAGCTTTTTCCCTAGGAGTTTTATGGTTCTGGGCTTTATGTTTAAGTCTTCAATTCATTTTAAGTTGGTTTCTGTGCATGGTTCAAGATAAGGATCCAGTTTCATTCTTTTCATGTGGCTATCCAGTTTTCCCTGCACCATTTATTAAAGAGATTATCTCTTCTCCATTGTGTGCCCTTGGTGCCCTTATCAAAAATTAGTGAATCCTATATGCTGGTGCCTATTTCTGGGGTCTCTATTCCATTCCATTGGTCTACATATCTCTTTTTATGTCAGTACCATGATGTTTTGATCATTATAGTTTCGTAATGAAATTTGAAAGCAGGAAATGTGATACCTCTGTTCTTTCTCAGATTGCTTTGTCTCTTCAGGGTCTCTTTTGGTTCCATACAAATTTTAGAACTGTTTGTTCTACTTCTGTGAAAATTCTCACTGGAATCTACACTGAATCTACCTATTGCTTTGGGTGTTATGGACATCTTAACAGTATTAATTCTTCCAATCCATGAACAAAGGATATATTTCTATTTATTTGTGTCTCTTTCAATTTTTTTATCAATGTTTTATAGTCTTCAATGTACAAATTTTTCACCTCCTAGTTAAATATATCCCTAAGTATTTTATCTTTTTTGTATTCTCAGTCATGAGTTTATTAAAAATAAAAAAACTACAGCAACAAAATTGAGCAATAAAAGCTTGCTTTATTTTTTCATGCTATCATAAATAAGATTACTTTCCTTATTTCCTTCTCAGATAGATCATTGTTGGTGCAAAAAAATGCAACTAATTTTTGTATGTTGATTTTATACCCTATTACTTTACTAAATTCATTTATAAGTGCTAACTTTTTTTATGGAAACTTCAGGGTTTTCTGCATATAGAATCTTGTCATCACCATGATATTTTTTACTTCTTCCTTTCCAATTAATGTGCTTTCTTTTCTTTTCTGATTGTTCTTGGTAGTACTTGCAATACTGTGGTAAATAGAAGTGGTAAGAGTGGGCGTCCTTGTCTTATACCAAATCCTAAAGGAAAGCTTTTCAATTTTCCCCCATTGATTTTGATGTTAACTGTGGGCTTTTCATAAATGGCCTTTATTGGTTGAGGAAATTTCTTTTTATACTGTTTTTTGAGAGTTTTTCATCATGAGTGGGTGCCGAACTTTTCCAAATGCTTTTTCTGCATCTGTTGAGACAACCATGCAGTTTTCATCTTTCATTCTCTTGATGTGGTGTATCGCATTGATTAATTCGCACAACTTTGCATCTTAAGGATAAATCCCAGTTGGATATTCCTTGACCAACTGAAATTATCTATAGAAATAATAGGATTCTTGGAGACAAGTTCAAAAAAATAGAAATGACTTATACTTTTATCTACCAATTGAATGAAACATGCATGCTTATTATCTCAACAAACTAGTTTGTTGGGGAGAGAATCTATATCATCCTAAACCGATTTTTATCAAATATTAATACAAATTTCCATGCTGGTTCATTAAGTAAAAGGTGGAATTCAGTGCCAAATTTTATTGAGGGCTATAATTCATAAATTCTCCTAAATCTGACTTTAGGAGAATGCACTTTGAACAATATTCAGCCCAGTGAGTGCTCATTTGACACCATAATAGCCTAATAAGGGAAAAGAAATTTCCTAGGTAAACTCAAAATCAAGACATTCATTCAAACACACACTTTTGTAGAAAAAAAGAAGCAAAGTAAGAGCATTAGAAATACTGTATAAGATTCCGCACTCTAGAGACTTTTCTCCCACAAATTCGTTGAACTTTAGAGTCAGGATAGTTGTATCCATGTAAGTATTAGATAAATTCTTCAAACATGAGGCAGCCTGGTCTTCACAGTCTAGAAAATTGTTTGTGGACTTAACACAAATTCTGGCTTATACATCTAGGATGAATAGGTGGTTTCATAAATGACAATACTCCAGTATTTTCCCTCTGTGAACAGGATCTTGATAAAAATCAGCATTCGAGAAAAAAAGAAGTGCCTAAGAATTTTCTATACATAATGGGCACAGAGAGGGTCAGTACTGGACACACTATGAATTTACCAGGGACAAATACACAGAAAGGAGGACAAGAATGCAGTGACAGAGACACAGAAATAGAAACAGAAGTCAGAGGCGGCCATAAAAAGAAGGAAGTTATATGAACCCAGTCCAGGAACTGAAGGTCACCTCACCACATATCACGGACCCTGGGCTCCCTTGATAGCACGTATTCGCAAAGCTGCACTCTTGCCACACTGGAGCATGAGAAAGTGGATTTGGAAAAGTAGTTGCACATGGTAATGAGCGGTTATAGGCGTCATTCCCCTCTACTGGCTGAGCTAATGAACTACACCACTCATTCTCATTTTATCACATAAAAAATACAGGTTTGTGACCAAAAAAATAGAGAAAGAATATTAAAAAATCAGTTCATTTCTGGGAACTTGAGGTTACTTTCCACTACTCGTTTCTCCTCATTTGTTTCTTGGTTCGAAAATGAAAACAAAATAAAAATAAGGCTTAAGTAGACACAGTTAATGTCTCCATCGACCAAGTGATCTCCACACACCCCCAAATTCCTTCCCATAGTTATCACTACAGCAGCCCTTCTCACCTGCTTAACTGATGCATTTGGATCCAGTTAAGTATCCATATAACTTTGAACTTTTCCTTCCATGCAATACCTGCAGCAAAAATGGATGATCCCCTTGCAACTTGACCCAGAAGTCAGGTTGTTTCTGAGTAAAATATTTTCAAGGACCTGTATTTAAAAGTGTCTTCTCCTGAAAGGCAAGAGGCCCACAAGAGAGTTGTGGAATGGTTAGTGCAGCCTGAATCACCCCAGTATTGAAATCAGTAACATCTGAGATCGCATCCCAGGATGGCATCCCAACTGGCCTTCTCCACAGCAGGCCTAATGCTCATTGTCAAGTCTTGGCAAGTGGGACCCAACCTAAAAGTGTAAGATGCTAATCTTTGCCTCCCTCACAGCAGTTACAATGAATTCATTTTCTTTTAGTGTTCAAAAATACCTTCTCCATGGTATTTAAGGCACATTATTTATACTCTCAATAATAATTTTTAAAAGTCCTTGATCTTCATTTTACATAGTGACTTACTAGATCTTAATATAAATTCAGGAAAATAATGAGAAGCTAAAATAGACGATTATAATTGGACAGAAAGTGGTAGTAAAAGGGGAACCATGCAAATATGTCCTGTTTTAGACATCTCCAAGATACTTTTAATTATACAGAGTAAATTTTCTGGGACAGTATCAGAGTAGTTGACACTTTTAAAGAAAATGAGTTACAGTTGACATTGGAGTAAGGACTATATTTATTTTAATCTGAGTTCCCCCTCACTATACAAAACTAAATATAACTAGTATTCACATAAATAAAATAAAAATATGACTACTGGAGGTAAATTCATGATTAGAAACACTACAATGAAGATGTAGTCAGCTGATGGGAGATCTAAACTTGTAATATGTTCCAGGAAACATGAATGATGAACGTGTCTGCATGTGTTCTTCAAGGCTCCCAAAGCCTTAACTGGGGCACACAAATTGATAATGTCTGTATGGATCTCCTTTGGGACTAAAACCCAGGAAAGGGCTTTGAACCTCTGGTCAACTCAGGGACAAGACAATTATGCACAACTTGCCCATTGCCCAGGCAATAGCTTAGCCTAAAAATTTCAAAGAGCAGAATAAGATTTCAAAGCAGCTGAACATGTAATGATTTATTATTATGGGGGAAAATGGGCTTTCTTTATCACTTACTGGTGAGGAAAACAAATCCATGCTACAAAGACTTTGGACCCTTGATGGATTCATTCCGTAGTATTTGGGATATAATGCTCATTCGTTATTTGAAGATTTGCTCAGATTCTAGGTTTGAGACTATACAAAGCTTATATCTGCAGCTTTCCAAGGTTGTTTCAAGCTAATTCAAGAAGTTCGGATCTATGATACAACATACTTCTATGTTTATATCATATATCTGAGTTAGCCAGTATCAGATGTCAAATTTTAAAATTCCTATCAGGAATAGTTAAAATGTTTAAACAATACTTACATGTAATCACTCATTCATACAGTCATTCAACAAATAGTCACAGGACATTTTCTCTACCAGGAAAATACAAGGCTTATAGATACGTCTGACACAGACCTTGTCTTTAAAGAGCTGACAGTGAATACGAAATAAACTACAAAGTAAAAAAAAAAAAAAAAAAAAAAAAAAAAAAAGAGTGAGAGCTTCCAGAGAGAAATAATTTAGGGCTGTGTGATCTCAGGTGAGGATAGATTTGTTCTGCCAGGCATTGTGTCAGCATACAAATGCCACCTCATCTAATCCTCATGTTAAGGACTATTTTTCCCATCTAACAGGGAAGGACACTGGCAGATTTATGTGATGTGGCCATTGTCACTGAGGCAGTGAGCAGGGAGGGCTGAGCCCCAAGTCCTGTCTCCACCCAGGGCTGCAGCCAGCAGCCCTGTACTCTGAGACAGCTCCCCAGACTGTCTTCTTCCCGAATCCTGCTTCTCCACCTCTACCGAGATGTTCCTTTCTAGGCATCCTGTCAGTTTAATTTGCTTGTATTTCCCTTTTTGGATTTTAAAAAATCATCAAACACTGAGTTTGTGGTCACTCCCTTCAGAGTTAGCAAAAACAGATTTACATAAACATTAGCTTTTAATCGAAGTCAAGAAATGTTTTCAAAAAATGAAATCTCATCTCAGATGTGCCTCACCGTTAATTCTTCAAAATGGACAAAGGTGAAAAATACTGACAATTACTTAAAAATACCCAATTACAGTCTGCCAAAAGTTATTTATGAGGCTTATGTGTCGTGACCCTCATGGAAAAAATCAATTCAGGAGATCAGTGTGGAAGAAGACAATTTCATCCCAATAGCTAAAAAACAGTGACAGCAGAAATGAGGAGCATTTCTTCAAGTTCAGTAACACACCCAATGAAATTGATGGCTCTGAAACACTGCAAGGAAGTTATGAAGGTCTCTCCACTGGGACAGAAAGATGTGGAACTCTCTAAACAGCTCCAGAGATAGATATTAGAAAATATTTTTCAAAAGCAATGCAAGAGGTGAGAGTGTTTGAAGCAACCAGCATTTAAAGCCTGGCATACTTTGTACGGCCAAAATGAGACGGCATAATGGTAAAGAGTTGACTAAAATAATAGAATGAGGTGCCTGGAAGATTGTATAGATATGGGAATTGTGCATCTTTCCACACAAATCCACAGTGTTCAAATCCATTTTAGCTCAACATTTAGTTTTATTTTAGTTTTCAAAATACTGAACTGAAGCTCATCTCTGGTACCGGAGACTGACTTTGGGGCAAAAACCAAAGGATCTGTGAAGGATTACAGGGAGGATTTTTGTTTTCCTCTTCCCATCCAAAGTCAGGGTTGGATTTGGGGACTTTGGGTATTATGTTGTGCTGTGCTTTGTTTTGTTTTTTTTATACCTGAAAAAGAAAGGAATAAATAACCAGGATAACTTCCTAATCAGTTCAGAAGCCAGAAAAGAGCTTTGAGAAACTAAAGTTACTCACCTGCCATTCGATCTTCGGATAAAGCAGTAATTGAGTCAAGTTCATCTCTAGTTTGTGTGCATGTAGCATGTCTTCTATCTACCCACATACAGTCCAAATATTCATATACAGTTTTAAAAAAATCTGCTTACAAATAGTTTGGCCTTACAGGTTTCCTTTGAGAGACTGCCCATAGACGCGAGCAGGAAGCAACTTCCTTATTTTAATTTAATCCCTGTGGCTTAAATACTTTCATAAATACTCTAAATTTAAAGTATTTAAAGTAAATAATTCAATAAAAACATTCATTTAGAGACAAGCAATCATGAAATAGCCTTCTAAAGATACCACAAAAGCAATATATTTACAAAGTAGTTCTATGGTCCCAAAGACCAAATGCTATAAACTGGTAAAAAATTGTTTTCCTATCATGCATCTTGCTAAAATATTAGCTTATATTTTTAATCTAATTTCTTTTATTAATTGTTTGACAAAGCTGTTTTTTATGTAGCAATTTACTAAACAAAAACACGGACTTCTTCCAATACAATACAAAGCTGAAAGCTACCATGATAGTCTCCCTCTTGCAGGTAGGATATTATTGGTTTGCTGTAATAGCTCTCCAGCATCCCAGCTTTCTCAGTTGTCCTGCTCTGTGTTCCTGCATTCAGCCCTGTTGTGGCAATATGGTGGCCCCGTGCAGTTAGAGGATCCCTGGGTAACTGCTCCCACCAGCTGGAGCTCCTGAAGGATGGAGACCCTGTTCCCTCCGCTGCTTCAAGCCTCACACTGTGCCTGACACCAACCGGACATTTCATAAACATTTAAGAACTGCCCTGACCCAAGTGGCTGATCATCCCAACATAGACAGGGTGGGATGGAAACAGTAGGGGACAGAGAAGACCTTAACAAATGTGGAAAGAAGAGGGTTTCTGAGAAAGCCCATGACAGGAACAGTTTCCTGACTAAGGGTTCACAGATTCCTTAAAGAGAATAGTCTGAATGTTAACCCCTGTGCCCACTATTTGCAGATGTAGTTTTTATGGTTGTCTTTACACTGGAGATAAATGTTTTTAAACAGTATAGGGTTCTCGGTCTTAGTGTGGTTTGTCATCATTATAAAATCCTGAGTTAAAGAATGTGTTTAGGCAATTATTAACATAGATTCCTGAACCGGGAGGACACGGTTGAAAGTTGCTGGCAAAACCCAAGTGTCCAAAAGGGGCCAGAGAAAATCACAGCAGTCCTTAAGACATGGCTCCTTGAAAAGGCTTATTATCCTAATTTAGGATATTACAGGTTGCATTAATAATCATTTCACTGCTCTTCAGAATGATGAGAAATCAACTAGCAAATAAGAACAGGAAAATATCTTTACTTCATAAACCATGTGGTTGTTGACTTAACTATAGAGACTGACTTTCCCATAAAAGGCACAGAAAAAAAAGTCTAAAATCAACATGATAAATACAGTGTCTAAATAAATCCAATAGAGATAAAAAGAGGAAAAAATAATTAGCATTCCAAACAAAAAGCTCTCAACTTCTCCAAACTCAAGACAGTCATGTTAAAGAGTCATTTTTGGTAAACACAGCATCACAGAGAATTCAAAATCTCAGCTGGTAAAAGAAAAATCCTTCACCAAACTACCTCACAGTTTGGAGCAAAAAGTCATACACATAAATGGTTCATATGCCCCATTTTCTTCCTTGATGAATGTCACAACTTTGGCAAAAATGACATTCATAGCACCAGCTATTTTTGCTATGCAAACACACTAAAAAGGATTTTGGCTATTTTTCATATTGAATCAAAGTATGTTTTCCATCTTGCCGTAACCTTGTAACTAAATTAACTTTTTCTTCTCAAACCTTACTCAACTACCTAATAACATGTGAAAATAAAAAAATAAAATTCAAGACAAATTTAAATTCAAGGCAAATCTCTGAGATACTGACTTTACTAGGTAGTAAGTAATTCCATAAATATGCTAAAATACTCTATTCTGATTGAACACACTTGACTGCATTCTAATACGTCACATGTCATTTTAGAGGCTGAGTTCCCATCAGCCACAAATTATATTAAATGTAGAGATTTGGAAACACTGACTTTCCCATATATGTGGAATTCCTAATCACTTTCCTGTTCTGAAATAAAATTGCCCATTTAACAAACAAGATATTCACTTAAGGTCAGTCTTCATGATAATTTTATAAAAGACCTTTACTCTGGCTAATCTCAGAAAACATTATTTCATCCATAGTAAATTCCTATTTGTGTAGCATAGCTATCTTACATAATGTTAAAGAATAATTTTTAAAACTAGAAACTGAACACAATGTTCTTCCAGGTTCTCTACCAACTTAGTCATGTATAGTAAAAAGTTTATACTTCTTTCGAGCAATGATTTTATATTCACAACTAAAATTTTGATGACTTTATAATTTCATGCCAAAAAAAAAAAAAAGAAAACCTATTCTGAAGGAGTGAAAGGGCATGATAATGTTAACAAAAATTTGAAAAAATCTGCTTGCAACACAAAGGGAAAAGCAGAAGAAACCATCTCTACTCCACAGTGAAAAGAGATACTCAGGCAAAAGACCTGTTCTTTCAAATTTGTCTAATCATCATTTTAAGATTTATAACAGTCATGGGCATTTTGGGATATAGATATGATCATATGTGCACTTTGTAAATATTGCCATTATTCCCTTACTTATCAACATTCCTAAGTAGAAAAATGCTATGTGGACATGAAACTAAGTATGTGCCGGGAGCTAAGTAAGGCTCTATATCAGCCCCAGAGTTTACAATACCCGTGTGAGTGTGCAAATGTCTAATGGGCAGTCTCCAACCCAGTAAATCCAGTCTATGTCTGTCCTTGCCATGATTTGATCTCATGATGCCCTTCACCATGGCCCATGGACGTGAGTATATATCAGCAGCACTCTGAACACCTATCAAGGCAGGACAGTGTTACCAAAATGTCAAAATGATCATTTTCTAAATAACTTAATACTAGAATATTTTTTAAAGCATACAAAAAATGATGGAAGGAAAGATAACTTTGGTACTTTTGAATTTAGAAGGGTTTTTTTTATTATTTTGATTTACACATTCCTGCTAAGGTGTGTGGAAGACTGGACATCAACCATAATCTTTTCACTACTTTGAGCCTCTCGCTAATTTCTCACTAGAGCAGGAAAAGCTCATGATACATTGTTATCCCTGATGCTGGATCCAGGATTCCATCACTTTCCATAAGAAGCTGCAATATTTATTAAATCTACAAGAGACCAACAGATGTGGGCAGCAATTTCCATTTATCCTAGATGACAATCACACCTTTACATTCTACTTATTGGACAAAAGGAGAACTAAAATCATAATAATTCATTCATTTTTAAAATATCACAACTCTGAGCCAATTTTTAAAAAGCATTTCCTGTTAAACTGTTATTTAAACAGCAAATACTCTCTTAGGAGACATTTGAAGCCATTAGGTCCCTTGAAGACGTCTGCTTTCCACTAGGTAGAAGATATATACAAACATTCACACACACACCCACAGAGAAGAAATAGCAAAAATAGTCTGATATGTTGCTATAATCTTGCAATCACAAATGACAGTAGTGATAATAGACAAAAATTACAGGTTTTTGGACCTCTACAAGTACTTTAATTTCCTTCGGGTCTAATATTTTGAAAGCCAATACTAAAGTAACTGAAACACTGAATATATCATCACCATAAAGAAGCATAACACTGAAGCTCATCAAATACATCCCATTTTCCAGGTAAGGAAACAGCCACAGAACTGAAGTGGCTTGCTAAATAAAAGTGGCAGGTAAGTTATAGACAAGAATTGTGGGGAACTGTTATGTTCCATTGTAATTATAATTTTTGAATCTTCAAAAAATTCTCCTATCATAAAATGCAGTATTCATTTTACGAAAAAAAATTTTTTTAAGTTAGAGAGTTGGGAACTCCTCAAATTCCATTCCTCGTGATAGAATTGGAATGGACCTTTTACAGTGTATTACAAATTCCAGAGGCAGAAATGAGGGAAGAACTAAGACGTCTCAGAGGGAAGAGGAAAAAAAACAATCTTCCAAAAACAAGCTACAGTCAACATGCCATTTAGATAAATTAATATCCTCACTCCCCGAAACTCAGCCAGATATTTTTATTTTGATGGGGGGGTGGTAATTTCTGATTTATGGAGAGTCTCAAGAATTTGTTGCTTAATTCTACTTTAGTAATAAAATCTTTGGATATCGCTATTTTGAAATATTTTAGACAGTCCATCATCAAAAGCCCTCACCTCCTAAAAGGCATTCAGCCATTTCCTATTCCATGCATTTTGCCCTTAATCATCCCTCCGGAAGACTTTTGAACTGTAAACAGTCAGGATTTAAGACCTTTAACATCAGGGGAAACATCAGTATGCAACACACCCTAACAGATATTTAAACTCTTATATGCTTTCTATAATTTTCCTAGCTACTGCCTAGAATGGTTATCTAGGACAACTATAGTGTTTAAACAAGGGTGTGCGATATGGGGTCAAGGGGAGTCGGATGGGTTAATGTTTGTTCAGCACTTTGGACTAGACAAACTTGACACTGGGCCTATTGTACTAAATATAAAAGGTGCTTTATTTGACACAGGAGACCAAACAATAGTAAAGCAAAATGTTAAGTGGAGGAGTTGAAGGAGAGGAGGAAAAATACCACACCACTACAAAATTGATGTACAGATCCCTCTATATTTAATGATCCACACTGACTAAGCCTTTGACTACTGCTTTCTGAATAAGGCATTTACAACTACAACCCTTGATGCTGTTGAAAATCTCTCACATCTTTGAAGTCTTGTTGAAATCGCAGAATTTGCTGCACAGAGAGGATATTCTAAGAAATAAAGCCAGAATGTCAAATAAGTAACATAGATTATATCACTTCTCAGGTCCCTGCAACCTCTAAAAATCTGTGACTTACCTGGGATAATGGAATAGGACCAGCTCCATTTCTAAACTCTTCTAGATATCATTCAGTCATGCATGTTCAGACACAAATTTGGCAAATATCCATTAGGACCAGTGTGAAAGGGACAGCACATGGTGCCAGAAGGTATATGAAAAAGCCAGTGTCTACCCTGGAGCAGACTGGGTCTTGCCAAAAGAATGGGACCCACCTCAGATTTGTCTGTGGTGAGTCATTGAGGAGAGGTGCTATCCCCACAAGTATGACAGAAATTCAGAAGAGGAAGGCATTATGAATTGGGGGAACCAGAGAGGCTGATGAACACAGAAACATTTTAACTGGACTTTTAAAAGATTTCAATGAAGAATGGTAAGGACTCTGTTCAGGCTGCTGTTAAAATCTTATGAGAGACATAGTTCTTTAAATAAAACTCAGTGTCCTCTAAAGTAAGGAAAGAACAACAAAGAAAGACCTTCATTTTGCAAGAGGCTATCAGAATGCACCAACCCCCCTGCCAGAGAATGGGGGAGTGAGGAAAAACTATCCTCATTAAAAAGAAACAGCTGGACCCGGAGTGGTCCAGAGCCTATAAAACTCACACTTTGTTACTTTCAGATTAATATTCTCTTTGGATCTAAGTCTTCAGCCAGTAAAAGTCCATCTTTAAAAGAAAAATAAGCAAGAGCATTTTCTAGCCAGAAAAAGCAGCACACCCTCATTGTCACATGATTCTTTTCCTAAAAATGTCACTTCTGGTCCTCCTGCTTTCAGTTATGAGCCATCCCTTCATTCATCCAACACTTGTTCCCTGAGGCCTGTCTGTTGGATGCCAGAAACATGATGGTGGGCAAGCACGGTCCCTGACCTCTAGGAGCTTACAGTTTAGTAGGGGTGGAAGACAAACAAGCAGACATTTTTCCTTCTAACGGCTCCACAGTGGGCAACACTTTCACATAAACTTGGGGTGAGCCAAGAATTCATAGAATCATGACATTCAGAGCTGTGGGATACCTTAAGGACTTTGTCCAGATGTGGAAAAGGAAGCTCCAAAAGATTAGGCAATTTAGGTCAAAGTCTTAGATCTACACCCTAACTACTGTCCAGTGGTCTTCCCATCACTCCACTGAGCCTTCTTCACACTGTAGAGCATTTAGTGTCAATATCTTAATCTTCCCATTACCCAACCATTAAAGACTTGATCAATTACCTTTGACACGCACATCAGTGTACTAGAAGGGCTTAAGTGTATCTGAGCACATTTCCAACTTTCACCATGTTCCCTGCAGGGCTTTAAGAAAGTGCGAGTAGGATACTGGGAATAGAGTCTGAATCTATGGAGGTTTTACCTGCTACTGTCTCAAGAATCTATTTGCTCTAGTTTTGATCCCAGTATAAATCTCTGTGCTCTATGAAGTGTGACAACATAAAATTGGTTTATTTTAATAGAGATCTCCTATGCCAATACTATTGTCCATCATCTTAAATATAGCTATGTATATGGTTACCTAATGATTTCTGCATTTATGCTTCATACACGAAAGGTGTTATTTGGATTCATCTAAGTTAACTGGATTCACCACATAGTACAAATAAATGATAACAAAAAGATTTCCTTTTTATGCTGTATATTTCTAATTAAACAACTCATTTGAACTGAACAAAAAAAGAACAAATGGTTATTTTAAAAAGTAAATACATATGCAGGACAGAAAATAATCTCAGAGTTTCCTTTACTGTTAAATGTGAGCTGAAATCCTCACAATGGAAATCTCTTTGTTTTCCTGTCCCAAATGCCCTCAGGAAAATTACCTGAAATTGCACACAAGAAAACTCCATTTTATGATATTACAATAACATGTTTCTTGAATGTATAATTTTCCTGGACTTGTCAAATCCTGGTATTTCCATAAAACACTAAAATTTTTGAAAATTTTACCCCATTTTGTACTGTCCCGATTTCACAGCTGTCCCAACTGCTTCCACTGACATTTTACTTGTCTCAGTTCAACTGCCTCTTTCCAGAGGTCTTGAGCTACTTGTGGAAGCTCTGCCTTGTGGGAAGCTGGGAAAGGCAAAGAACAGGTTTTGGGAACTTTGGCCAGAAACAGAAATGCCCCCTCTCACTGGCTAGAGATGAGGGCATTTTCAGCCCTGAAGCCAGGGGTGCTTTGACTTCCACCAAAGTAGAGAAGAGATGAATGCTAGGCAAGAACACAACCCTATAAAAACAATAAAATTAAATAAAAAATCAATACTAAAGCATGAGAAAGGAAAAAAGTAATAGACAAATACCTTTTTAATTGAATAAATGTGTTAAGATAAAAGCACATGGCTGAAAAATGCTTTTAGAAGAGCTAACTCTCCAAAGTTCAGAAACTCATTTCAAAAGAATGAATGAACTAGAAACAGAGGTATGGTGCCTGGGGATAATATTAAATTTCTTGACTCCACACAAGCACTTGCTCCAGCAGACTGGGAGGCATTTCCTTGCCTTTGCCATCACAGAAGGATGGGGTTCTGCAGTAGAAAGAATAGGTCTCCCACCAGGCCTGGAAAAACAATATTCAAATTGGCAATGAAGAAGTCAAACTCTCTCTCTTTGCAGATGACATGATACTTTATATGGGAAACCCAAAAGACTCTACCCCCAAACTACTAGAACTCATACAGCAATTCAGTAATATGGCAGGATATAAAATCAATGTACAGAAATCAGTTGCTTTCTTATATACTAACAATGAAAATATAGAAAGGGAAATTAGAGAATCAATCCCATTTACTATAGCACCAAGAACCATAAGATACCTGGGAATAAACCTAACCAAAGAGGTAAAGGATCTATACTTGAGGATTTACAGAACACTCATGAAAGAAATTGAAGAAGACACAAAAAGATGGAAGACCATTCCATGCTCATAGATCAGAAGAATAAACATTGTTAAAATGTCTATACTGCTCAGAGCAATCTATACTTTCAATGCCATCCCAATCAAAATTCCACTGGCATTTTTCAAAGAGCTGGAACAAACAATCTTAAAATTTGTATGGAACCAGAAGAGGCCCCACATTGCTAAGGAAATGTTGAAAAAGAAAAACAAAACTGGGGGCATCACGTTGCCTGATTTCAAGCTTTACTACAAAGCTGTGATCACCAAGACAGCATGGTACTGGCACAAAAACAGACACATAGACCAGTGGAACAGAGTAGAGAGCCCAGATATGGACCCTCAACTCTATGGTCAACTGATCTTTGACAAAACAGAAAAAAATATACAGTGTAAAAAAGACAGTCTCTTCAATAAATGGTGCTGGGAAAATTGGACAGCTACATAGAGAAGAATGAAACTCGACCTTTCTCTTACACCATACACAAAGATAAACTCGAAATGGATAAAAGACCTTAACGTGAGGCAGGAATCTATCAAAATCCTAGAGGAGAATATAGGCAGTAACCTCTTCGACATCGACCACAGCAACTTCTTTCAAGATATGTCTCCAAAGGCAAAGGAAAGAAAAGCGAAAATGAACTTTTGGGACTTCATCAAGATCAAAAGCTTCTGCACAGCAAAGGAAACCATCAACAGAGCAAAGAGGTAACCCACAGAATGGGAGAAGATATTCGCAAATGACACTAAAGACAAAGGATTGATATCCAAGATCTATACAGAACTCCTCAAACTCAACATACACAAAACAGATAATCATGTCAAAAAATGGGCAGAAGACATGAACAGACACTTCTCCAAAAAAGACATATAAATGGCTAACAGACCCATGAAAAAATGTTCATCATCATTAACTATCAATGAGATTCAAATCAAAACCACATTGAGATACCACCTTACACCAGTTAGAATGGCCAAAATTAACAAGACAATAAATAACATGTGTTGGAGAGGATGTGGAGAAAAACAAGACGCTGGAAACCACATGCTGGGGAGTGGAGAGCTTGCTGAAGCTTTATAGTGTCAGTCTCAACCAAATGTTTTACTCGTGCCACTTAGAAATCAATTTATCAACAGGTCCTGTCCAGCCGGGGCTAAAGGAAATCATCCTCTGCAATACCCTCTTAGCTTCAGAGTGGATTTTTCTGCCCAGCTGAAACTCCATGTCAACAAAGAAAGGTGGCAGTCAAGTGATGACAACACCGACCTGCTTTCCTTAATCGATCATGTCATGCCCTGCCTCCCCATGGTCTATGTATCTGCATTGAAGGTTGACTTCTAAGAGTGGCTGAAAGAGAACAGGACATGCCTGAGTGCAACAGACTCAACCACCAACTTTTTTGGGGGGGGACCAAAGCCGCCTCTGTTGAACACAGGCTACTCCATCTCATTTGCTCTCTTCCTTTCTTCTGACTTCCCTTCTCTCTCACCTTCATATTCTGATGTGAAATTTAGGTATTCAATTTATTCTCACTTATTTTACTTTTTCACCTCTGCAGCCTGATCTTACTCTTGCCCTCTTCTCGTGGTTCCCAGTTCCAGATGGTGATTGTGTTGTCACTCACCTTGCCTTCTACACAATTCTTCACCATTGGTCCAGGCTGTCGAATCAATACTTTGAAAACAAAGGGATTTGGAACTTTTTTTTAATTGTATTTATTTACTTGAGAGAGAGAGCGTACAGGCAACAGAAGGAGAACAAGCATGGGAGGGGTAAAGGGAGAGGAAGAAGCAGACACCCTGCTCATCAGGGAGCTTGATCCCAGGGTCTTCAGATCATGACCTGAGTCAAAGGCAGGCACTTAACCGACTGAGCCACCCAGGTGCCAAAAAGGGATTTATTTTTAATGAAATAAGGTAAAAGGAAACCTGAAACATATTCCCCATCAATATTTTTTACACACCACCCCCGCAGGTATCCCCAATAGGTGAAGCATCAATATTACAATTAACATTTGTAATTCTCACTTATTTTATCTGACTGTTCCAGAGGTTTTTTTCCTCAGGTGCAAATTTTTAAGTCTTCTAGGTATAGATTCTCCTGAATTTCAAGCTGTAATGTCTGTGTTTCTATTCTGTCACCAGTTTAAGGAATAAGGTCCTAATAAAAAAAGGTATCATTGTAAATCACTTTGAATCAAAGTGACATTCTTGATCTATAAAAGGCAAAAGTTATTGCCATTCACATAAGCAAGAGTGAGGGTTTATCTGACGGAACAGAGCATCTGATTTCATGATGATATGAATCATTTTTCTTGTTGACTGCTAGTGACTAAGAGGCACATGATTAGAAGCTTATTATAATCATTCTGGTGAATTTTTTTTGCCACATATCCAGATTTTATAAGGGAAAAAAATTATTTAAACCTTGAGAAAGTATTCACTGAAGATATTCTTCCTGGAAATACATATTTAACACTAGTGCTAATGAAAATAAACTTGGGTTAGAAGTAAAGTTTGCATTTTAAGGCATTAATGGGATTTTTATGTGAACCAATTTATTTTAAAACAAGTAAAAACAAAAAATAAAATAATACGTGTTTGAGATGAAAATTACAAATTATGCATACTTATAACAGTCTTCATTACAAGTTTAATAAGAAGAGTCTGTGCATAATTCAACTTTCATTCATTCATTTAACAAGTGTCTTTTAAGAGCCTATTATGGGTATTGTAGAAATAATAATGAGTGAAACAGGTAAGTTTCTGAACCTATAGACAGGAGGGTCTTAAAATTAAAAAGGCAAAATAAAAATCCTTTGAAGAACTAAAAGCCAAAGTAAATAACAATAGTAAAAAATAACCTGCTTATTTAAATGAATTCAAGTCTCTAGGTCCAAATGAATTACACTCAAAATACTAAAAGAATGTGCAAATACAGGATCATTGCATTTTAACTTCAGAGAGAATGGGAGAATATGAAAAGATTAAAAACAAGAAATGACCTGAGTTCCAAACACTACGGAAAAGCCTAAAAGAAAATGGCTAAGAAATATAATTTAAGAACTTAATGTCAATCTTCTGAAAAATTCTTGAATAAATTATTAAATATAGGGCTGCAAACACTTTCAACAGGAGGCAGCAATCACTGGGAACAGCACTGATTGACTAAGAGCACGCCTTGACATATGACCCCACTGCAGTCTATTGACTGTGAGTATTAGAACAAGTAGGGGAGCAGAATGTTATAGACACTTGGTCTCCTCATTTCACTCAGGTGTTTAACAAAGTCTCTTATAATATTTTTTTTGTGGGTAGGAGTAAAAATTAAAAAGTTAAAAATACAGCTTGTAGATTTCTAACCAATTGAATTGCTAAAGACTCAGTTAGCAAAGCAAGGTCAATTTGAATTCCCAATGATATGCTAAGGTTTTAGTTCACGGGCCTGACACATGGACATTCCTATGAAAGAAAGAAAAAAAGGAGGAAAGAAGAAAGAAGGGAAGGAAAGGAAGGAAGGAAGGAAGAGAGAAGGAAGGAAGGAACGAAGGAGGGGAGAGAAGGAAGGAAGAAAAGACAAGACGATTCTCAAGCCAGTGGTTGACCCTACACAATATATTGGTTTTTGTTTGTTTGTTTTTAAGATTTTATTTACTTTTTTGACAGAGAGAGACACAGCCAAAGAGGGAACACAAGCAGGGGGAGTGTGAGAGGGAGAAGCAGGCTTCCCTCCCAGCAGAGAGCCTGATGCGGGGTTCCATCCCAGGACTCTGGGATCATGACCTGAGCAGAAGGCAGATGCTTAATGACTGAGCCACCCAGGTGCCCTCTTATAATATATTGTATAACAGGGTCACTATTTAGAAAAATCTCAATAGACTGGAACAAATGAGCCCAAAAGAACAATACCTATACACTAAGGGATAATCACATTGTGCTTCAATCAGGTTCAAAACATAAACTTACTAACTCCCACAGATGCACCAAATATATATCTACACATGGAGCAATTCCCTCTGAGAGAAATCCACAATCACTCCTACACGTTGGGTGAATGAGAAAATGCCTCCATCAAAACGCATAGGAAAGACCGAGACACATTCTCACGGTAAAACCCATTCCTGGCAGAATATCATAAAATCAGGAGAGACTCTCCCTGAAGAGCAAAGGGTTTGGACCATACATCATGTGTCCCAAATTTTAAGGATCTCACCGATGGGATGGGTTGACAAAACATCAAGCTCTGAAAGCCAACAGGGCTTGCAACCATGAGTCCCACTGGACTGTAGCAAACAAAGAAGCGGTACTCTACAGGCACACAAATACCCGTGGCTATCTCCCCAGGACTCAGTACAGAGGAAGCAGGCAAAAAACGTTCATGTCCCAGCGCTTCGCTGGAGGAGATTTGACTGCATATTTACATTCTGCTATCTTAGAGCCTGGCTTCTGATGAGCCCATGGGGATGGCCTGATCCTTCCTAGAGCCCAGAGAAGTCTGTGGGTATGTCCTCCACCTTCTTTCTCCAACATGCTTCAACAATAAATCCAGCACCATCACCTTTCTGGAAAGAGGTTGCACACATGTCTGGAACCCCAGCTGTTAACAGCTGCTGCAGGTAAGACAGGCCCCCCACTCTCGACCAGCTCTGACAGCCAATGAGGCTTGCATTCACAAGTTCCACAAGATTATGGCAAACAAAAAAAGCAGTTTTTAAATGGATGCAGAATCGTCCCACCCAGTGGCTTCCTACCAGTGGCTTTCTACCCGGGCTCAGTGCAAAAGGAATAGGCAAAAATGCCCATCTCCCAGTTTCTTGCTGAAAGAAGACTTCATCCATAATTTCCCAGCTACAGCCAGAGGGTCATGCTCCTAAACAGCCTGCATCAAGGTGTTAAGTGTGACCCTCCCCTTTGGGACACCAGTGGGTCCTGGAGTACTCTCAGCTACTGGGAGTTACTGGGAACAAAGACAACAGTGTGAACAATCACAAAGTTTTGAGAGATGACAAGGAGCTTATACCAAGATGACAATGTTAATCTCCTACATGAGACCAGTCTGTCAAGAGTGGGAGAGGTGACTATTTTACCTACTGCAGAAAAACCAACACAGAGTGTCCAGGAAAATAAAGAAACAGGGAAATATGTTCCAAACAAAAGAACAAGATCAATTTCCAGAAACCAACTTTAATGAAATGGAGATAAGTGCTTAATCTGGTAAAGAGTTCCAATAGTGGTCATAAAGATGTTTGCCCACATCAGGAGAGCAGTATGTGAACAAAGTGAGAATTTCAGTGAAGATATTAAAGATATCTATAAGTAACAAACAAAAACTTACTCAAAGGAAATAATGGCTGGAAAGTTCCCTAACCTAAACAGACATCCAGATCCAGAAAGCCCAGAAAGTTCCAAATAAGATAAATCTAAAGAGATCCACACCAAGACACGTTACAATTAAATTGTCAAAAACTAAAGACAAAGAGAATCTTAAAAGCAGCAAGAGAAAAACACATAAGGGAACCCTCATAAAACCATTAGCAGATATTCAGGCAAAAGCTTTCCAAGCCAGAAGGTATATACCATGATGTATTTATTCAAAGTGCTGAAAGATAAAAACTGCCATCCAAGAATGCACTACCCAGCAAAGTTTCCTATCCTCATCGAAGGAGAGGTAGTTTTTCAGACAAACAAAAAATGAAGAAGTTCATCCTACTAGCCTAACAAATGTTAAAAGGACTTCTTCAGGCTGAAATAAAAGGACACTAATAAGTAATATAAAAACATATGAAAGTGTAGGGATGCCTGGGTGGCTCAGTTAGTTAAGCCATTGCCTTTGGCTCAGGTCATGATCCCAGGGTCCTAGGATTGAGTCTCGCATCTGGCTCCTTGCTCAGCAGGGAGCCTGCTTCTCTCTCTGCCTCTGCCTGCTTGTGCTTTCTCTCTTTCTGACAAGTAAGTAAGTAAAATCTTTTTTAAAAAATAAAAATTTAAAAAAAATATGAAAGTGTAAAATTCACTGGTATAGGTAAATATAAAGTTAAATTCAGGGTACTCTAATACCTTTATAGTGGTAAGTCACCTAGACCTCTTACATAAAGGTTAAATGACAAGCATATTAAAAATAACTATAACTAAAATAATTTGTTAATGGATATATAAAAAGGTGTAAATTGTGATATTAAAAACATAAAAATTGGGAGCAGTGTGAAGATACAAAGCTTTTGTATGCATTTGAGGTTAAGTTGTTCTCAGCTTAAAATAGAGCCTCACAGTAACAACAAAGCAAAACCTGTATTAGACATATAAAGAGAAAGAGAAAGGAAACATTTATAAACATTTTAAACCCAACATTAAGCTCTAAATATAAACCTAATATTAACAGAACTGAAGGGAGAAATAGACAGCAATACAGTAACAATAGGGCACTTCAATACTTCACTTTCAACAATGGATAGATTATCCAGACAGAAAATCAATGGGGAAACTCGGACTTAAACTTGAACTAGCACATTAGACCAGATGGACTTACCAGCCATTTATAGAACATCCCATTCAGAAGTGCCAAAATACACATTATACTCAATTACACATGAAACATCATCCAGGCCACCAAAAAAAAAAAAAAAATCTCAATAAATTTGATGATTAAAATCATACAAGCATCTTTTTTTTTAACCATGATGGTATGAAACTAGAACTCAGTTACAAGAAAGAAAATTAGAAAGTTCACAGATATATGGATATGAAATATCATGTTACTGAATACCCAAAGGGTCAAAGAGAAAAATCAAGAGAAATTTTAAAAATCCTGAAACACATGAAAATGGAAATAAAACATACCAAAACTGACAGAATGCAGCAAAAGCAGTTCCAATGAGTTTACAGTGATAAATGCCTACCTTAAGAAACAAGAAAAACCTTGAATAAACCACATATTTTTTTTACATTAAGGAAATGGAAAAAGAAGAACAAACTAAACTGAAATATAGTAGAAAGATGGAGATAACAAAGATCAGAGGAGATAATGAAATAGAGACTAAAAAGTAATTTAAAAGATCAATGAAACAAAGAGATGGCTTTTTGAAAAATAAATGAAATTGACAAAACTTTAGCTAGACTCACTAAAGAAAAAGAGAGAAGACTCAAATAAAATCAGAAAGGTAAGAGAATACATTGCAACTGATATCATAGAAATATAAAGGATCCTGGGGCATCTGGGTGGCTCAGTGGGTTAAAGCCTCTGCCTTCGGCTCAGGTCATGATCCCAGGGTCCTGGGATAGAGCCCCACATCAGGCTCTCTGCTCTGCAGGGAGCCTGCTTCCTCCTCTCTCTCTGCCTGCCTCTCTGCCTGCTTGTGATCTCTGCCTGTCAAATAAATAAATAAATAAATCTTAAAAAAAAAAAAAAGAAAGAAATATAAAGGATCCTAAGTGACTACTATGAACAATTATAAGCTAATAATTGGACAATCTAGAAGAAATGGATACATTCCCAGGAACATACCACCTACCAAGACTGAATCCTGAAGACAGAAAATCTGAATAGACCAATTACTAGTGAGGTTGAATCAATAATCAAAAACCTCCAAATGAAGAAAAGTCTGGGCCAGAAGGCTTCATTGGTGAATTCCACCAAACATCTAGTTTAGAATTAATACCAATCCTTCTTAAAATCATCCAAAAAATAGAAGAGGAAGGAACACTTCCAAACTCATTTTATGAGGTCAGCATTACCCCGATATCAAAGCCAGACAAGGACACTATAAGAAAAGAAAATTATAAGTCAATGTCCCTGATGAATATAAATGCAAATAATCTCAATAATCTCAATATTAGCAAACCAATTTCAACAATATATTAAAAGGATTGTACACCACAATCAAGTAGTATTTATTCCTGGCATGCAAGGACGGATCAACATACACAAATCAATCAATGTGATATACCACCTTAACAAAGAGAAGGACAAAAACCATATGATTAGATGAAGAAAAAACATTTGACAATTTTCAACATGCTTTCATGATTAAAAAAAAAAAAGCTCTCAACAAAGTAGGCATAGAAAGAATGTACTTCAACGTAGTAAAGGCCACATATCACAAGATGACAGCTAACACCACTCTCAACAATGCAAAGCTGAAAGGTTTCCTCTACAATCAGGAACAAGACACTTTCCACTTTTATTCCACATAGTTCTGGAAGTCCTAGCCAGAAGAGTTAGGCAAGAAAAAGAAAAAAAAAAAAAAAAAAGGCATCCAAAGAAGAAAAGAAGTAAAATTGTTTCTGGTTGCAGATGAAAACTCTCAGACTTTAGAAAAACTCCAAACACTTCACCAAAAAAGAAAGAAAGAAGAAAAAAAAGAACAAATAAACAAATCCAGTACATTTGCAAGATACAAAATCAATATACAAAAATCAGTTGCTTTTTTATACACTAATAATGAATTATCAAAAAGGAATCCAATTTACAATTGCACCGAAAAGAATAAAATACCTAGGAGTAAGTTTAACCAAGAAAGTAAAAGACACTGAAAACCATAATATACTGATGACAGAAATTGAAGAGGACAAAAATAAATGGAAAGATATTCCGTGCTCATGGGCTGGAAGAATAGATATTGTTAGAATGTCCATGCCACCCGAAGAAATCTACAGATTCAGTGCAGTCCCTATGAAAATTCCAATGGCATCTTTCACAAAAATAAAACAACCAATCCTAAAACTTGTATGGAACAACCAAAAAAAAAAAAAAAAAAACAAATAATCAAAGCATTCTTGAGCAAGAAAAACAAAGCTTGAGGCATCACACATCACACTTACTGATTTCAAACTATATTATAGACACATAGATTAATGGAACAGAATAGAGAGTCCAGAAATAAACTCACACATGCCTGGACAATTAATTCATGATAAAAGATCCAAGAATACACAAGGAGGGAAAGGATAATTTTTTTAATAAAGAGACTGTTGAGCACACTGGATATCCATATGCAAAAGAATGAAACTTTACTCCTATCTAATTCCATACAAAAACAAACTCCAAATGGATTCGAGACTTGAACTTAGGACTGGCAATAACACTCCTAGAAGAATTCCTAGAATGTAAGCTCCCTGACACTGGTTTTGACAATGATTTTTTGGATTTGACACGAAAAGTAAAGGTCACAAAACCAAGGTAAACAAGTGAGACTACATCAAAAGAAACTTGTGTGCAACCAAGGGAACCATCAACAAAATGAAAAGGCAGCCTACCAACTGCAAGAACATATTTGCAAACCATGTATCTGGTAAGAGGTTATTATTCATAATATACAAGAAACTCACATAACTCAGAGCAAAAAAAAGTACCCAACTTAAAAATGGACAGGGGCGCCTGGGTGGTGCAGCTGGTTAAGCGACCAACCCTTGGTTTGGGCTCAGGTAGTGATCTCAGGGTCATGAGATGGAGCCCTGTGATGTGCTCCACACTCATTCAACACAGTCTGCTTATGACTCTCTCTCCCTCTGCCCCTCCCCCCACCTCTCACTCCCTCTCTCAAACAAAATAAATAAATCCTTAAAAATAAATAAACAAGGGTGAAGGACATGAATAGATATTCCTCCAAAGAAAACATACAAATGTCCACAGGTACTTGAAAAGGAGGTCAACAGCACTAATCATCAGGGAAATAAAATCAAAACCATAATGAGACATCATCTCACACCTATTTAGACCACAATGAGATATCATTTCACACCCGTTAGGATGTCTATTATGAAAAAGACAAGAGAAAACAAATGCTGGTGAGGATGTGGAGAAAAGAGAAAACGGTTGGCAAGAACTTAAGTTGGTGCCACGACTCTAGAAAACAATATGGAGGTTCCTCAAAAAATTAAAAATGGAACTACCTTAGGATCCAGCAATCCTACTTCTGGGAATATATCCCAAAGAATGAAAGTGGATATCAAAAAGATCTCTGCACTCCCATATTCACTGTAGCAGTATTCCTATTAGCCAAGACAGGAAAAAAACTGAAGTGTCTGTTGAAAAATAAATGAATAAAAACAATGTGGTATGTACATACAATGAAATATTATTCAGCCATGAGAAAGATGAAAATCCTACCAATTGTGGAAACATTAATGAACCTGGAAGGCATTATGCTAAGTGAGATAAGCCAGACAAAGAAAAACAAATACTGAATGGTATCATTTAATATGTGGAATCTTAAGAGAGAAAGAGAAAAGTCCAGCTCAAAAAAACAGACTAGAATGATGGTTGCCAGGGTATGAGGGGTGGGGAAAACAAGAGAAGCTAATAAAGTGTTCAGCTTTTCAACTGTAAGATGGATACGATCTGAAGATCTAATGTGTAACACTGTATTGTATAATTAAAATGTTCCAAGAGAGTAAAATTTAAGTTTCCTCACCAAAAAATAAAAATAAAAAAATATGTGAGGTGATGGGTGTGTTAATTAACACTGTGGTAGGAATTCTTTCACAATGCATACCTATATCCAATTATTATATTGTATACTTTAAATGTATTACAACTTTATTTGTCAATTATACTTCAGTAAAGCTGAAAAAAATATATATTCATATGCATATATGAAACCAGAAATACAAAAAGGAGCCCATTTGTTTTAAATCATAAGCAAAGTAGTGAGGAAAAGTTCAAACAAAACTGGAGAAGTAAGACATTTTTTAAATCATTCTATTTGAATATTTCTCCCCATCTTGTAACATAATGTATATGTACAGTGGGATTTATTAAGGTCAATAAACTTAATTGTATATTCCAATAAGCTTAAAAGCAAGCACAGCTAATTTGAAAATGGGAGGGAAATTCCCATGGCAATAACTTTGCTTTCTAAATTTGTCCACGTGGTGATTTTCTTTCATCTTCCCATTAGAGATTTAGACACAAATAAACCCACTCTAAAAAAGATATTTTAATCAAAGCAAAACTAACTTGAAAAACAAAATAAACTATACCGGACGGCAAAGCCCATGTAACAATAACTGAAGCTTATGTCAAAGTAACATAGAATGGTTTTCCTTCTTTGCATTTTTGTTTTACTTAAAGAGCAAAGTGAATCAAAATTATTACACGGTGAACAAAAAAAGTGAACACATTCTTCAACCACGTGGGTAGATGTATCACATCCAGTCTGTTTAGTCCAAATCTAGGATACCAGGGAGAATCCAGACAAGCGGAACTACATCCAGAGGACATGACAGATAAACCGGAAAACACATCCTTTGTGGATTGGTGGCTAGACTGAGGAGTATTGTCCTTGAAAAAGGATCAAGAGAAGAGCATGGAAGCTCTCAGCAGTGCCATGGAAAACAATTTTATTTAGTTTATAGAGCTCCAGAAAGTACAGCATAACTCAGAGAATGGAAGTTACTAGGAAGTAGACAGAATATTTTACCAATCAAAACTATTCAAAAGTGTGGTGGTCTTCCGCATTCTGAGATAAGGCCTCCATTCAATGGAAGAAGCCAAGTAGAGGTTGAGTGGCCCTCTGTTACAAAAGGAGAGTCACTGAATTGGGAAAAATTTTCAACTGAAGTAGTATTTTTTAAGATTTATTTATTTGAGAGAGAGAGAGCAGGGGAAGGGGCAGAGGGGAAAGGAGAGGGGAAGCAGACTTTCTGCTGAGTTGAGCATGGAACCTGATAGGAGGCTCAATCGCAGGACCTTTAGATCATCACCTGAGCAGAAATCAACAGTTGGATGCCCAACTGACTGAACCACCCAGCCACACTTGCAGCAGCAGTTTTCAAACTTTAGAGTGTATCTTAATCTCCTGAAGGGTTTATAAAACTCAGGTTGCTGGACCTCATACCCAGAGTTCCTTATTCATTAGGTCTAAGGTAGGGCCTGAGAATTTCTAACCAGAGTCCAGGCAATGCTGTTGCTGCTGGTCTGGGATCACACTCAGAACGACTGGCCTAACCAATTTTCCACAATCCCCACACAACTCAGTTCCAATGCTAAGGATTCTTGTGTGGTTTTGGGGGATTCTCAATGATAAGTACCTTTATCACATACACTTAACCATTCACAATTCCAAAACATGAAATCTTAATGCTCATTGCAATGATCTGAATGAATGATCTGTTACTGAATGAATCTGTTACATGAATCTAATTCATGTTTTAGGAAAAAAATTATGAACTTGCATAGGAAAAATTTTATTAATTGGAATAAAATATTTTTTAAAATAAAATTTTCAAAAACCTCAGCTGTAATATGTGTTAATGTAAAAGGAGCAAACTCTCAAAAGAAGAATTGGAGATGTATCATTTAAAAGGGCATTTTCCACAAGTCTATGTGAGAAATGATATTTCTCAATATTTTTCTAACAATATTATCATAAGCCAGAATTATTTTTGTATGCAACAATAAAATATATGTTGAAAGGACTGGCTTTCTAGTGTTTAATCGATCAGCAAATAGTGCATTCTTATTATATGCAATTAGCACAAACTGGTACTTCAGGAGAATGTAAGAAAGTGTTTCTATCTCCAAAAGCTTGAGATCTAACTTAGGAGAAGAGCTTACACTCCTGAAAAGAAAGATGAGCCAATTCCAAAGATGTGGATAACACCAGTAAGAGAGATTTTCTTTTATTCATTCACTCATTCAAAATATTTATTAAGAGACAGACACTGTAATTAGTAATGAGGACAAAATGAAAACAATTGCATGATTAGTGTACTCTGTGCCCTCCAGAAACTCAACCTATCATGTGAGATGGACATATAGGGTAATAATCACAGTCCGATGTGGTAAGTGCAAAAAGCAGAACTAACAGGCACAGTTGAAGAAACCACAGAAAAGAAGGAACCATTGAGTTGATTAGAGCAGTCTTAATAGAGGGAAATCTTTGGGTTGGGTCTTGAGATTGAGTGTGATTTTTCCAGATAAAAGATCAGCAGCAAAGGTATTCCTGCCTCAAAAACCCGCATATGCAAAGTCAGAGGAGTGTGAGCGACCTAGAAGATTTCAGGGGGCTGAAGGAGGCTCTGCAGAGGGCATAATGGGACAGAGTCAGGTGCTTGGGGGTGGGGGAATGGGAGCAGATCACCACATGGGAGGAGGATGCTTTAACCTTCAGCAGAGAGCAGCATGACCAGATTCATATTTTTGAGGCTTATTCCAGCGGTAAGAGCAACTGTTTACATGGAAAAGGGCAAAAACACAGAGAGCACAACCATTCAGGAGCCTATAGGAAGTGTCCACAACAACATGATGAGGACTGAATAAAGGTGGGCTCCAAGGAGTTTGGGTAGATAATGGGTATGAGAATTAGGAAGAGGTAAACCCATGCATGAATAACATCACCAGGAATCCACCGGATTGCTGCAACAGTATGTATTCATGAAATATTTGTTGAGCTCCTCCTGTATGCCAGGGACTAGGTACTAGCTGCCAATACTCAAGATACAAGGCTCCCAACACCAGACAACAGTCTGCCCTCATGGAGTTCAGATCTAATAGGGATTACATAGATAATTCCATGATTACACAAACAAAAATGAAGTTGTGAGAGGGGTGAGCAAAATGGGTGAAGGGGGTCAAAATGCACAAAATTCCAGTCATAAAATAAAAAAGTCATGAGGATGTCATGTACAGCAAGGTGACTATAGTTAATAACACTGTGTTGCGTATTTGAAAGTGGCTAAGTAGATCTTAAAAGGGCTTATCATACGGGAAAAAAAAAAAAAGATGTAACCGTGTGAGAACAATGTGAACTAGAATTATTGTGCTGATAATTTCACAATACATACAATGCTGACTCATGACATTGTGCCCCTGAAACTGAAATAATATTGTATGTCAACTATACCTCCATATGAATGAATGAACGAATGAGTGAACAAATGAACTAATGAATAGGTTGTGACCACAGCTACAAAGGAAAGTACTAGAGATTATGAACACTTGTAAGAAGGGGGTTGATTTTTACCTTTCCAGAGACAACAGGAAATGTATCCCCGAAGAGCCAATGGCTGAAGTGAGACCGAAGGTGAGAAGCAATTGTCTAGTGTATGGCCTGCTGAACAAGGGTGGAGCACGAGCAAGTTCACGGCAAATGTGAGAGCTGAGGAAGAACTGATCTCCCAGGTCTGAATCGTCTGAATCAGCCATCCCTCCCTTCAGTTCCAACTACAGTAAACAAAACTCTTGAGATCAAGATTTCCATGCGATCTAGCATCTGGGGCTCCGAGGAACCAGTACAGGAACCAAGTAATGACTACTTCAGAGGTGCGTCAACCAACTGCACTCTCCTGTCAGCACTTGGACTTCTTCCACATTCTCTCCATTCTTCTCGCACCTGTTGGGGTGTCACCTCCTCTGTGAAGCCTAGCCTGTGCACGAGAAAGCAGAGAGCATTCGACTGGCTGGTCAGGCTCAGATATGGGCTGTCTGATATCATCATCTCATACACTGTCTTCTTTGACAAGATAGCAACAGAAGGGTCAGGATCTGTCAGTTCTGTTCCTAAGCCACCACACCACTTAATAAAGAGATTGCCAATTGCTTTATTCCTTGCCTCATAAAACTGAGGCTTATCAATTTATAATTAAACTACAGACAACATAGAAAAGCCCACACATGTTAGATTTGGAAGGCAAATAATATATTTACCAGGTTTAAAAAAAAAAAAGTTTCTCATTCCAACATTATCTCTGTGTACTTTCTACAGAAGTATAGCATGGTTGTCCTTGAAACTTGGGAGCTCAATCTTGTAAATGAAAAATGAATCTTCAGGCTAAGGATATAAAAACCTCAGGTAGGCCTTTCCAAATTGGTGTGGGAGTTGAAGGGTTTGGAGGCATTCCAGTCTAAGCACAGAGAAACATTTATCATGCGCTGCCCAAGTTCATCTTCACTGCTGTGTTAATATGAAATGTTCAGCAGTTATTTTGGTTGAGTAAGATTTATTACTACTTTTAATTTAAAAGAAAACAATCAAACAGAAGAGGGTCCTTTCTTCTCTCTCATCAAAACATTGGTATTCCCGAGACAGAGTGGTTAACGATAGAGAAATCAGAGCCACATTCCATTAGCTGGAAGGAAAGCTAGTCCTCATCACATGAGGAATTATGGGGAGATATTTCCCTTCATACGTGGACAAAACATTTTGAAACATTCAAAGCTGAGGGCAGGTGTCTCGCTAAAAGCCTTTGTCATTACTTATCTTCAGCGTGTGGGTCTTTGGTTCTGCTCTGTCCTGCAGTTAGTGAGAGGCTGCTGGGAGATGCCTCTTGACGAAAGCTTCATATGGGTTTCATTCTGCTGACCACTCATCAAGTATTCATAGAGCAATAAAAGACTTGTTTACATAGCCAAAAAAAGAAAGACTTTTGAAGGCACAACAAAATTGTTGTGCCTGTTTCCAAATACAACCAAAGATAAAATTAGATGCTACCCAAAAAAGCATGTTTGTGCAAACGTTTACCGACTTTAGGGTAATCATAACTGTAATTTAACTAAAGATGGTCGGCTTGTGAGATGTGTCATGTCAAAATCTATACTATTCAGTACTTTGTGTTCTTAATGACATTTTCTGCTTTGAAAATCTTCTGACCGTAACAATCTAGAAACCCATCGGTCATTCCTTACACGATGTTACAAACAAGAACTTATTTTCTGGCAAGATGTCAAAAGGCCTGGCCAAACATCTACTTTTTCCAAGTACAATTGATAGTGGATGACAATGTCCAGCTCTTCCCTAAATTCTGACAACTATGTAACAACAAATAAAACACATTCCAATGATTTACTGTTTTAATTCTACATTGTTGTGTTCTGTGTTTCTTTAAGAAAGGTGCAAGTGTACGTATGAGATCAGGAAACACTGTGGTTGCCATGGTAATTATCTGTGTTTAGAGAGCGTGTGGAGTAAAGGTCCATGTCTTAGTTGAAGAAGAGTGCACGTTAACGATGGCTTTTCATGAGCCTAAATCATGTTAAGTCCCCAGTTTCAAAGAAATGTTAAAAAAAAAAAAAATGTAAGCTTTTATCTGGAAGACCCCTAAGTGCCAAAATGTGTTTTGTCCCAGGGACGCTTCTTTCCTCCTAGTGGTTAGATCATATCTGAAGACTGAAGTTAGGACCCAGAGGGCTGTTGTACCAGAGGAAGCGGGGATTTTCTGATCAGTGAGCTCTCCTGGCTGATTTATGTGGGGACTCTTTTGCCCCCTCGCTTCCCACAACCTGGTTTGCAGCCCCTGTAAAGGCCCTGGGTAAATCCTAGGTAACTGGTCCATAAGAAAAAGTCAACTCCTGTAACCTGGAGGTTGCCATTTGCACTGCCATCTAAACGAAATTGAGCACCAGCTCAGTATAATGCTGCCCTCATGAAGGGGGGTCATGGTGTAAGAGAATGGTTGAGTTTCATTCTTCAGTACATAACTGTCCAATTTTCCCAGCACCATTTATTGAAGAGACTGTCTTTTTTCCACTGTATATTTTTTTCTGCTTTGTCAAAAATTATTGGACCATAGAGTTGAGGGTTCATATTGGGCTCTCTATTCTGTTCCACTGGTCTATGTGTCTGTTTTTGTGCCAGTACCATGCTGTCTTGGTGATCACAACTTTGTAATATAGCTTGAAATCAAGCAACATGCTGCCCCCAGCTTTGTTTTCCTTTTTCAAATTTCCTTGGCAATTTGGGGTCTTTTCTGGTTCCATACAAGGAGGGCACGTATTGCATGGAGCACTGGGTATTACACATAAACAATGAATCTTGGAACACTACATCAAAAACTAATGACATACTGTATGGTGACTAACATAACATAATAAAAAATAACAATAATAAAAAAGAAAGAAAATGTAGACCAAAGTTTAAAAATAAATAAATAAAGGGGTGACACGTTAACTGACTGACTGATGGAGTTGTTTTTGCTCTTTCGGGTCTACAAAAGCAAAGGGCCTAACAACTATAGAAAAGGAAAGGAAAGAAAAGGAGAGAGGAGGGGAGGGGAGGGGGAGTAAAGGAGGGGAGGGAGGGGGTAGGGAAGGGAAGGGAAGGGAAGAGAAGAGAGGAGAGGAGAGGAGAGGGGTAGAGAGGAGAAGAGAAGAGAAAAGAAAGAATTCAAAAATGAAAAAGGGCATTTCTCCAAAGAAGATATATAAATGATCAATGAGTACATAAAAAGATACTCGTATCATGAGTCATCAGGAAAATGCAAATCAAAACCACAATGAGATACCACCTCACACCCACTAGGGTGGCTTATTAAAGAAAAAGCAAATACAGAAAGCAACAAAATGTGGTGAGTATATGGAGAAGCTGGAATCCTCATGCACTGCTGGCGGGAATGTAAAATGGTGTAGCGTAATAATGGATGCGAGATAATGGAATTACCACAGCCCAGAATTCTCACTTCTGCGTATAGACCTACAAGAATTGAAGGCAGAGATTCGAATAGGTATTTGTACAACTGTGTTCAAAGCAGCACCGTTCACAAAAGCCAAGTGGTGGAAACAACTTAACTGCCTATCTACCGAGGAATGAGTAAACAATACATTGTATATACACAAAACAGAATTCATATACAGTGGAATCGAGCTTTAAAAGAGAAGGAAATCCTCTCACATTCTAAACATAGATGAACCTTAAGGACACTCTGCTGAGTGAAACAAGCCAGTCACAAAAGGACACATACTGTACGATGCCACTTATACGAGATTCCCTAGAATAGTCAGATTCACAGAAACAGAAAGTTGAATGGTGGTTGCTAATGGCTGGATGGAGTAGTGAATGGGAAATTATTATTCAATGGGGAAAGAGATTCAGTTTGGGAGGTGAAAGAATTCTGAAAATGGAGAGTGGTGATGCTTGCTCATCAGTATAAATGAGATTCATGCCCCTGAACTGTACTGTTAGAAATGGTTAAAATAATAAATTTTATGTATGTACATTTTACCACAAAAAAAAAAAAAAAAGGCAAAGGGCTTGTCGTGCCAGAGGACCTTGGGGTGAAGCATGTTGGCGCATTATTACTAACACAGCAACAGAACAGCCAGCAGAGCTAAAGTTGTCCTGTTCTGTAACTAGGTAGCTTAAAAATAAAATAGCGACTTTCCCCACTCACAGCTTTCACGACAAATACCCAAGGCAAAAGTTTTTGCAGCTGAGTGATGTTCACAAAACATTCATCCTTCGGGTTCCTCAGATACAGTTGCCAATTCAACAACAATCAGAATCATTCAGTAGGTCAGTCCCTGGAGAAAGGCGGGAAGCATCAACGTTCTGCATTAGACTTGGCTCTGAGGAAAACCCGTGCTGTGTAGACTTCCCCACTCGCTTTCCTCAGGCTTAGGCAGATGTTTTCAGAGAGTTATTTCCAAATATTTCCAAGCTTTTGACAATGGAGATCACAAACTAATTTTGGAAAAATATACTCACTCAAAGAAGAGGAATAAAGGAATAACAGAAGCCTCTCTTAGAAAATAAACATTGGCTCATGGGTATTCGAGTTAGGAGAAATTTGTATACTACTAATGAAAATCAAACCACGAGTTTAAAGCAAATTGGATATGTGTTGTCTTATTGGCGGGGGGGCAGTCTGTGTTGGGGGGATGGCGAGGAGATTTACAGAATATGAAAGAATAGAATGTTGCTATAAGCAGACCAGTTTGAATTATTGGCACAAGAAACTCTAAAAAGATACAAAATAACCAAGAAGCAGCGATCACAATACATTAAGAATGGGGGGGGATGCCTATTTTGTGGATTTGTGTGGGCTTCGTAATATTTGAAAGTACAAAAGTATAAATTAATTAGGACACAAGTGTAATTAATTAGATCATTATGATTAGCTTACTACTAAGTTTTCTTGGCTGACAAATTCTGCAACAGATTACATACAAATAAGCCATACCTATGCATTCTAGAAATGAATTTAGAATTTATTGATTCAGCCGCGTGTTCCAAACAGGTGAATCACAGGATCAGGTTTGTTAACCGGGAGTACAAGCTGTGAATCCCATCTCCACAGTGACAGAGTCTGTTCTTGTCCACTTGCTGACCAACAGGAAAGCCGTGGCCCAGGTCCTGTTGAAAGGCAAGTCGAGCGGACTCTGAACAGTATTCATCACAAGGGACTCGGCAAAGTTGCTCAGTAATAACCCGGGATCAGATTCCAATGAAAACACCAGTTTCTCAGGAGCAATTTAAAGCAGGAGAGTATCTTAGGAGGAGAACAGTTGCAGGAATAATGAGGGCAGCTCATGCTGGCTGAAGTTAAAATTATTTAGGATGACACTTCACGTACTTAAAAGAATCCTAAGAATTTAGGGGTTATTCATACAAGGTAAACTTATTTCTATAGATGGCCACAGAGTTGATTCCTTTCAGTGGAACTAAATAATGCCCCCAAGAGAGTGTTTCCTTCACATAGGGGAGTACTTACTACTAAAAGGATTTTACTCATTCTGGCTCAATTCCAGGATAAGAATTCGACCTCTAATTGTCAGGAGATCCATCTTTAAGAAACATGTTATCATGTATCAATCCTCTATCACCATGGTCTTCATGCCACCAAGGCTCGCTTTACAAATATTTATTTTAGGGGTTGGAAAAAGTCCACACGGCATTTAGTAGTAGTTTTATTTCACTTACTTCAAAAAAGCATAGTCAACTGCATGATTCATTGCAACTTTCTTTGTTGAGTTGCTCTCTTAGAACGCTATAGAATTGAACTAGACATATCTTTTTAAAGATGAAGTTTCTCTGTAAATACAATCTCTTCTGAATCAAAGTATATTTAAGTCTCAGCCTGTATTGAAGCAAAAGATCTTTTCAGAAAGAGGGAGAGGAAGTTGTGTTTTGGGGGTTTTTTGGTTTTGGGGTTTTGTTTTGTGGGGCTTTTTTTTTTTTTCTCATCGGGTAAAAGAATAAGACAACATAGGGTATGTAGTGGGTGGTTGTTCAACCTAAAACGGTTTATCACTTTCTATACATGGAGCCAGCAGCTAAAACTAATTGGTGACTTCTTTTACAGCTGAAGTTAGAAGGAAAAAGTTCAACATCCTGGTATTCCCCAAAGTAATGTTTATCAATTAACCTTTGCTCCCAACACCGCTGCATAAAACAGCATTTTGTGATCATTAATAACGATAGCTGGCTCAGCACTTAGGACGTGCCACTGTGCTAAGTGCTTCTACGCATGATAGCCTTAAACCTCAGGCTATCCCTGTGAAAAAAGAAATACCGTCTCTATTATACTGAGGAGGAAACCAAAGATTGGACCGCTTATAACTTCTTAACATCCCACAGTTATCAAGACTGAGTCTGAAGAGCAAATCCCAGGCTCCCAGTCACCGCCGGGTTCACCTCTCCAAAATGTACACCAGATTTTTCTTCCGTCCTTAGAAAGAAAGCCAGCCGAGTTGGCCCGGCATTACGATTTTTTTTCCATGGCTGAATTCAGCACGTGAAGCGCACGAAGGACCAGCTTTTCCAGCCATTAATTGAGTAGAAACGCTTTCAAACAGTGAGTCTCACACGTCACTCCTGGGGCTCTGGTTCAAATGCAGGTTCTGGTTTGGCCCCTTTAGGGCGGGTCCCGAGACTGCATTTCCAAGAAGCTTCCAGGAGATGCTGATGCCACCGGCCCATATCCATGCTTTGAGGAGCAAGGGTGAGACAAGCACAAGAAATCAGCCCGTTACACTTTAAAAGGGAATCTTAAACACAGGAACGAGGGAGACTACTCGGTAGGACACAGATGATACAGCTCAGCACTTCAGAAGACCCCTCCAATGGCACCCAGTCTCCCAATCCCATCCCTACTTCTGCCCTTAATTCCCCTAACCACACCTCACCCCCCAGAAATGAAGAGCAGAGGTCCCAGAAGGCGGACAGCCATGTAGTAGTCATTTACTCTCAGACCACTTTGGGGCCAAATCTGAATGAGCATTTGGACAAGTGGATTTGCAGTTTTCACAACTTGTACGAAAGTAGTACATTAATTAAATAAATTCTGATTCCACTATATAAGGCCAATGACATGTAGAAGAATACTTCAATACTTTAAATGATATTCACAGTAAGTAAAAAGAGATGATTATGATATAATATATATTACGAAGAAATACTAAATACTGCCATTTTGATGGCAGTTATCTAGGGTTAGGATATTAAGATAGCTTTATTTCTTTTGCTTATCCATATGCTGTAAATCTTTTACAACTAACTTGCAATTAATTTTTGGAATAAGAAGAAAAATGATTTTTTACTGTATATTTTTAAAGATCACTCTGAATCCATAATGATTCTTAGCAGCACTGAAGTGAATGACCAGATATTGTGGACCTCCCAGTGTAGGCAACAAAAAGCAAACAGAACCATCTATAAAATATTCTTACCAAAAGTGATGAGGCTAAACCTAATCCATTATCTAGAGCTACCTCCATTTACAGGAAATATGGTAGGTAGAAGACCAAGCTCAGTGATTAAACGAGGAAACCAATGGTTGAATCCAGAATATGGGACATTCTATAGAAAAAATGACCCGGTTTTGCAAAAATGCCATGAAGGGGAGTGGTCTGCTCTGTATTAAGAGGAACTAAAGAGACATTATACATAATTGCAACTGTGATACATTTATGGAGTGTTATGGACTGTTTGTGTCCCCCCTACCTAAATTTGTATGTTGAGGCCCTAATCCCCAGTGTGAAAGTAGCTAAAGGTGGAGTTTAGGAGGTAATTAGATTTAGATGAAGTCCCAAGGATGGGGCCCCCATAATGGAAATTAGGGCCCTTATAAGAAAAAAAGAGAGACCAGAGCCCTCTCTCCACCACATTAAGTACACAGCAAGAAGGCAGACTGCTGTCTGCCAGCCAGGCAGAGGTCTCTGGTACCAGATACCAAATTTGTCAGCATGTTGATCTTGGACTCCCTGTCTCCAGAACTGTGAGAAATAAATGTTTATTGTTTAAGCCACCCTGCCTATGGTATTTTGTCAAAGCAGCCCTAACTAACTAAGACATGCAGCCTCAACTGAACACACCATTGACTCAACATTTTTGAGTCAATCAAGAAAATTTGGTTATGCAAGTAATACTAATTTTTAGGTGTGCAAATAGCATTGTGATTGTGAAGGAAACTGCCCATATTTTTTAGAGATGCGGTCGGAGGTACCTAGGAATAAAATGTAATGATGGGACAGATGTTTTAAATGTCTGCAACAAAAATTGTGTAAATGGATAGGCAAAGCAGAAACTGTCAAATCTGGGTGGATAGGTAGGTGTTCACTGTGCCCCTCTATTCCCCCTATGTTTGTGTGTTTGAAAATTTTCACAATGTGATATTTTAATGGGTTTCTAATCTTCCTATGCTCATGTAAAATATCACAGCAAACTAGGACACAGATCTACCTGAGACACACAGATGATTTTTAAACGAGGAGAAGGCATCTTCTAATGCGAAGTGAACTTCCAAATATTTCACATAAACTCACTTGAAAATCAGGATAGCTGTAAGGATCTCTGTATTTTGAGAGCTGTGAAGAAAGAACAAATTGAAATAAAGCTGTATAGATACCAGTAAAGTTTGGCCTTTGAATCCAGCAACAATTTGTCCGGGGTTATCAGAAACATAGAGAAAATAATGAGGATAATAGCCTGCATGGATAAAGCCCTTGATGGCTTAAATGTATTTTCAGGTACCTCATTGTATTATGTCTTCTAATCTCCTTTACCTCAATTTTAAGGTGTAAAGATGATTTTCCACCTATTATAGAGATTTCTGCTATTAAAAAAATTAGAGAGATCATATGATCAATGAGTAATTATGACATGCCAGGCACCATGCTTGGAGCTGGGGATGTAAGAGAGATGCGGTCTGCAGCTTCGTCAACTTCACCCTGGCAACCAGAGATTTCTTTCCCCCTCTGGATCTCTGAAATGTGACCCTGACTCTATCATTCCCCAGATTAAAAACCATCAATTCATAAAAGGCAGAAGCAACCCAAGTGTCCATCCACCAGTTGAATGGATAAATAAAATGTGGGGCATACCTACAACCGAATGTTATTCAGCCTTGAAAAGGAAGGAAACTCTGACACATACTACAATGTGGTGAGCCATAAGAACCCGATGCTATGTGAAATAAGGCAGTTACAAAAAGACAAATGCTGTACAATCCCACTTACACGAGGCTCCTAGAGTCATCACATTCATAGACAGAAAGTGGAATGGTAGATGGCGGGGCTGGGGGAGGGAGACTGGGAATGATTGTTTAATGAGAAGAGAGTTTCCATTTAGGAAGATGAAAAAGTTCTGGAGATGGACGGTGGTGAAGGTATCACAACAATGTGAATGTACTTCATGCCACTGAATTATACACAAAAATGCTAAAAATGATGGGCTCCCTCCATGGCTCAGTTGGTTCAGGGTTTGACTTTTGGTTTGGGCTCGTGATCTTATGCACCATGAGATCCAGCCCCAGATCAGTCTCTGTGGTCAGCACAGAGTCTGCTTGAGTTTCTCTCCCTCTCCCTCTCCCTCTCCCTCTGCCCCTCCCCACTTTCTAAAATAAATAATTTTTTAAATGCTAAAAATGGTTAAATTCTATATTATGTATATTTTACCACCACACCAAAAAATCCTTCTAGAACTATCACCTAGAAAGGAATCCTAAATTCCTTAAAATCTAAACTCAGGACCCAGCCCCTACCTATTATACCAAGCTCTATTCAGAAGTCACACTAAATGATTTTCAGTTTCCAGAATATGCCATGCTTCCTCACTCCTCCATAGAAGGTCCATACACAGACCTTTTCTTTCTGCTGGGAGTATATTTTTCTTTCTGGGCAAGAGTCTGGCCTTGTGCTGAGGAATAAGGGCTCTGGCACTGCACTTCCTACATGAACTCTCTGCTCTGCCACTTACCAGCTGCACGTGTTACCTTATCAATCCTCAGTTTCCTAATCTGCAGAATGGGCACAATACACCAGTGGTCATTATGAAAGATTAAGTGAATTAGTACATGTAAAGCACGTCGACTTGTGCCTGGCACCCTTAATAAATAGTCACTTGCTGCCCTGAGAATGTCTTCTGATCCTTGAGAAGCAATGCTTAGGACAGGATCCAGCCTGTGAAGCCACCCACGTCTCCCCACCCTCGTCTCAGGAAGTGGGGTGCTCCTTCCTCTGCATTCCCAGGTAGAAAAAAAAAAATTTTTAAAGAAATAAGTAGTGTCACTATTTGCAACTCTCATACTGAACTATGAGGGACTGTACTTTGTCTCCTCCCCAAGGGCCATGTGCCGACTGGGGCAGGCCCACACCTTGGAAACTGTCGGCACAAATTTGGTGAACAGCTGAGTCCACCTGTGGAGAGCGTTCCCATGTGGAGAGCAGGGTGGAAGTAGATAACCCCCTACGGCTGGAAGACCCCAATTTCCTCCATCCACACTCAGCATCCACAGGCCACCTTCACCCATCCGGACATGACAAGAAAAGTAGGCAAGCACTTCCGAGGGCTAAGCTTCCCTCTGCCCCCAGCGCAGCCCATCCCGCTCTTTACAGAGGCGGCTTCGTATCTTTAAAAGATTCGGGTATTTTCGGTCCCTGACACAAGCTGAAGTGACGGCCACCTGTCATGGAGGAGATACTGAGTGAGGACCTGCTTTGTGTCAGGCATCGGGGATGTGGCGGCAACGAATCCCTCCAGGTCACACCTGCCGTGGTGCTGAAGTGCGGCTGGGGTCCCCGTCCCATTCAAGCACCTTCACGTTCTTGACTAAAGGGTGTTGTGCGTGTGTCTGCTCTTCCCAAAACCAGCACATCCTCCGATCATTTGAAAGGAGTCACTTTAAAAACAAGGTTTCCATTGACCAACCGTACATGTAAAAGGATCTCCATCTCCAGCTTCCAAGAAAGAGGGTTTGGGGTTTGGGGGTTTTTTGTTTTGTTTTGTTTGGGGGTTTTTTTGGTCTTTTGTTGTTGTTGGGTTGGGTTTTTTTTGTTGTTTTGTTTTGTTTTTTCTTGGTTAAACCTCTAGTTCTGACATTACCTTGAACTACAGGTAGAGCTAACATTTCCATCTACTCCCCTCACCCCCACCCCACCCTCTTCACAGGATATGTTAAGCCTCAGGAAGAATGCTTTAGTAAACATCGTTTTCTGTTTAAACATGTTAATAATTGTCGAATTTGGTTTGGGGGAATGTTTTATTATAATGGCTGTTAACAGGAAGGTCTCCAGCTGTCAAATCACCTCACATGCTTCATACAGAGAAAAATCTAGGTGTCCCAAGGGTGGTCCAGTACAGCTCCATGGATTAACAGTCAAAGTAGGGGGAGAGAGGGGAGAAGGGAAAAGAGAGAGAGCAAAGTTCATGAGAGAACAAAGAGAGAATTTCCCATTCAAGATACAGTGGCTCCTATTTATTCTCATGCTCTGTTGTTTGCAAACCCCCTTCGGGTCTCGGCAAAAGGCAGCGCCTGGGTGGGACCCAAGATCCTGCCTTCCTAACACACTCCCGCAAGACGCCAATGCTGCCGGTCAGATGGCCACCCTTGGCACAGCGAGGGTCCGCAACGGGCAGAACTCTCCAGACACATTCATAAGCACGGAGTCTTTCAGTCTTTTACAAAAAATAATAATCATCCTCAACCAATTATCTTTTGGCCTTGAAGAACCTTGGGGAAAATATTTTAGACATCTCTTTCCCCAACCGCAGCCCTGCTGAAGCTGTCTAAACCAAGGTGCAAGTCTTAAATCTCAAGGGAGCCACTTAATGAAAGAGGAAAATACTGACTTGGCAACAGGTGCAAGCATGCTGCCTGAGGAAAGAAGTTGGGTTCTGTGCTCAAACCAATGAAGAAACACTGTTCCCTCCATCCACACCTTGTAAGGCTTCTCCCTGTGTTCTCCATTTAGACTACAGGGGGTGCTGACCGTGAGAATAAGGATGGCCCTCACTGTCCGAACTAGATGAACACCTTTCTAAAGCTGGAAGTTAAACCTCTACTTACCCGTTTCACAGCCTCTGGAAAAGCCTTCCGGTCAAGAAGATTCCTGTTATAAATATTTTTGTTAAATAACGAACATTCTTCATTTAACTTTATACAAATCTGAATTGTCCCGAGTGGAGTTGGACAATCTTGAATGAAAAATCACTCTTATTTTCCCTTTCAAATATTCAAGACCTTTTGACTCTCTCAAACCTAAGATTTTACTAATCCAGACATTACATTCCCCTAAGAATTTGGCTGATGTTCCATGAACTCTGGAGCCTTCCACAGCCTGGCCTTCCTTCCAGCCTCGGCCCCACTAAAATACTACAAAAACTGAAGGTGAATGATAGAAGAAGAGCATTTCCCCTTCTGTGAGAAAATGAAATGACCTCAGTGCTCTGGGATAGTCACATCCAAATATGGCAGGTGTTGGACTGGAAATATGTCTCTTGCACCCACCCTTTCTCATGAGCAAGCATACGAATGTGCCAAAAGGAACACAATGGCTTTGCCCAGGACCACTTCCTGGTCTAATGTCACGGACACAACTCACAAGTCTGATTCCGACCGTCTGACTCCAATTCCCTGATGCATCATTTTGCCCACAGGTCTCCCAAAGCCGGGGGATGTGCAAGCAGGCTCTCCAGAGGCAGTGGCGGCAAGCTTGAGGGCCCAGCCAAGCACACAGCCTGGAGAAGAGCTCGGCCTGCAAGGCTTTCACACAGCTAATTAGCCCTGGAGCCACATGCCTATTGTTCTCTTGCCTTCGGTTCACAGGCAGGAACCTGATGCCAAACTGCTTAGCCCACCAGGCAGAGCACTCACATTCCAGAAATCTGGGCTGCCTGCCAAAGCCGCCCCGCCTGAAAGTCCCCACCCGCTGAAACCCAAACCTGGGGACCATTAGCCCAGGAGCCCTGCCTGATCACGCGCTGGCACCGCAGTGCACGGGGAGAGGGATTGCTCAAGTTACCAGACCCGACGCAGAGCCAAGAGGCTTAGAAACCAAAACCCGCGCCTCTTGAATTGCACCGAGTGGCGGGGGCCACACTGAGCCTGCTCAGGTGCCCGCGCCAGGTGGCTTGGTCGCCTTCACCTTTTGACTTACTTCTGTGGTTTCTCGAGTCTTAGCCCTGAAAAGGAAAGAAAACACTCTGGGACATTTTATCAGTAGTTTGGTTATGTTGTCAAGCAGTCAAAGTTTGCCTTTGGGTGTGCTGAATTGGGGGCTTTTTTTCCCCTCCCATTGACAATTGTTCCAAGTGTCGGACCCTCTCTTGCACGGCATTGAACTCTCCTGTCTGTTTGGGGGGAAGCACGTTTCAGTTACTTTTAAACCTTGAACAGTCTAACATTGGTAAAGCATGTCCTAGTAGAGCCTTCATCAAGGCTGGGGATACCAGGTGCACCCTTGACTTTTGTGTCAGGGAAAAGGAGAGGCACGAAGTATAGAAAATTATAAAATGAGGACAAGTAATTCTCTCGAACATTTTCAGAGCTTGTCTTTTCCCGCATCTCACAACACTGACCTCCCGTCTCTTTCTCTCTATTGGCTTGCCTTGAATTTCAAAGAACCCAGATCTGATGGAAAGGAAACTTTCTGTAACCCACCACCCCCTTCACCTTTTAGGGTTTTTTCTCACCCCCTCCAAGCTCACTGCTGCCCCCACATCTCCACGGCATCAAGACTGTTGAATGTTCTTCCTCCCTTCTGCCCTGACTTTTCTTGCCACTTCTCCCACACTCCTCCCTTTGCTGATTCTCTTTCTGCTCACAGCCGAACAAGAGTCATCCTTGCCCCTCCCTAAGCTTTTCTCCTTTTACTTCTTTTTTGGTGAAATAATTCCTCCCTGGCATCCCTGTGCCCTTTCTCCATAACCAATCAAGGTCACCTCAAGTATGGCTCCTCCAGGAAGCCTATTCTGGTCCTCTCCTTACTCCTAACTGTTCTTTCCTTCTTCTGAACTCTACAATGCTTTTCTAGACTTTTCTTTGGGAACAAGCATAAATTTCCCTTCGTTGCAATATTTGTCCTACCTGAAATCAAAGACTGACTGCCTTGCTCGTTTTTTTATCCTTTCAGAGTCTCTCATTACATCCTGCACAAGAAATAGTTAAACTGAGTAACACTGTAATGGCTCCTACTATATATTTTAAAACATAGAAGCTGGAGATGAGGTCCCCCGTGCCATTTCGGTCTCTCTCTGACTTCTCACCCCTGCCCCAGGAATGATCCAGGGAGCTGAATGGAAGAAAGAGTAAGATAACTAGAAACTAAAAACAAGGAACTGTGTTCACAGCAGGAATGATGGGAAAGCTAAGTACTCCAAGAAAGCTTAAATTGGGTTAGCCCCTCCCAACCCTATGCCTGTAACACAGGCTGATGTGTGCTCAGTTGTGCGGTCCAGCTGCTCATGCAAGAACAAGTCAGTCATGTTTCAGAGAACATGTCAGCAACGCAACCAAACCAAAACCATGTCAGGGAGACTAGATGTAGGCACAATTTTAACACCCGTAATTTTCTTTTCATAGACCCAAATATTCACCAGAATCAAGATCATTCTAAAGGACAGTGGGACCTTTGCCCACGAACAGTGGTATAATCGATACTTTCTACTCTTGGGGCAGGGTGGTATGGAACAAACACGGGAAGAGCAGAAACCAGCCTCCCCCTGGAAACAAGCTTCTAGCCAGGAATTAGAGGAATTTTCTCAGGCTAATTTATAGACATCGTCTATGCTTGATTCACATTGACATTAAACTCTAACATGGAAATGAAAAAGCCTTTTTTAGGGGCACTTGTGTGGCTCAGTCAGCTAAGCAGCTGCCTTCGGCTCAGGTCATGATCCCAGGGTCCAGGGATCGAGTCCTGCATCGGGCTCCCTGGTCGAGGGGAGTCTGTTTCTTCCTCTGCCTCTGTCCTTCTCTCCCAACCCCCACTCATGCTCTTTGTCTCTCACTCTGCTCTCTCTCTCAAATAAATAAATAACATCTTATTTAAAAAAAGAAGAAGAAAAAGCCTTTTTTAGTGGTCATTTTGATACTTATTTAAAAAGCTAAAAATTGTAATTTTTTATTTTCATAATAATATTTTCAAATAATTTGAATAGAAAAAAAAGGATTCAATGTACAAACTACCTCTCAAATGCACTTATAAAATTCACATGCAGCTAAAAATATAAAATATTCTTTTATCACCCAAGCTCTAGGCATGTTTTTCCTTTGGTGAGGTGCTAGGGACAGAAAGTAATGAAATCAGTTGAATAAAACCAAGAGGGTAAAAAGAGCATCAAATGGTCCTTTCAGCTTCAAACGGTCTCTTTGAAAATGTTTTCCACTCCACAAATGCACGTGTATACTCCAAATCCATTTCAAGAATAAGCAGACGTTTCAGTCTCTTGCCTGCCAACTCTCTGGCTTCTTCAGCCCACTGTGGAAAACACTTGCCATCTGCAAGTAAGGGACAGCATGACATTCATTTACTTCAAGGTCAAAGGTGAAACATATTTGTCATTAAAGTCCTCAGCAAACCCATAGAGTGGTCCTTTTTTTTTAAATGGAGACATCAAATATTTTAATGTGGTCAGAGGCACAAACAAGAGAACAGATGTTAATGTCTGGTGATGTCAGCACCACAATAATTTTTTTTTCCCTAAACTTTGTTCTTTCTCCTTTTGCATAATCAGTTTCTGAACATATTCAAAAGCCACTGAGGACAACATGGAAACTAATAATTCATTCTGGGTCAGTGTCAAAAGGCAGATCCAAGGAAAAGACACAAACTACATTTTAAATAGTTTTCCCTTTCAGAGAGCACCTGGGTGGCTCAGTCAGTTAAGTGTCTGACTCTTGATTTCAGCTCAGGTCATGATCCCAGGGTCCTGATCTTGGGATCTTGAGATCGAGCCCCACCTCAGGCTCTGCATTCAGCGTGGAATCTGCTAGACTTTCTCTCCCCCTTTCCCTCCGTCCCTCCCCTACCACCCATGTGTTCTCTCTCTCTCTCTCAAATAAATAATCTTTTTAAATAAATAAATAAAATAGTTTTCCCTTCTTTTCGCTCCTTATTTTGTTAGAGGCTCATTCCAACTTTTTTAATGGTCCCAAATATTACCTGTAATTCTTTTTAGGAAGTAATACTTTTTTCTCCTCCAAAGACAGAACAGAACAAAACACCTCTGAGAATACCCTATTGAAGTTTTTAGCTCTTTCTCTTTCTCTAGAATCAACTGTGGTGACTCTGCAGGCCTCCCCCTGCCTGTGACCAAAGAAGGTCCAATGCCTGGTCTAGACAGTTGGGCTGGTGAAAGGGTTCTGGTTCCACAACCTTGAGAAAATGTTAAAAACCACTGAATTATGCACTTTAAAATGGTGAATTTATGGTACGTGAATTATATCTCAATAAAATGGTATCTACTTGGGGCGCCTGGGTGGCTCAGTGGGTTAAGGCCTCTGCCTTCAGCTCTGGTCATGGTCTAGGGGTCCTGGGATCGAGTCCCTTGTCGGGCTTTCTGCTTGGCGGGGAGCCTGCTTCCACCTCTCTCTCTGCCTGCCTCTCTGCCTACTTGTGATCTCTGTCTGTCAAATAAATAAATAAAATCTTTTAAAAAAATGGTATCTACTTGAAGGTAAAAAGCTCTAATAAATATCCCAGTTTTTCAAATCACTCATGCTATCTAGACCAGGCCATGCATGGCTACTGGCTCCTATCACAGCTATGACCACACCCTTTATTATTAATCCCTTTCCCTTTACTTTCCAGCTGTCCTCAAATCCCTCTATAAATCCCTTCTTCCTCTGTACCTAACCACTCCCACCACATTGTCCCCCTCCTGCAAAATTTTTAAACAAATAATTGAAAAGAGTTTCTCAATGCAACTAGTTGTCCTCCACATGCTCCCCCAAGTTCTCCACCATCTTATCTGCAAGGATTAAACAACCTTCTAGCTCTAAACATCTGCCTTTTCTGACCAGTCTTCACTCAACCTGAGCTGCAATCCTTGATGTTGTGCCTCTAGTCTTCCATGGGGAAAGCCGCTCCCTCATCCCCACTGTCTGGTCTAACCCACAAATAGCCCACCTCCACACTTCTGCTCTCTCCATTCCTTCACCTGGAAATCCCTGCAGAATCTGTTACCAGGTAGTCCAGGTTTCCTGGCCCTGTTCTGACCAAGAATAGGAAGAGTGGGTAATGTGCAGGAGAACACATCCATGCAACCACAGACTATCTCACTCCAAAGACCTAATAATGACAGCCCTTCACCCAGGCACGTTCTCAGTGGACTAGGTTGTATCCACTGGAATGTAGGGGCAGAGAGATCATTTTGTCCTAGTCACTATTGTGTGTCCAGGACCTCAAACAGGGCCTGCACATAGTAGTGTCTCAGTAAATATTTTGTTGAATAATTTAAGGATATGGGAGAAAGGAGAAGTCTTCTCTTTCAAAGGGCATTGATGTATTGTGTGCAACGTGTGAGCCTCTGTGCTAAGTTGACTATTCATTTCAGACCCATAAACCCTTCAACAAAAGCAGTTCATCTCTCTTCTCTTTCCCTTTTGGAAATGTGTGTGTTTTATGATAGTAACTGATAGCCAGGAGACTAAGACCATAATTATAATCCTACTCTTTGTTTTATACTGAAAACAGCAACTCAATGCTCAAAACACCTTTGCTCCCTTTTTAATTGGTTCTAGACTCTGTGATTCCAAAGAGCCGGTGGTTAACTCTTCATAAGTGTTCTGAAACTCCACAAGTTTGACTCGTCCCCCAGTATACAACAAAATTGCAGCCTTTGGCAGGACTCTTGGACTTAAGAGTGTTCACCCATTCCCTCTTGCCCGGGGAATAAGTACTGACAGCCACACCTGCCCCAGGGAAGCCTGTCTTTATCTCTTCCAAAGATAAGCTATCTGACTCTAAGCTTTTCATTTCCCGTCTCTGGACTTCGGTTTTTCTGTGTAAGAACTTGGCTTTAGTCTACATCAGGAGTCTGAAGACTACCACCCTGGGCAAAATCCACCCATTACCTGTTTTTGTAAATAAAGTTTTATTGGAAAACAACCATGCCCACTCATTTACATACTGTCCACGGCTGTTTTCATACTCCAGTGACAGAGCTGCATAGTTGCAAAGCCTAAAATATTTGCTGTCTGGCCTTTAACATAAAACTTTTACTGATCCCAATCTAGATCATCTCTCCTATATCCTCCCAGCCTGACATTCCGTAATCTGATCCCTCAGACAGATTTTTATTTTCTACCTTCTAGTTAATGTCAGAAGTTACCTGATGGGCTCTCAGGGAACTGACTGGAAAATATTCCAGTCTCTAAACGAATGTACTAGTTTTTCTTATTTTAGACCAAGTCCCTGTGATCCTTTTCCATTAGACCATTAATTTTAGCAATGTTTACAGATATTTGCAAGGGCTGCCGTGAAAATCCAGGGCAGGAATAAAGTTGATAGTGGGATGTCCTGCTCAGAAGGAGGCAAAGCAAGTGAGAATGAAGAAGGAAAATGGAGGCTAGAAGATAGAGCTCCATTTCTGGAACAGCCACAGATTCCTGCACACTGCAAGAACAAAATGGAAAACTGACTAAAATAAAAGGTTTTTTGTTTTTTTTTTTTAAAGAAAAATAGAAAAATACTTAGAAAGAGGAGTGGCATATCTGAGAGGTAGACTTCACATCTAGGGCTTGGAGGGAAAGGCGGAAGGAGAGGTGTCACTCTGTCACTAGCAAGGGAGAAGCCAAGAGTTGGGGTAGCTGCATTCCACATACTGACCAGCCCAGGGCCACCTGATGGGCTTTATCCCCAGGGCTGGCAGCTGCCAGCACACAGGGATTGGCACTGCAGCCTTTAAACAAGGTATTTTTGTTGGTTTCCTTGTTTGTTTGTTTGCTGAAACTTTAGGAAATTTATTTAAGTCACAGGGTGCTCACTTTCAGTACACAGACTGTTCTTTGAAATATTGAATGGCTATTCAAAATTTTTGAACACCTACCATGTGCCAGTGATGGAGTCAAGAGGTTTAGAGGCTTTTTGCTTTGTTTTGATTTATGTTTTTGTTGTTTTTATTATTATGTTCACTTAGGCAACATACAGTACATCATTAGTTTTTGATGTAGTGTTCAATGACTCATTAATAGCTTACAACACCCAGTGCTTAACACATGAGCCCACTTTAATACCCATCACCCGGCTACCTCATCCCCCACTCCCTCCCCTCTGTAACCCTCAGTGTCTTTCTCAGAGTCCAGAGTCTCTCGTGGTTTGGCTCCCCCTCTGATTTCTCCCCACTCAGTTTTCCCTCCCTTTCCCTGTGGTCCTCTGCACTATTCCTTATGTTCCACATATGAGTGAGAGTATATGATAATTGTCTTTCTCTGCTTGACCTATTTCACTTAAGGTTCCATCCACGTCGATGCAAATGGTAGGTATTCATCCTTTCTGATGGCTGAGTAATGTTCCATCGTATATATGAACCACATCTTCTTTATCTATTCATGTGTTTCAATTTATGTTTTTAACCGCAATGTAGTTGACACACAATGTGACATTGGTTTCAGGGGTGATCGTGATTCGACAACCCCATACACTGTGCTATGCTCACTACAACTACAACTCCCATCTGTCCCCAGACAACACTATTACAGTACCACTGACTATATTCTTTATGTTAAACAAGGTATTGAAAGAAGCCTGGACACCCACAGCAATCAGAAACTGAGATGCTGATTTGGACCACCAGTTTACTTCTAGTAACAGTCTCTTCCTGGGCTCTCCTCCCTGATGAAGCTGAGATGTGTGTTAAGGCAATGCGAATGGGTGTCCACTCTCACAGGGGTTTGGCCCCCAGACCCTTCACCAGACTCCTCCATAAGGACACATCCTGAACACACACACACACACACACACACACACACACACACACACACACACGGTGGTTCTGTGCCTGGACGTTTGCACACCCCGACACTGGACCTACGCATAATGAAGTTTCAAAGGATGAGACAAAGGAGAAACAAAAAGTGAAATGGCCAGGAGAATGTTGGTCCAGGGGCATGGCCTCAGAAGATGGTAATAACCCTTTCAGATTGTCTGGGGAAGGGAGCAATTCAGGATGCAAGAGACACTCCATAGACAGGGCAGGATCTCCCAGCTTTCCCACCTCACTTCTACTACCCAGGACCAATAGCTGTGGGATAAGGCCATGAAACAAGGGATCTGGAGCGTTCAAGACAGGTAGATAGCTACCAAATTAGTTTGAGCAATGATAAAACCTATTGTGATTAAGAGAAAAAAAAGGAAATGATCCATATGTTCACTACATATGTTCAAGTTTCCAGGTGCTTTTAATATTTTACGTGTAAGTAAATACAATCTTTGCCTGAATATTTTTATCAGTAAAAAAGATAAGAAATTCCTATCATCAAAATTATAAACATTTTGGATAAGAATTATAAAACATTTGATAATATGCCATATCTTTGAAGCATATGCATTTCTTGGTTTAATTGGGCTAATTATGTTTTGAATAAATTACCCTATACATTGAAAATAAATAGTTCTGTTGTGAAGGACGAGGAGAAAGTGCTCAACTGGCATAAAGTATACTAAGCAAAATAAGTGAAGGTGTAGAAAATCCCGAAAACTTGCATCTATCACCAAACTGTGACTCTTTTCTAGAACACTTTCAGTGGCAACCCCCGCACTCAAGGAGAGAACCCTTCCTGTTTTCACTGCACCATGGGGAGAGGTGGGAGGAGCCTGGGACTTGGGGACCCTCAAGCTTAGGTTCAAATCCCAGATTTCTAATTTACTAGCTATGCGACTTTGGTCAAGTTGCTTAACCTCACTGAGGCTCTGTTCTTTTGAACTGTAAGATGGTATAATATCGGTATCACACTTGCTTCTTATGGTTATTTAGAGCACAGGGCGAATAATCCAAAGTTGTTCATCGTGCCTGGTATTCACTCCATGTCGGCCCTAATTCTATCTCTTAAGACTGTAGCAGGAATAAAATGAGATGTTATCAAGCCCCTGGCACGTGGTAAGCACTCATTATACAGTAGCTCCTGAGAGGAATAGCGCACAGAGGCATGGAAGGAGAAGGATCGTAAGATGCCCTCCGGGGACTAGCAGGATACCATCTCCCAGTCCACAAAGGGAGGTATTTGGGACGAAAGTCCTGGGATAGTGTCTGTAACTACCAATAAACTATGAGCATCAGCCAAGAGGGACTGAGCCTGAGTATCCTAGTCTCTCCTCATTCTGTATACAGTAGAGAAAAGACCCTCCAATTCAACAACCCCATTCTCTCGAAGCATCCTAAAGATGACACAGCTCCACACGGAAACGATCGTGGACACAGAACACTAATTGCCCACAGGAGGAGGGGCCACGTGGAGTTGCTGTCCACCCAGCTTGCATTTTATGACTCCTCAGAGTAAGTTCCAAACAGCAGCAGATGGGTCTTGTAGCCCTGGTTCCCCTTCCCGACCCACCATAAACTCTCACTATGGTTCTAACAAAAGAAATGTTTCTTTAAGATCATCAGTTGGTATTTTACATTTTGTTTTCCCAAAGCAGGATTGTTGAATAAATGAGGGGAGAGATGTTTTCATGAGCGAGCACAGCAGTGATCTTTAAAATCCTGCCAGGCTCACAGGGCCAAAAGTAGGCATGGCTCTAAGAGGGGATCACACAGCCCGTTCGTCATGGCAGACTCAAATGTCATTGCTCAAAAGCCGTATCAACAGACACACATGCATCTCCAGCTCACTGGGCTTCCCAGGCGAGCTATCTGTCAAAGGCCTAAGCCCCGCCATTTGTCTGAGAATACTGACAGCGGGAGAGAGACCAGGTTGGCAGGATTTGTGTCTGGTATTTGATGTAGGGGCTGAGCACCTGCTCCCAGAGGATGCACTGTAAGTGTGCACGTCCCCCTTACCCACTCTCTAGCTGACGTTGGAATGTGCAGAAAGACAGTCAATAACCACAAAAAAGCGTTGGATTTCCATGAAACAGGCTCTTCCAACCTCTTGAGCTATTTCTATAGAAATATAATGTGCCACCGGGTATAAATAGAATTCACGGCTGCCAGGAATTTACTTTTCTTCTCTTTGTCCTTCTATAGAAGCTAAAGATATTCACAACAGAAGAAGAAAAATGAGTGAAGAATAATTTAAGACACCTTTGAAAGGCCCGCTGTGGCTATTTTTACTTTTTCTCATTCCATTGAAACAAAAGGTTCTAAAAATGGACTTGGCAGAGCTAAGTTTTGATACAACCATTTGGTAAGCTCCTTGAGAGCAGGAGCCATGCATTCTATTTCTTTGTATCTACCGCAGAGTGACAGGAACAGAATATAGTGTCAGGAGACAGGACTAAGTGGAAGAAGGAGTAATGAGGCGATGGCCAGTCGAGGACCTGGCAGGAGGCACCCGTTGCTCACACATGGGGTGCTCTCGTGCAATTCCCGTCTGTACACCTTGCATTCGTTATGTGGGATGAGATGGAGAGAACTGAGCTGCCTTTAAGGTTAGCAAAAATTAGCAAGCAGAAGAAAAGGTGGAGGTCTGCCTTCCAATGCAGAATTTGCAGCAAATTCTAGGCAATATTCTCGAGACCAGGCTGTCCCTTCTGTCATCTGCAGTCTGTCGTTTGCACGCTTGCCCGTGCTAACCCATCCTTCCCAGAGGGACAGGGTACACATTTAGTGAGTTTTGTGCACTTTGTGGCAGGGACTTTCTGAGTGCTTGAAGGCATCACCTGATACAATCTGCAGAACCACCCCTGGGGCGGGCACAATGCTTACCACCCATTTTACAGAGAGAGCTATCTGTCAAAAGCCTAAGCCCCGTCATTTGTCTGAGAATACTGACAGCGGGAGAGAGACCAGGTTGGCAGGATTTGTGTCTGGTATTTGATGTAAGGGCAAGCCCAAGGGAATGAATACATTTGCCCAAAGTCACAGAGCAAGTAAGTGGGAGAACTAGAGCAGGAATTTGAATCCATGGGGTGCCCAGGTGGCTCATTGGGTTAAGTATCTGCCTTCGGCTCCGGTCATGATTCCAGGGTCCTGGGAACTAGCCTCGTGTTGGGTTCTCTGCTCATTGGGGAGCCTGCTTCTCCCTCTTCCTCTGCCTGCTGCTCCCCCTGCTTGTGCTCCCTTTCTCTGTCAAATAAATTAATAAAATCCTTTTAAAAAAAGAAAAGAATTTGAATTCATGCATTCTAAGTCCAAAGTCATTCCTTCTGAGACTATAGCTTCTCTAGAAGAGCTGACCTTACTGTCTCCCTGTCTCTCTCCCCGTCTTCCCCATCTCTTTCTGCTTCCCCAGCTTTCTCTCTCCCTCTGTCTCCTCACCCCTGCTCCCAGGAATGATCACCAAGCTTATTGCCACATACGTTTACTTGTACTATTCTCCCACCTGGAATGCCCATCTCTTCTCTTCTTCTCCTGATCACTGTTTCCCAAAATCTCTCCAAAAATGTGCAAAAAATCAACTTAGAAGTTCTCATAGTTTCACTTATTTATGGAACATAAGGAATAGCATGAGGGACATTAGGACAAGGAAGGGAAAAATGAAGGCGGGGGGAACCAGAGGGGGAGGTGAACCATGAGAGACTATGGACTCTGGGAAACAAACTGAGGGATTTAGAGGCGAGGGGAGTGGGGGGATGGGTGAGCCTGGCAATGGGTATTAAGGAGGGCATGGATTACATGGAGAACTGGGTGTTTTATACGCAAACAATGAATCATGGAACACTACATCAAAAACTAATAATGTACTATATGGTGACTAACATAACATAATAAAAAATTGTCAAAAAAATAATAAAAAATAAAAATAGATTTGGTAACACAACAAAAAATAATAATAAGTAAAAATAAAGAGACCACTTAGAACTCAAAAAAAAAAGTTCTCACAGAAGGCCTCATATCGTTACTAAATTCTTTCAAGTAGCTTGCTTTTGCAGAAAGCGCTAGATTCTCTACAAATACAGACTGTATTTTATTCTCCCCCCAAATGCCTAGAAAAGTGCTACGCATAAAAGATTGGCTCAGGAATTTGTCACTGAACTGAAAAATAAGAGTGACTACGTGTATCCAGGGTAGTAGGAATCATCAGTGTTCGCCAGTATTCACTTCTCCTCTCCTCTGGTGCACCCAGAAGACTCTACTCCCAGTCCTTCAAAGTTGGGCAGGGCCATGGGGTCGGTTTTAGACAAACACAGATCCCTTTCAGGCTAGGCTCAGGCTTCGCCTTCCTCTGCTGCCCTTGAAGCGATCAGACCAACATTTCTGAATGAATGAAATGACTAATCAGATCCCCCTGCGCCAGCGACCCCACACAGGGGACAGCTGCTCCCAAGAGTGGCCTCGACACCAGGTTGAAATAACCTTTGTTGGGGTGCCTGGATGGCTCAGTTGGTTAAGTGGCTACCTTCAGCTCAGGTCATGATCCCAGGATCCTGGGCTTGAGCCCCATGTGGGGGAAATCCTTGCGCAGCAGGGAGTCTGCTTCTTCCTCTCCCTCTGCCTGCTACTCCGCCTGCTTTTACTCTCTCTCCCTCTCTCTCTCTCTGTCAAATAAAAAAATAAAATTTAAAGAAAAAAAAAAGAAAAAAGAAAAAGAAATAACCTTTGTTGTGGCAAGCCACAGAGATTGGGGATTGTTCCTGCAGAATAACCTGGCCTCTCCTAACAGATTTATTTCCCTTATGCCAGAGTTCCCTTAAACCCAAGCGCAGGAGCCAGGCTTCTGTGGGCTCCTTCCTTTCAGAATCATCTTTGCTGATTAATAGAAACTCAACCCCTCTGGATCGTCACTCACTTGGGACACTCAGGCTTTTCCATGGTCTGCAACGTGAGCACGAGCTGGGTGGGGGGCTTCTCCCCAGAGCCATGGGGGAGCTTCTGCCCCAAAGGAGCTGCAGCCCTCCCAGCCACGCCCCGAGGCTGTGTCACCCCCCAGCCGCACCCCCGCTCCCCTTCGGATCCACCTGCATACCTACAGAACATCATTTTGCCTCTTCAACAACAGCGAAAGTCCCTCCAACTGTGCAACAGTGACGAGATGTGCAATCAAGACAAAAGACACCATTTTTTGTTGTTGTTAAAACTGATATTTAGTTATAAAGTAATTAAACTCTCTTGCATGATTCACAACCTGCTCTGGAGGCAGGCATTTACAAAAATGTTCTGTTCATAGCAGTCTTTATTTATTTTTTTATTAACATATAATACATTATTTGCCCCAGAGGTACCGGTCTGTGATTCATCAGTCTTACATAATTCACAGCACTCACCTTAGCACATACCCTCCCAATGTCCATAATCCAGCCACCTCATCCCTTCTACCCCTCCCCTCCAGCAGCCCTCAGTTTGTTTCCTGAGATTAAGGGTCTCTTATGGTTTGTCTCCCTCCAAGTCCCATCTTGTTTCATTTTTCTTTCCCTTCCCCCAAGACCCTTCTGCCCTGCCTCTCAAATTCCTCATACCAGTGATATCATATAATAATTACCTTTCTCTGTTTGACTTATTTCACTTAGCGTAATACCCTTTAGTTCCATCCACGTCATTGCAAAAGGTAAGATTTCAGGTTTTTTGATAGCTTCATAGTATTCCATTGTATTGAATCATAGCACTCCTATGATCCAAAATGTCCAGTGTCTCCTAAGTGTAGCTAATGACAAGTGAGAAAAAAATAGTTTTTCTATTTTTTTATTTTAAAAGGAACTCCTTTTAAGTGAAACTGTTTAAATGGCCAAACATAAATATTAAGTAATACTAAAATACTTGTTACATTTAAGTAGAATAGCTCTATGTGGTAATGTTTACAAAAATTATTTTTTAAAGGTACAAGTTGTAACCTAACTTCATTAATTCATTCAATCCTTCAAAAATATGATTGCTATTAAATAAAACCTTGAAAAATTAATTAAATAAAAGCATGATTGGTTGTCTCTATATAGGGCAATTAGATATGGTTGAAATGACATTAACTAAAATATTTTGTGTCCCTAGGAAATTATAACCTAGTAGGGCAAACAGGACATAGTCCCACATAAATATATATGATAAAGTTTATCAGAGGGCCATAAAGTGTTATAGAAAGCAGAAGAGGCGAGATCATTTTCAGAGTTTCAAGATGGCAAACTCACCTTCTATGGAGGAATGAATGTCACTTTATCTAGGCCCCACTGGATGAATAGTATTTCAGCAGATGAATTGAGTCAAGGAGGAAGGACCATCTGGTGAAGGATGAAGACCTGAAGAGCCTGGAACAGAGCAGGTGGGTAGAGATTGAGGTCAATCTCTACCTGGAAGAAAACCTGGGCTCCTTCACAAAATTCTAAGCCTGGGTGGCTCAGTTGATTAAGCGGCTACCTTCAGCTCAGGTCATGATCCCAGGGTCCTGGGCTTGAGCCCCATGTGGGGGAATCCTTGCTCAGCATTAAGGCAGAGTGGAGTAGAGATGAACAGGAGGGAACTGGGAAGCCCCGGCATCAGGAGAGTCATCAGAGTGGACATGAAGTCATAGACAATGGAGACAGGCAAGGCAGAGAGGAGGAGGGAACCACATGGAAAGGTGTGAGCCATGCTCATCCCACCTTGGATGGAACCAGCTCGCATGAACCATCTTCTCTTCAAGTCCAAGTCTCCGCTCTGGACCCTGGCCAGCTGTGTGTAAGGACACCTGCAGGTGTTTCTCTCTAGTTCTCAGTCCTCTCTCTAACAAAGACGCTGGCTAACTACTTACAATGTGAAGGAGGAAAGGGTTCAGTTTACTCCTCCGAGATTCCTCATCTCAGCCAGCCCATTTCTATTACCAGCTTGAATATACAAGGGAAAAGTCTTGAAATTATGTGAAAGCAACAATCTACATGAAACCTCACGGTCATCTCCCCCACTCAATTTAACTTTTCATAAACCTCAGAAATTGCCCTTTAAAGCAAGAGCTCCAGGCATTTATAACCAATGTCAAATATTCTCTTTAGCAATTACCACATTTGTAGGAAAATATTTTCTATAGAGACAGCTTTCTGAAATGTGCTTGGAATTCTAATGATGTGGCCATACTTGAGTTATGACTTTTTTAATGCATCTATGCACTAAAAATGCAAAGCAATATTTTTTTAACAATGTAATGTATGTAGTATATAATAGTATGTACTGGCCCTCCCTACCATGACTGGATGGCCAGGGATAGGGCATGGAAAGAAGAGGAAAGGAAAGGAACTGTCTATAAAAACATGCTCTCAGCTATGTGCAGACAGTTGGCCATGCTAAGAATTCAGGATTTCCGAAAAAATCAAAGAGGTTGACCTGGGAAAAGTCTTCTGTGGCTCACAGTAAGTGCAACCAGGAGCTCGGGGTCCTGGGTCCCTGCCCTAACCCATTCTGGCCTGGCTTCCTCTCTCCACCCTCTGGGCTCTTGTTTCCAGTCTCCTAATCCTGATTCTGTTTCCTAATTGCTCTAACTGACTTGACCTCCGAAGAAAATGTCTATCTCTGTCTCCAAAGTGGGTATCTTGATTCAGCATCCTAATAGCTCCTTCAGTTTGCTACTTCGTTTTGGCATTTCTGACCATAACTTGTCCCTGATTCCAACTAACCCAGTAATGGCTGTTGACAAAGAAACAGCCCATGACACCTGTAGCACATTTCCTCAATACTCCCGGCAGAGTCTTCTCTCATGGTTAAAGTCCAAAAGAGAATCTAGAAGCAGGGAAGGAAAAAAAAAGCAATTTTTCCTCTTTTCTGGGGGAAAAAAGTGACTTCTCTCCCATAACAGTGGAGAAGGATTTTAGGGATAATTGAACACCACCATTTCTGGGGAAATGCATTACATACCAGGGAATGGCTGTGGCTTTACAATCAGGCAGGACTTGCCATGGACGAGGCAGAACTAGGCAAGGTGGTCATGAAGCATTTAGAACAAGACATAATTCAGGAATGAGGTAAAGCTCTGCCATCCACTCCATATGAATGCCTTGTAAAGGGACGATAGACCTTATTCTCAGAAGGACCCCCAAAGGGACAATGCTCAATTCCATCACAGAGAAACAGGAAATTGGGCACCTCTTAACAAACCCGGATCCTGGTGGAAGGCTAAATAGCTCTGTGGATATAGCTGCATGAACGACAGTGATGATGACAAGGTGACGGCCAACTTCTATTCCAATTCAAAAACCAGACTCCGAGCCCTGACAAGATGAAATAAAATCAAACTCCTCATTTGCCTTGAGATAAGATCATTTAAGTCTTAGAGTGTGCATCTCTAGTTGCTTTTTTTGGGCAATGGGAAGAAAAGTAACAAGTGGTTTTGTTAATCACTGTTATCTTTTCATGCCCTTTAGAAAATATAAAAGTAGCCACAATTTAAGGCAGAGCAAATAGACATTGAGACTGACCCCAACTTCCAAACTTGAAATGTAACAACATATTTGAACTAAAACTAAAACAAGAAATCATATTGGACTACTGAAACTAGATCCTACAAATTTATGAAATAAATCATGTATGGGGAAGTATTCTCAAAAACTGTAAAATGTTATTCCAATGTCAGCCAATTTTATTCACATAATCCTAGCTATCCATGTTCTTTTTTTTTTTAATGATTTTATTTATTTATTTACTTGACAGAGAGAGGTCACAAGTAGGCAGAGAGGCAGGCAGAGAGAGGAGGGGAAGCAGGCTCCCCATTGAGCAGACAGCCCGATACAGGGCTCGATCCCAGGACCCTGAGATCATGACCTGAGCCAACAGAGGTTTAACCCACTAAGCCACCCAGGCGCCCCTATCCATGTTCTTAAAGCAGCAAAAGTCCAGTCTGCTTTTAGATATTCTAACATTTAGATTTTTCCCTAATTTCAATGGAACTTTCTCTCTGATTAATTTTGTTTAACTCTAATAGGATTGTGTATCTAAAAAACGCTGTTATTCTGGGATCAAGTTATACCACTTTAAAGCTAAGGATCCTAAGGTCCAGGAAAATTAAATGACCTGTCCAAGGTCAAAAAGCAATTTGTTAGTAAAACTAGAGCAAAAACTCAAGTCTCCTGATGAGTCAAAAAGTCTTCTTTCCATATACTCTGTTTTGTTTGTCCTCTATTAGAAAGTCACACTTACAGTACAAATTGCCAAGAAAGGCTTGGTATCCAGAATAAACTGTTTACTAAATAAGCAAATAAGAAAGTCATGAGCAAATAAGAAAAAGTCAAAGAAGAAAAAAAATAAGCAAAAGATGTCAACAGGCAAAGCACAGAAGAGGACATCTAAATTGTAAAAAAAAAAAAAAAAAAAAAAAAGTATGAAAGGGAGCTCCACCTCAGTAGTCCTCAGAAAAATGAAAGGTAAAGCAAAACACAATTTGACATTCATAAGACAAGCAAATATATAAAGTCTGGAAATACCAAATGAGGGCTAGAAGGTGGAGAAGTGAGGACTCTACACCTTGTTCATAGGTTCACGGGAGCACTGATTGGTACAAACACATTTAACAGCAATTTGGTCATAACTCCTAGAGGTAAAGAAGCCATTACCTAAGACCCAACAATCCTACTTCTCGGTATGACCCCAAAGGAGTTCCACACGGGTGCCCAAAGGGACATGGAAAAGAATGTTCTTTGCCCTACTTTACCAGAGAAAATATTGGAAACAACTGAAACATACCTTGATACATTTGAAAATCAACTGGGAATGGGTAAATTCTGAAATGTTCTTACAATGGCATAAAAAAGATCACTTAAAATGAATTTAGATCTACATGTATCTGCATGGCTAGGTCCTAAAAATGTAACAGTGAAACAAAAAAAGTAGTGCAAAAGCGTATAAACTGTACAGTAGGGTACTATTTGGGTACTCTTTAAATATTCAAAGTAATACCATATATATTATTTTAATTTTATACATATATGGTGGAGATGCAAAGAGGAATGTAGTATTTGCTTTCCTGTGAAGGTGTTAAACCACAGATATAAATAATACACACCTATTTCTGGGTAGTGATTACCTCTACAGGAAAAGGTGAGAAATCAGACTGCCAGAGGGGTGAGCCAGAACTAGTGGCATTCAACTGTACCTCTCTTTTTATTTCCTTTAAAAAAGATGTGACAAAATGTTGTGTTTCTGCATGTTCCCATACTTATTTGTATGCTTTAAATACTTTAAAATCAAATTTACTTAAAAAAAGAAATTTTCATTTACTAATACAATATCTATAAATACCCAATACATCATGTAGAATGTGATCCTAAAAATATATGGATAATTGTGGGGACATCTGTCCTTATATGATTCTTTGTCCACTTCCTATTGGGATCAGCAAATTTGGATTAAATTTAAAGAGAAATCTCTAAGCAGTTTTGCAGATTAACCTGATTAACTTTGCCTCTTAGTGACTTTCTTTTCAGAAGACAATTTTCCTAGACTCTTAGTAGCTGTACCTAAAATTTCCTAGACTCTTAATAGCGGTCCCATAGTGGTCTTTTAATCCTGTCTCAAGATGACAGATGACAGATAAATAGATTAACAGATAGATAGATGATAGATAAATAGATGATAAATAGACAGATGATAGACAGACAGAATCACCTCTTCCATAAGGTTTTCTCTGATGTGTGGCTTTTTCTTCTAATAGTTTATAAGATATTGGACTTTGGGGAAGGGCTTGGCATACGAAAGAGATTGGAGAAAAATGGTGAGAGGTTCAGGAACTTTTTCATGACTCTCTATCTGATCAACAGTTTATCCTAAATTTGCCCTCATTTATAATTCCACATGAAAGCTGCCCCCCCGAAATGCTAATTGTTATGCTACAATCAAGTGGACACAGTGCTAGCCTCTGAGGTTCTCTTTTCAAACCTTGAGACTTTGAGTCTCTACATTCAACTGTCCTCCATCAGACACTGTGTGGTTGGAAGAGCTGCCACTGCAAGGCTTAGAACTGCTCACAAAATTCGGAGCAAATTTCCTGGTGCTTGGATTGGAAATGTCTCTGGAAGCGAACTATCCCAAAAACTATGGGTAAACCTCCTGAATAAAGCTCACTTGTTTACAAGCAGGCCCTGGACAACGCTCTCACAGAAGCTGGCCTTCCAGCAAGAGAGAAAAACAGTGGGTGCACAACCCCAGCTTGCACCTGCTGCCTGCCCAGCTCTTCGGCCTCATTTGGGGCTCCCTTCCATCCCCTCTCTCTCTGCTTCAGCTGTCCTCAGGTTCTCCCAGATAGACAGCCACATCCCGCTCTCTCCATCCCAGAGCCTCCAGACTGCTACTGTGCTCCACCCTGCTCCCACCAGATATCTTCTTAGATCTCCAAGCATCATGTATCACTGGGTCATCTCCCCTGGCGAGGCCTATGCCACCGCCTCCGCCCCTGCCCTCCCCATCGCCATAGCCCCATGTTCTGCATCTGCCTTTCCCATAGATGAGAATAAATAAACAGTCAAAAGGCCAACAGAAATGGGAAAGAGATCATTTAAGTGGGGAAACAGTGGAAAGGTCTCACTGAACTCTGTCATCTGAAAGAGTTAAACCCACTCTGAAGGTATCCTGCTTTGGGAAGGGAAGGCGGAGGACAGACTAAAAAGCTTCATCTCTGGGAGAATAAATTAAACATAAAAGAGGTACAATACTTATGATGGGATTGGCAAAGTAAGATGAAATCCCCTCCACAATTTTGCTCCTTTTCGGGGCACCAAAGTACTCTAAAATAGTAGGTCAAAAAAAAAAAAAAAAAAAAAATGGTCAGAGTCCAACAGACTCAGAGAGCAAAGCACCAAAAGAGCCAAAGATACGGTTTGTTTCCTCCTGCAGTTGCTTTATTCGAACCAGTGCAGAAGGCCCAGGTTGAATGTAGGCTTTGACAAATAATCTGAGCTTAACAACAACAACAAAAAAAAGATGTGGCAGCCTTAAGAACCTAATTTATGCATCTAAAAATACTCAAATATTTCAAGGTTAAAAAAAGATGATCAAAATTTTTTTAATTTAGGGGCGCCTGGGTGGCTCAGTGGGTTAAGCCGCTGCCTTCGGCTCAGGTCATGATCTCAGGGTCCTGAGATCGAGTCCCGCATCGGGCTCTCTGCTCGGCAGGGAGCCTGCTTCCCTCTCTCTCTCTCTCTCTCTGCCTGCCTCTCTGTCTACTTGTGATCTCTCTCTGTCAAATAAATAAATAAAATCTTAAAAAAAAAATTTTTTTTTAATTTAAAAAATAAAAAAGGAAGACGATCACCCAGGAGTATCATTTTTAGCATATGCTGCATCACATATTATAGTAAAGTGTCAAAGCCACGGTCAAGGGCCACAGGACTTGCATCCTACCTTGTCTCTCGTTGCCACAGTCTTTAGAGGACTCAGTGACGCTTCTCAGTGACGCTGAACGTGGATGAAGACTGCAGTTTTGACTAGAAATTTTTCACAAGTTTCTAAACCCCACCTATCCAATCCCATTCTGGTTAGAGACATTTGTTAATATTAACCAACAAATGGTCTACCTTTCATCATGGGAGGAAAGACTTTACTTGTTGCCCAACAGCCACATGCCAAATGGATAAATTTGTCACGACTGAGGAATAGCACTTGGGAAACATTGCCATCACCAAGCACAGATTGCCCTGTCCTTCCTGCCAGACTCTAGCAACACACTCTCCAGGCTCACCATTGGGCACCAGAAGGACAACTGGACCAGCTTTCTCTGAGGGTGAGGACATTTTAAAAAGTTTGATCAACTTGAAATACCATCTGCGCACTTACAGTAATTAGCTACATAGTAACACATTATCCTCTGAACTCCTTATCCCTAAGAGGTGAAATGTACATAAAGTTCTGTCCTTCATTTAATTTTTGTTTACCTTTCGTATTTTATTTATTTTGCTGTTACTTCTTTTGTTACTTCTGATGTTGCTTATCTTGTTGTTACCCAGACTCCTTATTTCCCGAACAAGCAAACTGACCCTTTCGGCTGATCTTCATGCTTTTTACCAACACCAAGACTCACATGATAGAAAAGAAAAAAAAACTTAAATATCTGGGTTTCTCTGAATTTCTTTTTGATTAAAAAAGAGGATTGGTCTTTGGGCTTCTAATTTATGCATCTTCAGTTTCCATCCCAGCTGTCAGCCTTGGAGAAGAGAGCAATGGAATTTTGCAGATCTGATAAACTGTAAATTGATCCAGCCAGAGCTTTTTCCAATCCTGGACACTACTGCTCACTTCCAAATAGGAAAATGATCATCACTGTGGATCTTGGTTAAATGATGTTAATCTCCACACCTTAGTTTCCTCAAATGTAAAATCAAGATAATAAGCTTTCTTAAAAGACTTCTGTAAGGACACGTTTAAAAGCACAACAGTGCATAGAAGATACTCAACACTTGATCCCTCATTCCTTTACTCCAGCTTCTCAAAAAAGCCCCCGACCTAGGTAAGAGTCAAGAAATTCTCAACAAATTCCACAACCTGAATGCAAGTGACTGTTTTAGACGTAGAATCAAGCCAAATTCATTTAGACCCTATGAATTCACATGCTGTGATCATTTCATCAAAGGCTTCCCTTAGAAAAAACTTGTCTCACAAATAATACCAATTACAATGCCAAGAATATCAAATATAGCATATTTTTAAATCGTGGCAGTGTCTTCCAAAATCTACACAGTTCAAAAGTTCTGCTCATATACACTGGCTGTAAATCTCTCTTATCAGTCCATTAATGCAGGTGACAAGGAGTGAACAACAGGTTAATAAGTAAACGAGATTATTTGAAGAGTTCAAAAAATTCATTCCCATAAATAAATCCTAAATTTAGAATTTTTAATAACTTAGACTTATTTTCTCTACAAGTATTCCCAATAAAAGTTCACACTAGACAAGGACAAAGAAACCAAGGGCCACCCTCTCACCTTAACACAATATTGCTGGTGTCCTGTCTTTCACCAGCTGTGAGCTGATGCTAATGTGCCCCTACCTGCACCACCTGAATGCAAATTTGCATGTCACCTTCCCCAATCCTTGACCTACTTGTGCAACCAGATTACCACCTTAAACTGTTTATCCGTGATGTGTTTCACCATGCATTTTTCTCTTAGGCAAAACCCTCTGTGATTTATGGGAAACTGAAATCATGTGTTTCTGGTTAGTTTATACTTTAAAGCACCAAAATGTTATTTTGTAGAGCTATTTCAATGTCCAAAGAGCTCTTCAAAGATGTTTTTCTTAGAAATAGAGGTCAACATTGTGCCCAGGAAAAACAATCCCCAGACCCTAAGGACCGGGTTTGGCTTGAGATCGCAAGTCCTTAAATTTGCAGAAGACATTCAATTCAGCCAACTAGATGTCACATCCACCAGAAGAATCCCAAAAATCTGATCAGTACACCACGTGGGGAAATCTGCCATTACCTTTGGGGTATGCCACAAAGAGTTTACATTCATTCCTTTGAGGAACACTGGGCTTGAGAAGTCGTTTTGCTCACAAGACCAATAATCCAGAGTTTATTTTTCTACTCAAGCACAGCATTTTTTGAGCATTGCTAGACAATGTATGAAAAGATGTACCTGAAGAGATCCCCATTCTGCTTTGAAATATTAAATCTGACCACAAACTGTTTTTACTACACAGTGTTCAGAGGTTCTTATCTAACTCAAACTTTGGGTCTTATTCTGCAACCAGGGAAAATCTGAAAACAAGTTATGTCCCTCAGAGCTCTCCAAAAGTGTTCACTGTTCCTGCCTGTCCCTTGTTCCCCATTCCCTTCCTGTCTCCTTTAACTCTTTGTCACATATTCTCCCATCCTGGCCCACCTCCATCAACACACTAACTCCCTGAGTCTCAGGAAGCCATCGCCATCTTCAGGAGATCATCCGACACCAGGGAATCTAAGAGTTGATAAACTAGGGTGCTTGGACTTTAATATACACACTGTGGGTATTGTATACACCGTTTGGATAACATAATGGCCTATCACATTTAGGAATCATTTATTTCTAAATATAGATTCATTTTAAATTCATAACTTGTGGTAGGTTATGAGATACATCTTAGCATGTTATAGAAGAGGGATCATTTCTTCCCAAAAACAATTATCTAAAATAAAATTAATACTGGAGCACCTGGGTGGCACAGTCAAGTGTCTGACTCTTGGTTTCAGCTCAGGGCATGATCTTAGGGTTGTGAGATTGAGCCCCATGTCAGGTTCTGTGTTTAGTGCAGAGTCTACTTGAGAGTCTCTCTTCCTTTTCCTCTGTCCCTCCCACTCATGTGTTCTCACTCTAAAAAATAAATAAATAAATCTCTAAAAAAAATAAAATTACGGCTGTTAACTACTGTTACCTATATATGTGAGCTATTATAAAGTCATGTGACTCTAATTTTTACAAAGGCATGTGAATTCATAGAGTATCCATCATGGAAACAAGAGGTAGCAGCAAAGGTAGCCATAAAAAACAAAGTAAAGCTGCCTTGAATGAGGGAAGGTAGTAAAGAGGAAACAAGGAATAGTTCCATCTGAGGATGTTCTACCAGTTCAGAAGTAAAAGTGCTGAGAGCCAAAAGTTGGCCACATGAGAACATATCAGGGTGTCAACTTACCATTTAATAACACTTTTAGAACTACACTAAGATACCAAACTCAGTAGGCATTGTCAGCAAGATAGTTCAACTTATTTATACTGTGTCTTCTCATAGCAGCAGCCATATCTAATTTTATACAGTAATAATTCCACATGGAAAGAGTTGATAAAGGTCGCCATGGTGACCACACAATTTTTGTCTCCATGGTGACACTCACAAATGGTAAAGACCCTTCAATTTAATTTTATTTAAAGTTCCAGAAGATTTTTTTTCTCCTCAGACTAAATAATATAACAAGACTAAAACAACTTTAGTTGTCTATCATCTATTACTCTTATGAGATCAAAAGGAGAAGAAAGGTTAAAAAAAAGAAGAGGTAAAAATTCTTTAGAACTCATATAACGTGAATTTATTTTTCTTGCCTGTTTTTCTATCTGTTCTTCTATTCAGTGTGCATGATAGACATTTGTCCTGTTTCTTCATGTAAGAAAACTGAGAAGCTGATGAATTGATTTTTCTTAAGGTCACAGAGCTAGTAAAGAGTGGGGCTGGGATTTAAAATGCTGTCTGACTCCTAAACTCCTACCAGGCCTGGGAAGATATTCCATTTCTTAAAGGGTGTTGGCTGAATCCACACTTACTCAACTTCATAAAAATTGGTCAAGATTCAGAAATAAGTCAGGTAAGACATGAATTTCACCTCCCGTTATCCAGACGGGAATTTGAGAAAACTAAGTCAGTCACACAATTGCTAGGGAAATGTAAGCAAATGAAAGAAAGTTTAGAGGGGGGAAAAATGGTGAATAAAGTTTAGAGCTCAGAGGTATGGACAGCAAGCCAAGAAGATAACTAAAAAGTAACGTGACAGTAAAGTATAAACAATACAAGCTTAGAATTCTTGGACAGAGCTAAAAGTATCTCTGTCTTTATAGTCGAGGTGTATACCAGCAAAGCTGGAAAAAAAAAAGTTTCTTGAAATAAAATCCTATTTTTCTTTAACTTCAATTTAGAAGGACAGCTATTCTACTCCAAATTTCCTTTGATGTGCAATGGAAACATTGATGAGCCTTCGTGTTCCAGTTGGCAGAGATGAGTCTCAGAACATTCCAGCTCTTCCTTCAGCTGTTCAACAAAGAGTGGCCAGATCATCAGGGCCAGACTTCTTCCAGGAAACCCCTTTTTATCTGGTAGTCTCCACTTGACCATCACTTACATCACCTCTGAACAGCATGTCACACCCCCCCAGCCACATTCTGTTTCCTTCTTGTCCTTTCTATGTGCTTGTGCAGAAGGTCCCTCATTGAGTTGAGTGCTTTATAGACTTCATGAGGAGGAAAAGCCACCTCTCATGAGATTTTTCCACTGAACTCTTCCAATCTGGTGAATTATAGTGTGTATTCTACCCCAATAATTCTGCAAAGTTCATATTTTGTTAAAACATATTCATTTAAAAGGAAGGACACCTGGAGAATACATCCTTGCACTTTTCAAATTTCCACTCTTGAAAACCATTTACTTCAATAAACGACCTTCAGGTAAAAAGTAGAAGCAATAAGACAATAGCAGTGTTTCTCACAATTGCCCTTCCTCACTCCTATTTTCTGGTCTCCATAACAGGGCCAAGAAAAAGTGAACAATAAATAGTCAGAGAATGGTATATGTGTGGTAGGCACTCAGGACAACCACTGAGGAGTAAGTAAGTAGGGCATGGCCAAGTATACAGGAAAGCACCCATGGGAGAAGTTATGTGAGCAGCCTGGGCAGTGACTACACAGATGACATTGACAAATCATTCCTTCAGAGGAAGTATAGCCAAAATTAATAAAGATCACTTTCCTGCTACATTATCAAAGTTAGTATGACAGCATGTGTGGTGGCATGTTTAGACATTTGAAATATGGTATATCGGGGTACTCCAGAGAACAGAACAAACAGGAAACATAGATATAAACTTAAGGATATTCAGAGAGGGAAGGGGATAGATGTAGTTTAAAGAATGGGCTCATGCAATTAATTATGGGGCAAGTCTGAAATTTATAGGCAGCCCAGTAGCTGGAAACTTAGGCAAGCATTCATATTCTAGTCGTGGGCCAGCCTTTGCTCTTCCCCAGGAAACCTCAGTTCTCATTCTTCTGGCCTTTGATTGATTAGATGAGGCCCACTCATGTTATCAAGAATAATCTCCTTTACTCAAAGCTACTTGATTGTAGATGTCAATGACATCTACAAAATACCTTTACAACAATATCTGGAGTAGTTTTTGACCAATCACCTGGGCACTGAAGTTCAGCCAAGTTGACACAAAATTAATCATTACACAAGGAAAGAATCATTTCTTTAAAAGGGAAGTGACCTAAGAAGGTAGGAAGATCCCTTGGGTGGGGGTGTTTCTGAGAATAGGGACAGAAACAAAAGCAGGTGAAGAGGGGAAGGGAAGAGACACTTCACACTAAGTAAGCATATGTGCTTCCTTCATAAAGAAAACAAAGGAACGAAATCAACAGCAATAGATTTCTTAGGATCTAGGGGGTCAACAAGGTGTGTTTCATGTGTTTAATGGATATTTATTTCAAATGGCCAAGCAAAGCATTCTCAAAGTAAAACATTGATTAACTTTCTGTTTTCCACTGTCTATTTAGCTTTCAGGCACAAAGATGACCTTTAAACCAAACAGCTTTGTGTTTTCCTTGACAATTTTTGACCTCTGATTTCTCAGTGTCTGCAATTTCTACCTCAGTGAACAAACCAGAAAGCCCTAGAGGAGCTGTTTTATGTGAAGAAGTCAAGGCTGAGTTGTAGGGTCACTTAGAGAATGGGTAGATGTTGGGCAGAACCATCAAGAGGCATGAAATGAAGTCATTCTTTAAAAGCCATTCTGTGGGAAATTTCATTCAGTTCAGGCAGGTTTAAATACAAGCCACTGAAATACATATATATTAACAAGAATAGCTGCATTACAGTAAGAATGCCTTTATTATCCCAAATTAGCTGCGAAAATCCCTTTAGAGACTTGACAGGAGGTAAAAAAGAGATTTCTCACAGCAACACAGAAAAGAAAAACCCCAGGATAAGAATATTCGTACAATACAATTTTGTTTCATAACACATTCACAGAGACTTTTAATAACCAGCAATTACAGCGAAGGATAAGAATGAAAATTGCTGCAGGAAGTGAGAATGAAAGACTGAAGAGAATTCACGCAAACATTTAAGGAAAAAAAAAATCCTACTTAAAACCGCTTAGGAATTCCCAGACTTTCAAGAGGTCAGCATGAGGTGGTGTCAGCAGGATGAAATTTATTTCAAGGTATGCTTCACCCTGCATGGGTTAGCCTTGTCTTGGAGCATAACTTTTTGCCTTTGGCTTACCAGTCAACACAGTTTCAAATACAGGCATACCTAGGAGAAACTGTGGGATGCCTTCCAGAACACCACAATAAGGCAAATATCACTGTGGAGTCAGATGAACTTTCTGGTTTCCCAGTGCATATCAAAGTTAAGTTTACACTATAGTGTCTATTAAGTGTGCGATAGCATTATGCCTAAAAACACAGTATACCTACCTTTATTAAAAATACTTTATTGCTAAAATATGCTAATCAGCTCTGAGCTTTCAGCAAGTTAGAATCACTAATCACAGATCACTCTAGCAAATAGCACTGGGAGAATTACCAAAATATGACACAGAGACACAAAGTAAGCAAACACTGTTGGAAAAATGGTGCAGACAGACTTGTTCAATGCAGGGTTGCCACAAACCATCGATTTGTAAAAAATGCAATATCTGCAAAACACGATAAAACACAGCACAATAAAGTGAGGTATGCCAGTAATCTCTACTGTATGTGCAAGGCAATGTGTAGTTACTGAGTGGGGCATTAGGATGAACCTAAAATGGTCCCTGCCTTCAAATATCTTAGAATCTGGTAAATATTCATTTTCTTCTGAGTAGTCTTGTAGCTTTTATTGAGTCTTCTATTTCTCCCAGAAAACTGAATGATTTAAAAAAAAAAAAAAAAACAGGCAGAAATGATATCTATACAACTAGGCCCTACTTATCTTACAGGATCATAAAGATCAAACCCATACTTAGGATGATCTGGTCCTGCCTTAACATGAGCCCATTAAGGTCAAGTATGTAGAAGATACTAAGTCAGCCTATGAGAATTACACAGAAAGAAAGTCAAATCCACCTGTTGACCTTGCATTCTAGTGGGGGATACAGACACGCGCATAAACAGCGGTGAATGGCATGGAAAGATAAACAAAATAGAACAGGAACTCAAAAGAGAAAAATTAACACCAAGATGGCAGTTGGGGAAATTCTCATAGAAAATATGGTAGGTAATTAACGTTGATTGAGATTCTACTATCTATACAGACATTATGCTGGCTGGTATTTATGTTAGGACTTAGAAGAGGAACTGAATTTCAGAAAGTAAAAGAGGGTTTTCCAGGCAAAGAACAAATCAAACAAAGGTTGCCAACAGAGACAAAGTGAGGCAGGCAAGATGCCCATGAAAAGACTAGGTTCTCAAGCCAGATTCAAGTGGCATCTCTGCCACTTATTAATCATAGAAAGTTCTTCTTACAGCTTCTTTGAGCATCCATTTCCATCCATTTTGTAAATTATAGATGATAATACCTGTCAAATGGGAATAATTCAGTAAGATATTTGCATACTGCCTGACAGCTAGTAAATGCTATATGTTTGTTTAAAAAAATAACAAAAACCAATAACTAAACCATCTAACAGATTTATCATTAGCCAAATTAAACTTCTTTAACTTCATTTCATTTTCTCCTGTTCCGTTTTCAATGGACCTATTTATTCCCTATCTCCAATATTCAGATCGAGTGCCCATGGACATTACTACAGGTCACACATTTTCAAATGTCACAGCCATTTCTCTTATCATCCCACTGTGAGGCTAGAGTACTAATGTCCCAACATTTACACTAAATGCTTGGCAATACTTGCTGGATATTGCCACTCTCTGCTGGGCAATTAGAGGAGAAGCAGAAAGAGAGGTCTTTAAGAACTGGTAGGCACTTTTGCTTTTCTTGGAAGTAAAAATCTGCATATGGAAATTCCTGAAATGCTACAGAAAGAAATTTATGCAAGGTGTTAACAAGGTCTCTGAAAGCTTAGAGATACCTCTGAGGCTAATGTTCAAACTTACACTTAAGGAGACTCTGTCCCATAAGGAGAAGGAGCTGCGGTTAAGCAGGTGTAAATCACCAATGTAACTACTGAGTAGTAAAGAAGTACTCTAAGCATGTGGGGGCAGTTGAACAAATTCCCTCATTTTATGCATGATTCTTGCAGTGTTTGCCCCAAACCCTGGATGAAAAAAACGTACTTTACTAAACAACCTATTTACACGTTTGAAAAAAGGTAAATCTCAAATATATTTTAAAATAATGAAAAGAAAGGAGATCTCATGAGTTGGAGAATACCTATTAGTCTGAAGCCACTTTAAACACACACACACACACACACACACACACACTTTTTAAACATTCTGCTGGTTAAAAAGAACAACAAAACCTCCTATCCATTCCAAAGATGGCCATGTTTACCTTCTCTCTGAAACTCCATTAACAGGCTCTGCCCATTTCAATCACTTCTCTTCTCTTATCTAGCAGAAATGGTTTTCCTATGCATATAATGATAGACAGATACATAGAAACATAGATATTATATAATCATATATATATATATTATTTTCCTACATAAATTTAAATTGATTTTTCTCCAACTCTACAAAGTGAGAGGTATGACCAGAATAAAACAGCATTTTGCATGAAAGCAGTTGGTAAATATTGGACAAGACCATCTTCAGCACATTCAGATGCCATGGGCAGTTTAAAGAAAGATTTACGACTTCCTCAAAAATACAGCAGGCTACAGCCTCCTCCTAAGATCTCGCTTATATAACAGGGGAAAAAAAAAAGAACTGAAGGGATTATAAGCCAACAATGATACAGAAAAGAAGAGGGAGAAGAGAGTTAAAGGAATTTATGGGAGTGAGAAGCTGTGGAGATGATGGAAATGATGGAGCAGGACAGAAAAAGAAATAAAGCAAACATATGAAGCAATTGAGCTCAGGAGGGCAGCCTTCCAGATAGAATTCCAGAGGCTCAGTGCCTAGAAATATCAGGACCATGAAGGACAGCACCTGATAGACAGCGCAACCAAACCAGGAAAGCAGAGGGGAGAGGAGGGAGCCCTGGGGAGACAAGTGAATAAATAATTGAAAGTTATTATAAGAAGGAGTCAATTTCATATACACTAATTTTCAACCATGAAAATATCTCCGAGCAAAACAAATCTAGAATTTCATCCCACTACAGAAGAAAGAACTATGGATTCTAGTATACAGAAATCTCCCAGTAAAAATATTCCACAACCATCAACCACCCTAATGCAAACACCAACAATTCACAAATGCCATTCACATGTATAGCACTTGGCACTGGGCTTTTACTGCTTCATCTAAAAAGTTAAAAAGTTCAGCCAAGGATCACCAACATATAAGCCTCCATCAGGGGGGGAAAAAAGACCAGGATAAGTAAATTTAAAAAAAACAAAACAAAAATACAATGAAGTATTCAGGAATAATTTGAATACTCCCATTTGTGTATTCATTAGGTTTTGTATTCATAAAACAAAAACAGAATGCTATGAAAAGAAACACTAGAGAGAAATGAAATTTTTCAAGATTAAAAAACATGATAAATTAAAAGGAATATTGGAAGGTAAATTGGGAAATCTTCCTAAAAATAACTAAAAGAGAGATGAAAGCGAGATAACAGATAATAGATGTATAGAATGAGTCCAAGAGGTCCAAGATCCACTTAACAGTAGTTCAAAAAGAGGGAAATACAGAGGGGAAGAAATTATCAAAAAATGTATTCAAAAGAATTTTCTAAAGCTTGAAAGATAGCAATCTCCATGTTTAAAATGCTCCCACATGCCTAGAGTAATAAATAAGAAAGGATCCACACTTGTGTCACACCTGCATGCAACATTGTGAAATTCAGAACACCAAGGATGAAAAGGAAATTGTTCACAGGGAGAAAAATCAGGCTCAGTATGAAATAAAAGGGATCAGTTTGTCTTCTAATCATTAACAAGTGAATGCCAACAACAATGAACAATAATCTCAAAACTCTGAAATTATTTTCAACCCAGAATTCTATTCATAACTACAAATAAAAAGTGAGCATAAAATGTAGACATTTTAGAAATGGAAGGACTCAGCAATTTCTTCCCACATTCACTACATCTAAAAGTTATTTGAGGAGGCATTAGAGCATGCAAAGGATAAACCAAGATGAATCAAATCTCAAGATCTAGGAAGCAGTGAAACCAAACCAGGGAAACAATAAAGAAAAGTCCCAGAATTACACAGCAGGGAGCCAGCCTGGAGAGAATTAAGTCCGGATTAGAAAAGGAGGAGGCAGGATGGCAGGACCCTTCATTTGCGATTGGGGAAGGTCTCGGGGAAGAAAATCAGATTGAATAGATAATTAGATAGACTGAGGAAAGTTTGTTAAAACTGAGAATGTGATAAAGGTAAAAGGACAAGGCAAAAGTAAAAGCAATTAGAAACTCCAGGAAAAACAAAAGGATACACAAGAAAGAAAATATAAAGTTTTATTTGGTTCTGCAAGAGTCACAATAATGCACTGAATGTTAATGCTCAACTTAGATATTATTATTTATGGTTATTAATCTTGATATTTTAAAAGTACAAAGAAATGGGGGCACCTGGGTGGCTCAGTCAATTAAGCATCAAGACTTTCTATTTTGGCTCAGGTCATGATCCTGGAGCCATGGGATTGAGCCCCTTGTCAGGTTCCACTCTCAGTGGTGAGTCTGCTTGAGATTTTCTCTGTCTGCCTTTACCCCCACTACTCACACATACTCTGTCTCTAAAATAAAGAAATAAAACTTTTTAAAAAACTAAAATAAATTAAAAATAAAAGTAAGAAGAAATGACAGTAGAGGCAAAGAGAAGAAAGGGAGCTGAAGAATAAGATGGGGTGAAAACCAAGGTGGGATGTACAACCTATATATACAGTCACACACAGCCCATGCCTGGAATGGCCCCAAGAAGGGTTTAATGATCTTGTGTCATCATCTTGATATTCAGGATAACTTTCAAACAAGGCCCCGGCATTTTTATATTCCATTGGGCCCTACAAATTACAAAAACAGTCCTGAAACTGAATACAAAAAGAAACAAAGGTCTGCACATACTTCTTAAAGTAACAGAGTAATCCAATAATGAAAGTACACAAAGAGTTAGGTATGACTATATTGAGGTACTGGGATAAATGGTGAGAAGGATGTGGATATTAACTGAATCCTCATCTATCCCATCAGAATAAACAAATAACAGTATAAACACCATATTTAGGGACTAGCAATGACTAATATAAGAAACAACTAAAAGAGATAAAAGTGGTTGCCCCTGAGAAAAGACCCAGGGATGAAAAAGGATGGCCCAGGGACCACTGCTTCTTGTGTTAGGTCTTATGTTTTATTTTATTTTTTTAACCTTGTGTGTGTGAGTGTGTGTGTGTGTGTGTATGTTTCATTTTAAATTAACTTTTAAAGGAGAATTTTAAAATCATAATATAGAAAATAGACATTTTATAAACATTTTCTAAAAAATAATTCCATAAAGCAACTAACCATATACACAAAAGTTCTAATTTATTTAATACAAATGTTGTATGATTTATATTTTAAAACAGAGAGTGGCAAGCTCAGAACATGTATGACCTAGTTTTTGCCCTCTTGACATTCACTTATGTTATAAATCACGTTCGCTCAGCCAAGGTCAAGGCTATATGAAGAAAGAAGAAATTATCAAAGCTGAGTAACTTACAGTGGTCATGATTGTTTTAAAGGGCTGTCTGTCCCTTTTTTTTTTTTTTTTTTTAACCATAACATTGTTTTCAAAAGCTGAACATTTGCAAATAGTGATACAGTTTTTAATGACTGGTCCTTATTTTGGTTAAGGACAAAAGTAGAGTTCTTATCCTCTGAAAGATGCTTCGCTTACTAGCGTTCTAAATAAAAAGGAGGACTGTGGGAGGTTTAAGGAGACCAGTAAGTACTCCGATCTGTTAGCTACTTTCCATGGATTTTTTTCCCACTACCTGATGTAAACACAGGAGTACTTTATTTTCAGCAAGACTAGGTGAATGACCTTCAGCAAGTGGGGTTGAACTACCAGTTCACTGATGTAAATGTAAAATAAGAAAGCAAAGTGTTTGGAAGGCAGGGACTTTGGTAATGCTACTAAACATAGCATGTCATGAATAGAAATACTCTGGTGGTTACCGCACAATCATCAAGTCCCTGCCTTATATACATTTGCCTTAGGAAAAAGAGAATAATTGCAGCAATATCTACAACCCTGCTTCCTGATAAAATAATTACATAACCTAACGAAGTCTTAGAGGGTCCATAAGCTCCATCAAATTCCTCTTCCTGGCACAAGTTTAAAAAAAAAAAAAAAAGAACCCGGAAATCCTAGTATGAAAACCATAGCCCATTAGGCACATAAACCAAAACTTGGCATTTTTCAGGTCTTGCTTAGTTATAGTACTTTCGCTAATTGTCTTAAAGCCAAGAGGCTTTAAAAAATCCCTCAGTGTGAAAGAGTTATCCTTACATAATAGTTGATCTCATATCCAACTCATGAGAGAGTGGTAGAATTTCGTTAAGGTCTACAGTTGGGCCCTCAACTTAATGGGCAGAGGGAGTGAAGAGGTAAAAGCACTAAAACAAACGCTCTGCCAGACTTGGGTGGCCCTTGAAGTCTTGAATTTTTGAGAATGTAGTTTTGAGAAAGAGAAAAGCACATGGTAAGATTGTCTGGTAATTCCTAAAGAAGTCATTCTTTACCCACCTAAATGACAGTGCTTCTGGTGGGGAAAACAAAAGGCCTGTCCACTCAAGCAGCAGGTCAGAAGAGATGGACCTTCTCAGCAACACCATGTAGCCTAACTATGGCTGCCCACAGCATGAAGAGGAAGGTAGAAAGCCTTGTGGTAAGAAACAATATGGTGAAAAGCAAGTGGGCAGGGAGGAGGGAAGGCCGGCCCTCACTTATCACCTGGAATCCAAAGAAGGGGGAGTTACTTGCTAGGTAGGAGGAGGGAGGCACCAAAGCAAAAGCTGTAGAAAGAACCAAAATAAAGGAAGCCATGGCAGGACAAAGCAATGACACACAGCTGGTCTGCCAAGACAGAAGGGCAGGGTTGACTTTCTGGCCTACCTCCCCTGAAAATTGTGGCAATATTAGTAGCCTGCTTTTCTTTTAACTTTCACTGTGAAATCATTTCATAAGAATTGCAAGTATAGTACAAAGAACTCCCATACCTCTTCTATTCAGATTCACAATTTTAACACTGCCACATTTGCTTTATCATCCTTTTTTATCTACAACACATTTTATATACTTTATGTAGAGTTTATGTGCTATAATTTTTAAAAATTAGATTTTTTTTTTTTTCTGAACCTCTGGAGAGTTAGCAGACGATCTCCTGTCTTTTCGTACCAAAATCCCTCAGCATGCATCTTCCAGAGTTAAGAACGTTCTCTTCCATTACGATAAACAATAAAAATTTCAGAAAAATTAACTTTGACTTGACAAGGTTCTCTAATCTATAGGCCTTATTCAGATTTCATCAATTGCCTCTATAATGCCTTCCCATCGGTTTTTCCCGTGATCCAGAATTCAGTCCAAAATCCGTGCTGCATTAAGTTGTCCTATCTCTTTAATCTCCTTAGTCTGGAGTACTTCCTCCACCTTTCTGTCTTACATGACATTGGCACTTTTGAAGATTTCAGGCGAGTTGTCCCTCAATTTGAATTAGATTCAGGTTATACATATTGGACAGAGATGCGAGGTAAGAGATGCTCTAAGGGCCTACAAACCAGAGCTGTGTGTTAGTTTCTCCCACGATGGATGATGTAAACTTTGACTGCTGGGTTGGTTGATATGGGGTCTTCCAGGTGTCTTCACTATAAAGTTACCATTTTTACCCCTGTGGTTCATAAGCCATGTATGAGAAAGACTTTGGAACCATGTGACTATCTTATTCCTCTCTAACCTCTCACCCAATAGTTTTAGCATTCATTGATAATTCTAATTTACTCTAATGGTTACAAAATGGTGACTTTCTGAATCTATCCTTTCTACATTTACCAAATGGCATTCCACCTTAAAAGAACTCCCCTTTTATTCTCCGTTTATTTATTATCACTATGGACTTGGGGGATTCTTACACAATTCAATGAATTACAACCCATTATGGTCATCATTCATTTTGATGCTTAGATTGTCTCTCAGGAGCCCAGTGAGAGCCTCTAAAGCCTGTCCCTGTGTCCTTTCGAGACATTCCTACCTTTCTGTGAGCCTTCCTTACCTTCTGACATAATGAGATGGACCCAGACCCATCTTGTACTTTCTCCTCTTTGGTTCTGAAAACACCCATTTTTCTGAGGAGTGTTGGCTTATTTAATGGTGCATAATATTTAGAAACAAAGATCTAAACACATGATGTGCTCAAATACTAGCATCTTCTTATAGGGAAGCATTCAAGGTCAATCTAGAGGTCTTTTCTCTTGGGTAGGGGGCAAGGTGACAAGGTGGGTTTTGCAGGAGTTTCTAAATGGTCATACAGTATTCATCTCTATTTAAGCAAGCACAGGGAAAATGTTACTGATAAGGTCCCTATTTTAATTTCCAAATAAATGTTCTTGTGGTGGTTGTGGCTGAGGTCATGATGGTTGCTGTTGTTCTATAACCCCAGGTGTTGCCTGGAATCCGTAGCATAAATACCTTGAATCTCGCTGGACTTGGCCACTTCTCCGACCACTCATGAAGACTCTACATTTGTCAGTAAATGTAAACTACCCAACTTGGCTCTTTCTGTACTTCTGTTTTTTGGCCAGGACATTGTAACCCAACAACGGCAGTTGTAACCTATCCCATGCTGAGTATTCACGTAATCACAGACTCCACCAGACAGCTGTGTGACTCAGGTGGCTCGAGGCACCGTCCTCAGCATACCAACTAAGCCCTCTATTTGAATAAATGTTCCGTGTCCTCTAAAAACGCTTTCCAAATACTCACAGATTCTTTTCAGTCCTTTCTATGTCAACCTTCGAATACAGCTGTGTTCCAGCTCGTGCTTTCATTGGCTGAACCTCATCACATAAACCAAAATGTTCAGTGACATGTTATTTTAGCATACTTCAGTAAAAATAATTGAGGAGAAGTTAATGAAATAAGCAAAACCTCCCGGGAGCAGTTTATTCCCATTGCAGGCTAGCTTCAAGATCTGAAGTGGAATGATTAGTCCAGATTTCAGCAGCTAGGTGGCATGAAAAAAAGAAAATGTTTATTCTATGCAAGTGAATTTCCTGAAGCATCGTAAAAGTTTTGCTTCAACAAGTTGTATCTCATGCTACTTTGATTTCTAAAATTCTGCTCCCTGTTTAGGGCAACTTCACTGGGAAATGGTATCAGTAGGACCCCTTTTCAGACATCCCTGCCTTTTAATGAAATAAAAACCGAAATAAGTACTGTCAGCTTGTTATAAAGAAAAACATTGTTTTTCCCTGCCCGTCCTCTGCTCTTGCTGCCACTGCCCGCCCATGCGATAAAGTAAAACATTATCTGTGTTATAGCCATGAAGAGATTTTCTACCAACATGTTAATGATTTTTATCACTGAATGATGAAATTATTTTCATAGCCTCGTTATCTTTTGCCCCTAAATTTTCTACAACATACATGTATTGCCTTTGTCAGAGACTCAAAAGATAATAATAAACATGAGTGTACAGACAATGGGACAAGAAAAGTACCAGTCATTTTAGCCACAGTTGGGAGCCCTGTGGGAGACATGATGGTATCGGGGACATGGCATTGAATTAAAACTCAGGATTGTTGTGGTTTCTTTGCTTGTTTATTTTTGTTTAATTTTGTCAGTTGTTTATTACAAAGACATAAGATTTCTTTCAATAGCAACTATAGAATAATTCACGAGTTTTTCATAACAGTGTTTTCTGCCAATTGTCAGAAGGGAAGTTTTCATTTTGAAAGATTATTTTAGCTGGCTGAACCCCAAGAAGACTTCAGTTTCCTTTGGACTCTGGAAATCTGAGTCTCCTTTTGCATGCACAGTGGAGGCGGCCCATGCATGATTCGAGAGGCAAGAGGGACAAGAAGAGGCTGTTTCCCAGGGGGACTTGCCCTAGCCACCAAGAACCCCAGACAGCCCCCTGCACTGCTCTATTTCAGTACATCAAAGAGATGTATTCATTCAACAAACATTTTCTCAAGACCTACCCTATGCCAGAAACTCTGCTAAGCATCAATAATACAAAGATCAATAAAATATGATCTCTGTCCTCAAAGGTTCAGAACAAAAAGGACAGGATGAGGAAAATAGTACAGTGAAAGAAGAGAAGGTCTTAGGAAGAGAAAGAAAAGAAAAGGTTGAATAAAAGAAGGAGGGAAGGAGAGGGAAGGACAGGAGGGAAGGTGGGAGGGATAGACATATCTATGTGATACATGACCATAGTTCTGAAGCACTTTGATAAGCCAACTACTTTAGTGCAAAGCACTTCAAAGCTGAGGAAAAAGGACACTCCTTTGCCTTAATCATTTCTAACATCAAACCAATATTGATGTCACTGTCCTTCCCGTTGCCATACCCACTCGCCTACAATGGCACTTCCTACAACCTCAGGAACTGACTGCTCCAGCCTGAGTGCTGCCATCTTGCTACATACCTATGAGTGATAACCTGTACTGATTACAGTGCACAAAGGGGGTGAGCAGTGGAGAGAATCCAGGGGTTCTCTGACCTTAAGCACCGCTCAGTAGCCTGGCCATCACAGTAAAAGCTATCTGTAGCAGAAATTGTGGGTGCTCCTGCCCCTGTATGTTCAGCATCTGCCACTTTCTTACAGGTTGGCAGAACTTCCCAGCTGCCAACCCTCTTAACTGTTTCCCTGCGGGCTTTATCCAAACTGGATCCCACATTACTCTCCCACCAGGCAGTCTAGAAGTGTTGGGGCATTAGCAGCCTCTCCCAAGGGCAACTCTCAACAATGACCAAGAGAGTCAATGAGGAAATACCCCACTACTTCCATCAGAGTATGGTCTCCTGGAGGTACATGATAAACACTGGCCTTCAGTGGAAATAAGACCCAGCTGCCCACAGTGGTACTTACATGAGAACGTGATGTTTATTCGCTCTATTTTCTTTCCTATCTGACTTCCCTTCCTGTGTCTCCTAGAATCACCTCCCAAATAAACTCCTTGCACTGGAATCCTTATCTCAGAGTCTATGTCTGGAAGAACCCAAACTAAGACAGCATCCAACCCTAGACAACTTGCCATTCAAAACTGGCTGTCATGTTTCCCCAGTAGCATGGTTGCCCCAGCCAATTGCATAAATACATTACAAAGCTTCCTCAGAATATTTGTAAAGTCACCAGAATCCAATATCCTAGAGTCTGATAGGTATTTTGTTGATTTTCTATTTCTGGTGCACAGGCAGAATAGAGTTAAGGATTTGGGTGTGTCCTGATCATTCAGTTTAGATAGTACATCGCTTACCTCCAATATTTTTTCTTAAATGCTTAAACTTTTCTCATAGTCCAAGCCACCACAGCATATTCTAGATCCATTATCTGTTATAAATCATAACATTAAAAAATATACAGCATGTAAATCATTTTGTTGTTCATATTTATTATAAAAAAAGAATATGTGGATTTTGTGTGAGAAATTAATAAATAATATCCACTTTACCTTTTTGTGAAATATACATCTTTCAACATTATTCCCTTAAGAATCACATGAAAATTATAGCGGAAAGATAATCATTTACGTATACATACATATTTTTGCTTTAATGTCTGGGTCCAAAGATCAGATGCTTCTGGGGTGTCTGGGTTAAGAATCCTGGCCTTTCAATAAAAATACACAGCATTTTAGATGTGATGCAAATAATACCTGAATTATTTTAATAATTGTACTTAACTGATCAGATATACCGCTAGATTCAGTAACAAACACAATTTTTCTATTCAGTTGTGATGTTTGCATGCTGTACATGAGATGAACATGCAAATCCAAATTGGTTAAGTATTTATAGCTTTAAATGCCCTGTATAAGATGAAAGGCTCATCAACATGTAAATATTGAACAACATTGCTGGCAACCTAGCCGCATGCCACCTTCTCCTGTCACCCCAGAAAGAAATGGCCTTCAGTCTCAGAACACCCCACACTTTACGGTCCCATGTATGTGGCACTGGTGTTCCCTGCTCTGTGTTGGTGAAGGTTGGCTAGCCTCCTCTCACCCTGCTAGATGAAGGCCATCTGATTTCTTTCTTTTTTTCTCACCCAGAATATAAAACAGCATCTTACATTCTACTTAATAAATACTTGGTGAGGGAATGAACTACTTCATTGCTTTTTTTTGAGGTATCATTTGGAAAAATAGGCCAAGTGATTCAAAATAGCAAGTGCTACTACTATCTCTATCAATCAGTCTAGTGGCTCTTGACATCACATTTCCTTGCTTTCTCTATACTGAACACACACATCCAATAGACACCTTACTAATAATACAAACAAAATGTTAAAGCCAGGTGACCACGACTTGGTGATAATTTTACAAAAAATTGTGATAATGTTAGATGTCCTCCATGCATTATGTCAGACCCCACACAGACAGTCCAGGCAACACTGGGAACATAAAGCTCATCCAAGTGGGAACACTTGGCCTCCACCTTCAGCACTCCCCTCCACACCCACCAAGTGACCTTGGCAAAGCTGCTTATCATGTTGACACCGCTTCTCATCTACATGTTGGGGATAACCATGAGATGCTATAGATAAAGAAGCTGACCATGGTGAACACATCATTAAGGGAGAGCTATCATTATATTTTATGTCTCAAATTTGTACTCTACCCCCACATATCCCATACACAGAACCTAGATGCAACACCCATCTGCTTAAAGTCCTTAACCAAAGCTACAAGCAAGCCTCTTTTCCCAAAAGTGTCCTTCCAACTTAAATTAAAATAGTCAGTCATTTGATCAACAAGTATTTACTGAGCATTTGCTATGTGGTAGGTATTGGGCTAGGTACTAGGCAAACAATGTCAACAAGAGCCACACAATGCCTGCAGTCCTGGAGCTCATAGGTTATGGGGGGGACAGACCAAAAAAAAAAAAAAATCACACAAGGTAGCAGGTACAGCATGGGGTCTCTGGGGACACTCAGGAAAGGACCTGGAAGAAGAGATGTTGGAGCCAGAGGATGTAGAGGAATTGGTCAGGCAAATACATTGTGTGCAAAGGCCCAAAGGATTGTTGTGTTCATGGACATTTACAGATGTTGACTGCATAAATACAGCATTTCTGAGCTTCCTCAAAATATTTGTTTAGTCACCAGAATCCAATAAACTAGAATCTGGTAGATCCTTTGTTGCAGAACAGTAGGTGGGAAGTGGCCAGAGATGGGCTGGAGCAGAAAGCACAGCTGGATTACCAGGAGCCTTGTACATCTCATAAAGGAGCATAAGCCTTGGGATACCATTCAGGCTGTCAAAGCAATGGAATGAGGAACACAATCAGATGAGAAGACCACTCAGGCTGCATGGTACAGAACAGATGTTTAAGATGAAAAAGAGTGGAGGCAGGAGGAGTAGTTAAGACGGCTCCTGCACTCCGCCAGGCAAGAGCTCAGGGGCCTTGGGTAGGAGAGTGGCAGTGGGGGTGCAAGTAACACTGATGAAACTGACAGATATTTAGGAAGAAGAATCATGGAGCTTCGAGATCTATCCCAAAAAACGAAGAGGGAGGTGTGAAGGATGACACCTAGATTTCCGACTTGAGAACAACTGGATGAATTTCTGAGGTGGAGAAAACCAGAAGAAGAACAAATTTGGAGGAAAAAAAGATCATGGGTCCTGTTTTGGACTTGATAAGATAGAGATGCTCGCAGGACATATGGGTGGAAATGATTGTTGGACAACTGAAGAGGTGAGTCTGGCCCTTAGAAACAGGGTCTGCGGAGGAAGTATGTTTGGGTATGTTGACTCATAGATAGTACTCAGATCCTGGGAGTGAAGAAGGGGCCAGATTGCCCAGTGGGCAGACTAAGCACACCCTTAGCATATTGGCAAAACAGGAAAAGAAGAGAAAAAAGATTTTGAAAGAATTTCACATTTTCTATTTCAAAAAATGGAAGAAACTAGTGCTCGTCGCTTAGTTAAGCCATTGTTGGTTCTGTTTTGCAGTCTAGGATGAATCTGAATTTTTTATAACCAGGAAAGGGAAGATGACATAATGCTTTCTGTATTTAGGGCCCCTAAGGATCTCAATCCAATCTGAATGTAAACATTACAACCCTAATCTCAAAGCCACCATGAGAAATACAAGTTCCAGAAAACAAAAGTGATGGTTCTCTCTGCAGGTGCTCCTTGGGGACCTCCGGGAACATGAGGCTGGGAAGGGAAGAAGGGCTGAATCCCTGGACAGGAGCCAGGTGGGTGGCAGTGACACTTGCTGAGGTCCCCACACCTTCCAGACCCTGCAGGGGATATCTATTTCATCATAGTATGTGGTCTCGGTGCTGATACCTTAATACATTCCTCTTTTAAGTAGAATTTTTAAAGGAGATGTTTTGGAGCCGATGCCCAAACCAAAATGCAGAAATCTCCTGGTCTAAATTTCAGACTCTGAGGTAGGTCTGTGAGGAGAGAGGCCTCCTTCTTAGTCTAAGGGCTGCTTTTCTGGCAACTTCCAAGTCATGCTACCTAGGTGGCCCCATTCCTCTGCCTGCTTGTGTGGACAAAGCCATCACACAGCCATGAATTCTCAGCCCTCTTCGTATCCAAGGCCTGGATGGTGTTCAAACCTCACCCCCCTACCAAGTCCCAAAACCACTTCTGGCTCCTGAGGTGCTAGCCATTTATAAAACTTCTAAAAAGTCAAAGTCAGGGCCAACTCCACTGTAACCTTAAGGCTTTGCCTCAAGTAAGAGTCACTATTGCTGAAGGTCAAAATGCTGGCAGGAGAGTGTCCCCAGAGCCCATAAAACTGTGTTTCCATTAAAGTGTCCTCAGATAAATAAGCACGGGGCCCTTGTAAACACTCTGTCCTCTACAGATGTAAATATTCTCAAGGTGTATTAAAGAAACCGAATCACTTCCAGTTCAGCATGCTATTAACAGCTGCTGATTATTTTCTCCCCAGTGCTCACATGCCGCTCATTTCGATTAGTATGGAAAAGAGGGACATGGGGTGGGGAATTCTGTTTACTTGCATAGCAAGAGTTACTGCTTAACCAAGCCGTGCTCAGCATGTTTGATAAGAGACCAGAAAGTAAGAAACGGTATTTTTTCCTTGGAAGTTAGCAATTAACTTATGAAAAGCATAGAGATGTGCTGGACTGGTTTGACAAAGGTTCTAGAAGGTGGTACTCACCTTCCACTCACCCCAATGTCGGCAACTTGCAAAGTTGCAAATAGAACCACCGAGCAAACCTTACTGAAATAATTTCAGGATCGGCTACAGATCAGTTGGAATAAAGAACACTGATGCTGGGGTGCCTGGGTGGCTTCGTGGGTTAAAGCCTCTGCCTTCTTGCTCAGGTCATGATCTCAGGGTCCTGGGATTGAGCCCGCACCGGGCTCTCTGCTCAGAAGGGAGGCTACTTCCACTCTCTCTCTGCCTCCCTCTCTGCCTATTTGTGATCTCTGTCTGTCAAATAAATAAATAAAATCTTTAAAAAAAAAAAAAAAAAAGAACATTGTTGCTGATGGAATGAGCGACGTGTGCCAAAGACTCATGCGCAAACTGGCGGTAATGCCCTCATGATGCTCAACAAACCCTAAGAGGCTGCCTTTTTGGGCTGCATTAGCCACTCACATGCTCCCGGACACCGCACGGAGAGGTCTAAAGAACGCACAGGAAGTGGTGAGCAGAGACCAGCTGTGAAAGGAAGGTTGCAGGGGGAAGACACCCTCTTCCTGTGAGACATTGCTCTTCACGGGGGAAACCAGAGAACCCAGTACAAGGATATTCTTTTTAAAGTTTACTTCTCCAAAAGTAAAAGGGAGCACCCTTGCATGGTACACTTTTTGTCCACTACATTAGAGCTCTGAACCTTAGGTCCTGTGATGTTAAGTGACATAATATAATGAAAGAACAGTGGACAGTAAGCAAGACGGTCACAACCAAACCTTTTGAAGATCTATAGGTCCGCTCACTTCAAAGTGCGTCCTGTGGAAAATGCCAAGAATCCGTTTTAAGAACGAAGTTGATGGCCAATTGTGCAAAAGGTCTTCCCTGGCATTTCCGGCCCTCGGTTGGCATGCTTCAGGGGACAGGCCCTAGGGGGACGATGAATAATTATTCTTGGCATGAGGCATTGCGCGCTTGACTCTGCTTCAAATATCCCTTGCATAGTTTTCTTTCCTCCTATGTTTAAAATTGCTTTTTAAATTCCACTGTGTTATCAAAAGGGGTTGTGAACTCTGAAAGTGTCACCATCTTCTTTCGATCCATTTCCTTCCCTTTAAGGACGGGGGCTTTAATACATAACGTATTCATTGAGAGAGCGGCTTCTCCAACCCACAGGCCCACCGCTCCTGGACAGCATTTGTACTTCTCTGTTTATCTAGGTGTGTTTCTTTGTTTTCACATTTATTTTTTTTTTTAAAAGAAAAAGGACATTTTAAAAGGGAGTTTTATGAGCCTGGTGTGAAGTCTGGGAAAGTCCCACAGTCTAACCAAGAATATTATCAATGGGCTGTGGGTAAAAATTCAGGAGCAAATAGAAACCCAGATGAAGGGGTACTTGAAATTCAAATGCACCCCAACGCTGCTTATCTGATGGCTAGAATCACCGAGAATCCATTTTCCACATCCTCCCACCTTGCACACCTTCTTGTTCTCAGACTCCCTTTCTCCTTCCCTCCCTCTTTCTCATCCTCCTTCTTCCTCTCTACAGTGTGCTTGGAGGAGAAATTAAGATATCTGGGAATATGAAGAAAACATATTTGTGGCATTTATCTTGAAAAAGCAACCCACCAACCTTCTATAAGAAGGAGATTCGGTCTTTTAGGCTCGGCGAGCTACCTACACTGACTTTTCTGGCTCATCACCAACGTTCTTCACTTTGTTAAGACACGTTGTTCATCTCAGAAAGGCTGTATCAGCCTACACACCTCCAAATTGTATCGCTGAGGCTATCAAATATTCAGGACATCAGGATAAAGTCGAAACATTTCAATAGTTTATTTTGATTTTAATTTACACTGAACTCAAGGTACTTTATCCACAGAACAAGCTGCCAAACAGTTAAATCAGGGAAGCCCTCTCTTCCTCCCTGATGTGAGGGATGAGCAGTGATCCTATAATCAGTTATGTGTAGATGGACAGATGGGCAGAAATTACCCCCCAAATCTCACTTTATCCAACTAGAAGCTTTCTTATTTCGAAAGCTTTAGTTCTGAATGATTCTATATAGGCCAGCATATCCAGTTGATTATCAGTCCAGACTCTTCCTCCCTTATTTCGCAGACATTGGTCTTGACTCCCAGCTGCTACCACGCCCACCACAGTGGACGTGCCCAAAAGTGCACAGGAGCTCACAGGTGCATGCACACACATCCACATGCACACACAGCTCCATGTCCAGGCCCAGCGTCCCCTGAGCCTCTCTGGGCAGTGACAGAGAACAGGACATCCAATTGACACTTACTTCTGCTGTTTCCACAGGGCCCCATCTAGTGGGTCATGCCCAACTGTACCCCGCCCTGCCTCTAGGCAAATGCCTTTTGCCTCAGGCCACAGATGGAAGTTGATTTCCCAGCTCTGAAGCCTGGCTTGCATTTTTCTACTGAATATATCATTCCTGTCTTTGGGTAGGGTTGTTTCTTTTTTTTTTTTTCTGTCTTTTGTTTTTCCATTTTCTGAGGTCTTGGCTTATAAATTCACATCTACCCTCATAGTCAACCGCCTATCGGCCTCCTTTTGTCAGTCATTTCCTCAGCAGAAAGCACTACACAGATGCACAATAATTTACAAAGGCAGCCTGGGTTTCCCAGGCCGCCCAGCTGGAAGGCAGGGCTGAGGTCTTGAGAAGACTCACACAAAGCAGTTGGCAGCTTTGCCCCACCTCACCACCTCAGAACGCCAATCCCTCTTCTCACCCACCCCCCTACACCCCTTCAGGAAATCCCTCCTCAGTAGTTCACAGGCCTGTCCCCTCCCTTCCCTCCTGCCCTTCCTCAAGGGGCTCTGCACCCACGAAGCAGCCTACTCCATGTGAGCTCCTAAGGGCGGTGCTCTTGCTGGGAGCACTGCAGACGGGGTCCCTGGGGAGATGCTCCCAGTGTCTGTACCAAAGCCGACCCCTTGGAGGGGAGAGAACTCAGCGCCAGAGGGCCAACACCCCCGTGGCTCCCAAACTACAGGCTTCATTTCCAGTGGCAGTAGAAGCCGCTGGGCCTGCCGGCTTCTGTCCCTGCCAAGGGAAAGCCATTCCACTCCCCAATCCACTCCCCAACCTTTGTCCTGAATTACCTTTGTCCTGGAGCTCATCAGTGAGTGCCTCTCACAGTCCAGGACTGTAGAGACATTAGCAAGGAGGCTTGTCCTATATTTACACCCATGCTATTGCTATAGGACCCAGTCACAAACCCAGGGACAGGCAAGCACCAACCACAAATAAGAGAATCCTAAATGGTCTTGAAGGCAGCTTCCCTTCCATCCTGAGCATGATGCTTTCCAGGTAACTTCTTGAGAACTACCCCCCAAAAGACACACAGACCAGCGTCTCAGGCATACCCAGTCACATCCAAACCCTTGCCTGAACTATGCAGTCTACATTCTAGTGGCAATCTTTGCTACACATAAATATTGTGCCGTGGGTGTCCTGGCTTGCAGACATGAGAAAGATCTGCTTCCCCCCCATTGATTTTATGTCTATTATATTAAAAAATGTGCTCCTGGTCTTCAACACAATGATTTTTCTAAGGGCAAAGGGATTGTATTTAAAAGGAAAGTGAGGGGCACCTGGGTGGCTCAGTCAGTTTAGCGGTTAAGCATCTGCCTTCAGCTCAGGTCATGATCCCAGGGTCCTGGGATCCCTAAGCAGGGAGCCTGCTTCTCCTTCTCCCTCTGCCCCTCCCCCTACTACTGATTTCTCTATTTCTCTCTCAAATAAATAAATAATATCTTTTTTAAAAAGGGGGGGTAGTAATTGCACTGACCTTGGACTATGCCCACTCAGTCCCTCTGATCAGCCATTCTTCATCTCTGTGGGATGGGACCCACCCCGAAGGAAAAAATCAGCTTGCGCATCTGCAGCCTGCCCTCACAGTTCTATGCCAAAGCATTCACATTCATTGGAAGGCATCGGACAGCGATGGGTAAGCCATGGGTGGGGAGGAAGCTGATGCTCATTAAATCCCATGAAGCACCAGACCCCACGCCCACACTGGCTAACTCACCCTCTCATTAACTGTGTGCGCTATTTTTCTGAGTGCATGTTACGTAAGAAGATATCCATACCCAGAAAAGAGAATCGACCTCAACTAATGGTGATGGATGTGACAAGTTCAGATTCAGATTTGCCTGACTCTAAACTCTGCACTCTTTCATTTAACCGAAGCTTTCCTCAAAACTGAGATGTATAGAATGGCCCAGAAGAAAGGAAGCATCCAAGAAAACCTCAGAGGCCATGAAGGACATTGGGTAAATGGTGACAGCCAATTTACGGCACTGTAGCTTCCCTCTAGCTGGATCTGCACTGGTCTTGATAGTTAAAACCCCCTACTAAGACTGTCTACAGCTTTTCAATTTCAAGTCCTTGGCCCCTGGTCACATTGCTAAAACTCCAGTCACCTGGAATTGAGTGACAAGTGGAGTACCTAAAGTTCTCTACAAGTTCACAAAATATGGGGAGTGAGCCTCCGTGACTCATGTCAGTGGCATCTCCCTACTGCCCCACCAGAAAGGGGACTCCAAGTTAATTTTTAAAACGCTTCTCTTGATGAGATCTAAATGAAGATCTCACTGCTGCTGGCCCTTTCCACTCTGGTGTGGACGGATACTTGGGCCTCGTCCTACCCGGGCTGATTAGAATCTGACTTTTTAATCTCTGACCCTGTATTCAAAAGTGGAAACTAAAACACATTTAGATTTTTCACAGAGAGTTGATTAGTTCCACCACAAAGTTATCTGCTAGTTCTCCAGTTAATGCCTTAACCAAACAGAATAATAAACAGTTGCCTGTGTGACTATAATAAAGAAGAATATCTCATTAGAAAATGGGAGTACTTTTCTTCTGTTTTCAAGGGTGCAATCCTCAGAATTCAACAACATGTTAACAATTAGTTATTTCAAACAACGTCCTCTTCTCTATCTCAAATGTTATCACATCTACCAACTTTACAACTAAATATTCAGATATACACAAGAAAAATTATACATGTTCCCAGGGTCCATTTTACTAAAAAAAAAATCATAGTTGTTAAGTTTTGCTACTATACTTCTGGTTCTTTGGTGCTGGAGAACAAAAAGTCTGCGATCACCATAAACATTTCTAAATTTAAAATGAGCTCTAACCTCCATATACACACTCAACATAGCATTTCTTTTTAATCTCCTGTTTCCTATCCTAAACCCTATCTCTTTCAATGATGCAATCTGAGTAACCCATTTCAGAGCAGGCTCTTACCAATATCAAGTACAACACTTCACAGACTCCTCTTTTTCTCATATTCATCCAACTTCTAATCCTCACTCAACCAGAAAAAGAAAGATTGAAGGCCATGAAGAAAGACTCTATTAATTTTACAGCCATTCAATTAAACTATGACTTCTGCAACTTCTAAGTTCTCATCTGACCATCTGGGAACCTATGCCAAAACATACAAGGACAGAGTTTGTTTGCATTTTGCAAAGAGCTGGGAATCAAATACATGTTTACTGTAAGCTAAATTCCATCAGTGTCCTAATCAAGCATGTATAATTCTATAAATATATTCCAGCCCTGATTTGAAAGTAGAAAGGAGGAAAACATTTCCTTCCTTCCCTCCCCCTCCCCCTGTATGGTTAAATTCTGCTCAATTTAGATCCCTAACAGCTAAGATTTTTGAGATGCACCTGAGCTTATTGGTTAGGAGCATAGATTTTGGAGCCAGACCTCCTGGATCAGAATCCTGGCCACACTGCTTGCTAACTGTGTGACCTTGTGCAAATGACTTAGTATCTCTGTGCCTGGGTTTTCTCATCTGCAAAATGGGGATATTACAGAATACCTACCTCATAGGAAGCTAAGAAGATTAAAGAAATCAACATTGTGTAAAACTTTTAAAGGCAACCCAGATAAGTATTTGACAAAGGGACAAAAGAAAAAAAAAAAAAAAAACTAAGTGGCATCACAGGTCACACGCCATCTCCTGCTTTTAAGGAAATCAAAAGCTAGCTAGGAACATGAAACAAAGATAAATATTAGTGCAAAGAAACATAGAACAATTATGAAATAAGTACTGTTTTTTGGTGGTGGCTATACGTGAATATAACTGGAATATTTGCCTAAGAACAGGAATAGTTTTGGGGCGTCTGCATGGCTCAGTGGGTTAAAGCCTCTGCCTTCGGCTCAGGTCATGATCCCAGGGTCCTGGGATCGAGCCCCACATCGGGCTCTCTGCTCGGCAGGGAGCCTGCCTCCCTCTCTCTCTCTGCCTGCCTCTCTGCCTCCTTGTGATCTCTGTCAAGTAAATAAATAAAATCTTAAAAAAAAAAAAAAAAGGAACAGGAATAGTTATGAAGTCCTTTGAACTGATAAACTGATCCAACACTTATAAGTCATAAAGACCATGGTCATTTTACTCATGGTAACATTTAGGTTTAAAACTACCCTAAATGGGGGCACCTGGGTGGCTCAGTGGTTTAGGCCTCTGCCTTTGGCTCAGATCATGTTCTCAGGGTCCTGGGATCGAGACCCACGTAGGGTTCCCTGCTCTGCTGGGGGGTCTCCTTCTCCCTCTTCCACTCCCCCTGCTTGTGCTCCCTCTCTCATTGTGTCTCTCTGTCAGATAAATTTTAAAAATCTTTTAAAAAGTAATAAACAAAAACAAACAAACAAACAAACAAAAAGAAACTCTCCTAAAGAGGGAAAATACCCATCCTCTTGGAGCTTCAGCTTCTGGATTCCCAATCTGGACTATTACTGCTACTGCTTCATTTTTTTCACCAGATGGAGTTAAGACTTCTCTCAGTATTTCTGGCTTAGAAGAAATAAATTCCAACTTATATTTGAATGTCATTGGATGCTCAGTGGTGATGGAGGTGATATACAACAATTCTCTCCCCTTGAACCTTTAAGTAACTGTAAAGTTTGGAAATTCTTCAAGTTAAATTATTCACATCTGTTTTCTTACCTTCAATAAAAATAGAAGTCTACCAAAAAGCATCCATTTTTCCCCAGAGCACATGGTGTGCTTAATGGTGTGCCTAATATAGCGCAAGGCTATATTCCATGAATAAGAAAGAAGAACTCAAAGAGGGAAAAAAAAAAATTGTTCTAGAAAACTTTACCATCACACTGGAGGGACAAACCAGGCTGATAAGTTTAAGATAATCAGAGAACAATATCAAGCTCATGTGGAAGAAAGTGCCTGTGGGGTGGACCTTCAAGATGCAGAAGAGCCTTACTCAGAGCCTCAAGAAGGTGAATTTTCTGGTACCGATACCCAAAACATGTAGGTACAAGATGCCTTTGAAGTTAAATTAATGGCTAAGTAAGGAACGGCATAGGGCTGTAAACCAGGAGGACACCTCAGCTAGAGTAGACCATACACAAGAGGAACATATCACCACCACAACACACCACTGGGATGAGTTTTTAGTAAGAGTAAGTCTAACTGTCCCTTATTTTGTGATTTACCTGATGAAAATCTACTTAATGTTCCAATTTGGAAAAGTAGTACATCCATTTTCTCATAGGCCATAAAATATAACAGAAAATGAGAAAATCATTTGTATTTGCTTTTGAGCTATAGCCATTGACAATGGGATAAAATAAATAGGACGGGACCAGAAAGGGGAGGTAACTGTGGGATGTTCATGGCATAAAAGGGACAACAGCAGGAACTTGTGGGGAAGCTGGGGAGTGTGTGCCTGGCCAGACGCACTCAGATTCAAGGCTTTAAAAAACACTGTGCTGGCCCCATCAAACATCATCAGCAGGACCTGCCAGAAGACCCTGTGGCAGCCCTCTGACACCTTCAGGCCAGATGGGCAGGGCAAATTAGATTACAACCAAAGTACCAGGGTGCCTGGGTGGCTCACTCGGTTAAGCACCCCACTCTTGTTTTCCGCTCAGGTCATGATCCTGTGGTTGTGGGATCGAGCCCTGTGTTGGGCTCTGTGCTCAATGCAGTGTCTACTTCAGATCCTCTTTCCCTCTCCTTCTCACCTTGCTCTCTCTCTTTCTCAAATAAATAAATAAAATCTTAAAAAAAAAAAAAAGAAAGTCGTGGAGATGTAATGTACAACATGGGGATTGTAGTAAATATTATACTATAATTTTGAAAGTTGCTAAGAAATTCTCATCACAAGGATAAAAAAAAAGTGTAACTTGTGGGGAAAGGTGGTAAATGGGCTTAATGTGATGATCCTTTCACAATGTACACAAATGTTGAATTAGTATGCTGTATACCTGAAATTAATATAATGTTGTATCCTCAGTTATATTTTAATTTTTTTTTTACAAGCAGCCAAGTGTAAAACAAGAAAAGCTGATTACTTTTTAGCAAGAAAAATCTCTGTGTCAAAAGACTAGGCAGGAGGTCCAGAACTTGGAGGATGCTGGAAACAAGTGACTGGGCAGAGAAAACAGAAGAGTGCCGGACAGTACCAAGAGCCAGACCTGGTCAGAAATCAACCTCAGGACATAGAGAATCTGAGGCCACATATGAATATAGACAAGTGGTGGGGGCAAGGTAGGGCAAGACTAATGGCCCATGCCCATAGTTTCCTTGGGGCTTCCCACCAGGATTTCCATTAGATACGTTGATAAGGTTCCAAGTGGCTCGATTTTTTTATTTTTCTTTTAAAACAAATACTTTCTATTATGAATTTGCATGCTGATTTTCATTTTCTTTGATTTTGATCAAAATTATACATGTGCTTAGTTCAGTGTCAAATCATCTGCAAGACTTGTCAAGAAAACAACAGTAAGAGCCCCACTCCATCTCTTGTTCCCCAAAGACAAGCACTTTCAAATCTTTCGGGATCTGAGGCCGATATGGCTGTCACATCTGTCACTCACTGATCACCAGGGTGGATTCATCTGATCAGGCTAGCTAAGCAGGTGTCTCCTTCCTCCCCTACCCCTCCATGTGCATCCATCCGAAAGCTGCATGCCCCATGGAAACGGATGACCCATCCCCAATAGAGGAAGACCATTCTTCATCACAGGTGTACGAGTATCTGCACTCCCCTGCTAGAACCTTCAGACAAGCTCTCAAATCTTTAGCTAATTGTTTTTGTATTTACATCCATATCTGCAATTAACTTACACGTATCGCTACTTCTGAATTTTTTCATGTTACATATTATCTGTTGATTTTCACCCTTTTGTAAACACACATCTATTTCATTTCCACCATCTTTCCAATTAGTTATCCTATAATTTATGTTTGATCCATATTCAGGAATTACACTATTATATCCATGTAAATGCTATTCACAGATGATTTGTGTGATACAAGGGTTACTCTTCCTTGCTAACACAATAATTTGTTTTCCTTGGTGCTTATTTGCTTTTCCTTTACTTAAATCTCTATTAATTCTTATTAATTCAGTTCTTGGGGGTGCCTGGCTGGCTCAGTCGGTAGAGCATACAACACTTGATCTTGGGATTGTAAATTCAAGCCCCATGTTAGGTATAGAGATTACTTAAAAATAAAATCTTAAAAAAAACTTCAATTCTCAGTTTTCCTCTAGTTCAGTAAATCTTCGCATAATACATTCAAATGCAGATGCATGTTCACGCCTGTCCTTTTCTTTTTTGACTTGGTAGGTTTACACCTTTCTAACAACACCGTTTTATCTTCCCTTCATCAATGCTACAACAGGGAGGAGAGCCAGATGTGGGTCTTCACTGTGCCATCCTTGCCTAGCGGGCCAGAACTGCTTAATGCTGCTTAAACCTGTCATCTTTACCAATTGACGGTTTAATGGGAGTTTCGGCCCTTGGGAAACTGAAATACAAGGAGGAAAACATGTGCCAAAAATAGAGATGAGGGATTCATTTTCAATGCCCCTGGTTTTAAATTTCCTAAGCTGCTCTGTGGATTGATCTGAAGAGTCTCATGTGAGTGAGCCTCTCCCGAAGGAAGAAAGCCACACTCATGGAAGACATCAGCACCTACCTCATGGCCAGCGTTGACTGGATCTTTGCCCTTGGCCACTACTTGCTTTCTGAGGTGACCTTGAGTCAGACTTCCCTGCAGTGTGCCATTCTTTGGGGTACTGCTACAGGTATCTGCTGTCTTCTTTTTCAAGAGATATGGGATGTAATGAATAAAAAGCTAAGGAATGAACTATTTCTCTTCTGGGCATATCCTTTTTTTTAAAATATTTTATTTATTTATTTATTTATTTGACAGACAGAGATCACAAATAGGCGAGAAGCAGGCAGAGAGAGTGGGGGAAACAGGCTCCCCGCTGAGCAGAGAGCCTGATGCGGGGCTCGATCCCAGGACCCTGAGATCGTGACCTGAGCCGAAGGCAGAGGCTTAACCCACTGAGCCACCCAGGCACCCCTGGGCATATCCATGTTTGTCACTTGATGACACGTTTTTGGTGCCCCAACCCTACAGTCCTAAAATGATTACAGCTTCGGATCCGGTCCTAGGAAATTTGTGAAGTAGGGAGAGTATGCCATAGACAAGATCCCATTCTTCATTTGGTCATGCTCTTCTCACTCATGGCTCACTTCTTGTCCCAAGCTCCTGACCTGTGTGTACTAGGAAAAGCACTGGCTAAAGTAAGACAGGTGTGGCCTCCTTTCTTTACCAGCTGTGTGATGGTAGGAAAGTAATAAAATCTCTCTTAAGCCCATAACTATTTACAAACTGGAGATAACCATAACTATTTACAAACTGGAGAAACTATTATGATACTTATAGTTAATAAATATAGAATTTCCATTTCTAACAATATTAAGGATTTAATAACCTAAAAACTCCCACAATAATATAATTAAAAATATCAAATAAAATATGGATTCCTTTTAAATGCCTATTTGGGGTCTCAAAAATGGGGAACTCTCCAGAGGCCAGAAATGAAGAGGAAACCAGAAACCAGAGTGAAAGTTGTGTGTGAGCCCACTCTGTGTCAACACAGGGTTGGGAAGGGAGGAGCAATCTCCACTGTCCAGAGGAGCCAAGAGGGAAAACTGTAACTTCCATATAAAGATACAACTTTCCATGATAACTCAGAAAACAATGAATTAGGGAAAAATTCACCTCCAGTACAGGCAGAGAAAGAGAAAGCCATTCTATTTCTGATTGGGTGAAAAAAAAAAAAAAATTCCCTCTGGAAAATCAAAACCTCAGCCAGATCTCTCACAAGTTTGAAGAAATCCTGCTACCCAAGATGAAATCTTGGATCACGTGGAAAACCAATATAGAAACCCTCTAAAGGGACATGATTTCTCAAACTCAAGTTCACACATAGCATATGGAGAAAGAAACTACTATCAGTGAGAGTCAGTAGACAAAATAAACAGCAGGATTCAATTCTTAAGAAATTATGACCATTAAAAAAATGCAGAGATTAAAAAATAAAATTTTAAATGATTTAAGACAAAAGTAATAAAAAATATAAGAAACAAATAAGATGCGCTTTAGTAAAGGAATAGGCAGGGGGCCCCTGGGTGGCAAACTAAGTTAAGCAGCTGCCTTCAGCTCAGGTCATGATCCCAAAGAGAAACTCAAAATGCATAAAAAACCTCAATGTGAGGCAGGAATCTATCAAAATCCTAGAGGAGAATATAGGCAGTAAACTCTTCAACATCAGCCATAGCAACTTCTTTCAAGACTTGTCTCCAAAGGCAAAGGAAACAAAAACAAAAATGAACTTTTGGGACTTCATCAAGATCAAAGCTTCTGCACAGCAAAGGAAATTGTCAACAAAACAAAGAGGCAACCCACGGAATGGGAGAAGATATTCACAAATGACACTACAGACAAAGGGCTGATATCCATGACCTGTAAAGAACTCCTCAAACTCAACACTCAAAAAAACAAATAATCACATCAAAAAGTGGGCAGAAGACATGGACATTTCTCCAAAGAAGACATACAAATGGCTAATAGACACATGAGAAAATGTTCATCATCATTAGCCATCAGGGAAATTCAAATCAAAACCACATTGAGATACCACCTTACACCAGTTAGAATGACCAAAATTAACAGACAAGAAACAACAAGTGTTGGAGAGGATATGGAGAAAAGGGAACCCTCTTACACTGTTGGTGGGAATGCAAGTTGGTGCAATCACTTTGGAAAACAATGTGGAGATTCCTTAAGAAATTAAAAATAGAGCTGCCTTATGGCCCTGCAACTGCACTACTGGATATTTACCCCAAAGATACAGATGTAGTGAAAAGAAGGGCCATAGGTACCCTAATGTTCATAGAAGCAATGACCACAATTGCCAAAATGTGCAAAGAGCCAAGATGACTTTCAACAGATGAATGGATAAAGAAGATATGGTCCATATATATACAATGGAATGTTACGCCTCCATCAGAAAGTCTCAAAACCCAACTTTTGTATCAACATGGACAGGACTGGAGGAGATTATGCTGAATGAAATAAGTCAAGCAGAGAAAGTCAATTATCATATGGTTTCACTTACTTGTGGAGCATAAGGAATAACATGGAAGACATTAGGAAAAGGAAAGGAAAAATGAATTGGGGGAAATTAGAGGGGGTGATGAACCATGAGAGACTGTGGACTCTGTGAAACAAACTGAGGGTTTTGGAAGGGAGGGGGTGGGAGGATGGGTAAGCCTGGTGGTGGGTATTAAGGAGAGCACATATTGCATGGAGCACTGGGTGTGGTGCATAAACAATGAATCTCGGAATACTGAAAAGATAAAGTTTTTTAAAAAGATATGTTCAATTAAAAAAAAAATGATCCCAGGGTCCTGGGATGGAACCCCGCATCAGTCTCTCTGCTCAGTTGGGAGTCTGCTTCTCCCTCTCCCTCTGCCTTCCACTCCCCCTGCTTGTGCTTTCTGTGTCAAATAAATAAATAAAATATTTTTAAAATGTTTAAAAAAGGAATAGGTAGGCTTAAAAAACAAATAGAGCTTATCATAATAAAAGTATAGCTGATGAAATGAAAACATCTTAGTGGATCTGTTTTAACAAACTATTAGACAAAGCTAAAGGAAGAATTAGTAAACTGAAGATAAACCTAAGGATATGGCACAGAACACAGGATTTAAAAAGGGATTTAAATACATGGAAAATAAAATGAAAATGTCCAACAAATACCCAACTAGAATTCAAGGAGAAATGGAGACTGGTATTAAAAGAGACATTATTGAGATGCCTGGGTGGCTCAGTGGGTTAAACAACCGGCTACAGCTCAGGGTCCTGGAATTGGGCCCCACATCAGACTCTCTGCTCAGCAGGGAGTCTGCTTCTGCCTCTCTCTGCTCATGCTCTCTGTTTCTCTCAAGTAAAATTTCTTTAAAAATCTTTAAAAAAAGGGCACCTGGGTGGCTCAGTGGGTTAAGCCACTGCCTTCGGCTCAGGTCATGATCTCAGGGTCCTGGGATCGAGTCCCGCATCGGGCTCTCTGCTCGGCAGGGAGCCTGCTTCCCTCTCTCTCTCTCTCTGTCTACTTGTGATCTCTCTCTCTGTCAAATAAATAAATAAAATCTTTAAAAAAAAAAATCTTAAAAAAAAAGAGAGACATTGTCTGAAAATAAGTTACTTCAGTTACCTAACACATTTTAGCCCCCCAATAAATAGTAATGATTTTGAATTTGGTTCTTATACTTATGTAACTCTGAAACTCAAGCACCAGAAACCACAAGAGCTCAGGCATTGCTGTAGGTCTTCTTCAGTCTGCTATGTTTATGGAATATTTATAAAATGAAAAAAACTTAGAGGTAACTTACTTACATAACTTAGTCAATAAACTGAGTGTTGATCCTAGCTCTCTCACTTACTGGCTAAGCATATTGCTTAACTCACTGAGCTTAACTCAATTTCTTCAGCTATAAAATGGAAATAAAACAATCTTCAAAAAAAAAGTGCTGCTCTAAAGATCAAAAGTACGAAATGTATATAAAACAGTTAACACAGAGGTTGGCACAGAATAAGCATTCAACAAATGAAAGCTAGCAATATTGTTTATTATTAATTTTTACTTCAAATGAAAAAGTAGAAGCCCAGAGAAGTTAAATAATTTGTGAGACACACAGTATACTAATAGTTGACCAAGAATTAGAATCCAGTGTTCTCAATTCATGTTCTTGTACTTCCTCTGCCATGTTTCACTGCTTCTCAAGTGCAGAAATTAGGGATCTAGAAGCTAGCTGACTTGAAAACAGCTACATGAGACCTCAGAAGTGTGGCCCACGATATTTCCATCCTGTCTTAAGATGACATAATATACAGTGTGCAGACACAATAAGGTTTCATGGCACAAACAAATGAATAACTGACAAGGAAATACAGGCCTAGGGAAGATACTTCAAGGCATTTCAAATGAGAGGCCAAATCTAATGTCTCAAGGCATATCAAGAGAAGATCAATGGCAGCTCCACTTCTCAGAGTGATGAGGTGTACAGAGGCACCAGTTCCTTGATCTTAGTGACCCAGGCAATAAAATCACTTATGTGTAGCAGGGAGATAGAAGTCTTCTCCATGGTATATTGCAAATAGCCTCTGGAGTTCCACTGATATCAACCAGTATCAACTTCACAGAGATTTAAGTGTTTTGTAGCACCCAAAGAAATCTGAAATTGTCTACTGTCAAAGATAGTTTCTTACTGACCCTGAGCGAATCTGCAAATGTCGTGTCAATTGTGCAGTTAAGAGACTCAACAATATGCTACCTATAAGAGAGTCACATCAGCTTTTTTTTTTTTTAACTTTAACTTTAAGGACACACAGAGATTAAAAGTAAAGGAATGAACAAACACATTCTACACATATGGGAAACAAAAAAAAGTAGAAATAGTTAAACTTGTATTAAATAAAACAGACTTTAAGATAAAGAATATAGTAAGAGACAAAGAAGGTTATTGTATAATGATAAAGGGATCAATCTGACACGAAAATACAACATTAGTAACATAAGAGCACCAAAATATACAAAACAATTATTAGCAGACCTCAAGGTGGGAATAGACAGCAATACAATAATAGTAGAGGACTTCAATACTCTACTTTCAACAATGGATAGATCATCTAGATAGAAAATCAACAGGGAAACATTGGACTTAACTGGAATGTTTGACCATATGGACTTAATAGATATACACAGAACATTCCATCCCAAAACAGCAGAATATACATTCTTTCAAATCCACATTGAACATTCTCCAGGATAGATCATATGTTAGGCCACAAAACAAGTCTTACTAAGTTTAAGAAGATTGAAATCATATCGAGCATTTTTTCTGATCACATGGTATGAAACTAGAAATCTATTACAAGAAGAAAACACAAATATGTGGGGACTAAACAATGTACTACTGACTAACAATTGGGTCAGAGAAGGAACCAAAAAAGAAATTTAAAAATATCCTGGAACAAGTGAAAATGGAGATGAAATTTACCAAAATTTATGGGATGCAGCAAAGGCAGTGCTAAGAGGGAAGTTCATAGTGATAAACATCTACATTAAGAAATAAGAAAGCTCTCAAACAAACAACCTAACTTAAGTCTCAAAGACTAGAAAAAGGACAAAAAAAGCCCAAAGTCAGTAGAGGAAAAAAATAACAAAGATCATAGCATATATAAATGAAATTAGAACTAAAAGACAATAGAAAAGGTACTTGGCATCACTAATCATGTATAAATCAAAACCACAAGATATCACCTCACAATTGCTACATGGTTATTATCACAAAGATAAGAGGTAACAAGTGTTGGCAAGGATGCAGAGAAAAGGGAACACTGTTAGTGGAAATGTAAATTGGTGTGGCCACTATGGGAAAAAAATATGGTGGTTTCTCAAAAAATTAAAAAGCGAACTACCATATGATCCAGAAACCTCACTTCTGGTTACATATCCAAGGGAAATGAAAACAGGATATCAAAGAGCTGTCTTCACTCCCATGTTCACTGCAGCATTATTCATAATAGCTAAGATATGGAACAGCCTATGTGTCCATCAGTTGATGGGTGTATGGATAAAAAAGATGTGCTATCTACACACAACAGAATGTTATTCAGCCATGAGAAAAAAATGAAACCCTACCATTAGCAACAACATGGGTGTACCTTGAGAGCATTATGCCAAGTAAATAAGCAAAAAGGAGAAAGACAAATACTGCATGGTATTGCATATATGTGGAATTAAAACAAAAGTCAAAGCCATAGAAATAGAGAATAGGAAAGTGGTTGCCAGGGTTTGGAGGTAGGGGAAATAAAGAGAATTTGGTAAAAGGACACAAACTTTTAGCTACAAAATGAATAAGGTCTGAGGAGCTAATGTAAAACATGGTTGACAACACTATATTGTATAATTGAAATTCACTAAAAGAGTACAGCTTAAATATTCTCACACACAAAAAAAGATAAATATGTGAAGTGATGGATGTGTTCACTAACTAGATGGGGGAAATAGTTTCATAATGTATATGTATATTGAATCACCATGGCATACACTTTAAGTATCTTATAATTCTTTATTTCAAGTATATGTCAATAAAGTTAAATTAAAATTAAAATTAAATAATACTAAAATGTGCTATGGAACTCCCATTGCTGACGAAGATGAAGTACAAGGACCAGGTTAACCCTCCCACCAGAAAAACAAAAAACTAGACAAAATGCATGGAAAAGAGTTTTCACAAATTAAACATCAGACAGCACAAGTCAGTGATTCCTGAGAGAGGTACATGAGGTGAGTACTTTGCTCTAGTTTACTGACAAGAGTTTTCCAGGCCACAGTGAACTGATGCGGAATGCAGGTGGAACCATGCAATCTCCCTGAGCTAAGGAAACGGAGCTGTTAGTCTGGGAAAACCAAGGTAGTTAGAACTTGCAAAGCAAAGTAATGGAAGGGAGAAGGTTGAACAGAAGGAAATCTCTGGACACTTCTTCATTCAGCTAAGTTCTGATAAGGACATACATGTGAGGAGACTAAGGATGGGTAAGGAAATACATATCCAAAAGGAGTAGAGAGAACAGTTCCTGGAGTTTATGCAAAATCATAAATCATTCATGTTCCTATTAGCCAGAATGGAAAACCTCATAAGTCATGAATTATCAGGTCAGGTGGGGCATTTCCTCAGCAGTGGGCAGAAGTTAAACCTAGAATGAAGGATGGCTCTGGTCATACCTTAAAAAGTTTTAAAGCAAGCCCTAAAAGCATCAAAATATTTCTATATAATTGTTTCACATCCAGAATGAATCACAAGAATATTTATAGAAATACAAATATAACAACCATCCCAATGAATAAAATTTACAATGTCTGATATCTAATCAAAAATTACCAGGCATGCAAAGAACCCATAATTAGAAGAGAAAACAATCAGTTGAAACACACTTGAAGTGATAGAATTAATAGACATTAAAACAGTGTCTTAACTGTATTCTTTATGTTCAAGAAGCTAAAAGAAAGATGAGTATACTAAAGAGCAACATGGGAGATTTTTTTTTAAAAGATCCAAATCAAATCTCTAGAAGTGAAAATATGAGAAAAGAAGACTATCAACCTAGGATTCTATAGCAAACAAAAAGAAGTTTCAAAAATGAGGAAAAATAGTCTTCTTGAGACATACAAAAGCTGAAATGAGTCATCACCAGCAAATCTGCCCTATAAAAAATTTTAATTTTAAGACCTTCAAGCAAAAAAGAAAATGATATAAGATAGAAATCTGCACCTACACACACACAAATAAAATCAAGAACACCAAATGATATGTGGGTAATTCAAGACATTTTTTCTCATTTTTCTCATTTTTAACATCTCTTTAAAAAATACTTGACTGTTTAAAACAAAAATAATGATAAAGCACTGTGGAGTCAATGACAAAAGCAAAATGTATGATGACAGCACAAAGACCAGAAAAGGAGGATGGACATATACTGTTATAAAGTTCTTATTCTAGGGCGCCTGGGTGGCTCAGTGGGTTAAAGCCTCTGCCTTCGGCTCAGGTTATGATCCCAGGGTCCTGGGATCGAGCCTGCTTCCTCCTCTCTCTCTCTGCCTGCTTCTCTGCCTACTTGTGATCTCTGCCTGTCAAATAAATAAATAAATAAAATCTTAAAAAATAAAATGAAATAAAAGTTCTTATGCTACACATGGGGTGGTATAATATTACTTAAACACAGACTATGATAAGCTAAAGAGCTATATATCAAAAAAAACCCCACAAAATAATAAACAAAAATTACAGCTCTTAAGCCAACAAAGGGGGTAAACAGAATTTTAAAAATCAATTAATCCAAAAGAAGCCATAAAAAGGAGGGGAAAGGGGAACAAAAAACAGATGGGACAAATAGAAAACAAATAGCTGGAGGGCAGATTTAAACACTGCCATACAACTAATCACATTAAATATAAGCATTTTAATTGCCCTCTTTAAAAGGCAGAGATTGAATTTAAAAAAAAAAAAGCAAGACTCAACTATGTGCTGCCTACAAGAAACACATTTTTTTTTTAAAGAAACACATTTTAAATATAAAGACACAGGGTGCCCATGTGGCTCAGTCGGTTAAGTGTCCAACTCAATTTTGGCTCAGGTCATAACCTCAGGGTCATTAGATCAGGTTCCACATGGGCCCCATGCTGAGAAGCCTACTTAAGATTCTCTCTCCCTCCCCCTTACCCCCGCAATCACACACACTCTCTTGCTCTCTCTAAATAAATAAATAAGACAGGTTGGTTGAAAGTAAAAGGATGAATAAAAGATATAAAAAGCTTCTACTAACCAAAAGAAAAATGAAGTGTCTATATTAATATCAGACAAAGTAGATTGAAGAGCAAAGAACATTACCAAGAACAAAGAAGGACATTCCATAGTAATAAAAGTTTCAATTCATCAGGAGAATATAAAAATGCAAAATGTTTATGTACTTTATCTTCTAAATACATGAATAAAAATGACAGAATTGCAAAATAGAAATAGACAAACCCAAAATAGACAAACCCAGAAACACATTTGCAGTTTCAATATCCTCCTCTCAATAACTGTTTGCTTGATAGAACAAGCAAACAAAAAATTAATAAGGATACAGATATAGAAGATTTGAACAATGTTATCAAACAACTTGACCTAATTCATATTTATTGGACATTCTACTCAACAATAGCAGAATATACTTCCTTTCCAAACGTACATGAACATTTACTCAGACCAAGTTCTGGGCCATAAACAAAGTCTCCATAACTTAAAAGGATGCAAGTTATGTAAAGTACGTTCTCTATACAATACTCAATTAAATCAGAAAACAATAACTGATATATGAAAAATTCTCAAGTATTTGGAAACAAAAGAACACACATCTAAATGACTCTTGGACCAAACAACAAATCAAAAGGAATATTAGATCGGCAGTGATTTCTTGGATGTGACTCCAAAAGCACAGACAACAAAAGAAAAATAGATAAATGGGACTACATCAATCTTAAAATCTTCTGTGCATCAAAAGACACAATCAATATAGTGAAATGGCAACCTATAGAATAGATTATATTTGCAAATTATATATCTGATAAAGGATTAATACCCAGAATATATAAAGAACTCCGATCACTTAACAAAAAATCAAATAACCTGATTGAAAAATGGCAAAGGGCTTGAATAAACATCTCTCCAAATATGATATATAATAAATGGCCAAAAGGCATATGGAAATATGCTCAATATCATTAATGATAAGAAAAATGCAAATCAAAATCACAGTGAGATACCACTTGACCTCCATCAAGATGGCTCCCATAAAAAGAAAAAAAAAGCAGAAAATACTGAGTTTTTAGCAAGGATATAAAAAAATTGGAAAACTTAGTACTGTTGGTGGGATTGTAAAATGGTGCAACTACTATGGGAAATAGCTCAAAATTCCTCAAAATATTAAAAGACTACCATATAAAAGACTACCAACATATTAAAAGACTACCAAACAAAAACAGACCCATAAAGACAGAGAACAAAGTGATGATTGCCAGAAGAGAGGTGGTTGGGAGATGGGTGAAATGAATGAAGGGGAGTGGAAGGTAAGGCTTCCAATTGTGGAATGAATAAGTCACAGGGATAAAAAGCACAACACAGGTAATATGCTCAATGGTATTGTAACAGTGCTGTATGGTAACAGGTGGTAGCTATATTTGTGATGAACATAGCATAATGTATAGACTTGTCAAATCGCTATGTTGTACACCTGAAAATAAGGTAACATTATGTGTCGACCATATTTCAACTTTTTAAAAAAAGACTACTATATGATACAGCAATCCCACTTCTGGGTATATGTCTAAAAGAATTAAAGCAAATTCTCGATGACGTATTTGCCCACCCATGCTTACAGCATCACATTCACAACAGACAAGATGTGGAAACAACCAGAAGGTCTGGTGGATGAATAGATAAATAAAGGTGGTATATACAAACAATAGAATATTATTCAACCTTTTAAAGGAAGGATGGAAATCCTGTCACAAGCTACAACATAATAAACCTTGAGGACATCGTCCTAGGTGAAATGAGGCAATCACAAAAAGACAAATGCTGTATATTTTCATGTATATAAAATATTTAAAGTAGTCAAATTCATAAAAATAGAAAATATAATACCAATCATCAGGGGAGAGAGGAGGGGAAGGGAGTTGCTTAATAGATACAGAGTTTCAATTTTGCAAGATGAAAAAGTTCTAGAGATCTGTTTCACAATAAAAAAAAATGAATATGGGGCGCCTGGGTGGCTCAGTGGGTTAAGCCGCTGCCTTCGGCTCAGGTCATGATCCCAGGGTCCTGGGATTGAGCCCCACATTGGGCTCTCTGCTTGGCAGGGAGCCTGCTAGCCTGCTTCCTCCTCTCTCTCTCTGCCTGCCTCTCTGCCTACTTGTGATCGCTGTCTGTCAAATTAATTAATTAATTAATTAATTTAATTAAAAAGCTAAGATGGTGCATGTTATATTTTTTGCCACATAAGGCAAAAGAGTCAGAATAAGAGAAAAACTATATGAGAAAGACCCTGCCAGCTACTGTTGTCTTTGAAGATGAAAGGAGGCCACAAGCCAAGAAATTCAGACAGTGTCTGAAAGCTGGAAAAAGTTGGGAAACATAACTTGCCCTAGAGCCTCTAGAAGGAATTAGCTCTGCTGATACCTTGATTTTAGTCCAATGAGACTGATTTTGGATTTCTAACCTCCAGAGCTATATGATGATAAATAAGTTCTAAGCCACTGGGGGAGGGAAAAAAAAAGGAAATTAGAAACTATTTTGAACTGAATGCAAATAAAGACACAATTTATAAAAATATATGAGACGTAACTACAGCAATACTTAAAGGCAAATTTATAGATCTAAATACCTATCTTAGAAAAGAGATAAGTTTTCAAACCAGTGATTTTAATCTGCATTTTAAAAAATAAAAATGAAAGAGTAAATTAGGCCCAAAATAGAAAGAAAACAGAAATTAAAAAGGTAAGAACAGAAATCAATGAAATGAAAAACTGAAAACCATCACTGATGATCACAAGCTGGTTTTGAAAAACAACAAAATTGATAAATCTTTAACCAGAGTGATTGGGAACAAAAGGGAGAAGACACAATTACCAGTATCAAGACTGAGGGATATAACATCACTACAGATCAAATGATAATAAGAGAATGTTAAAAACATTATGCCCATAGATTCAACAACTTAAATTGCATGGAGAAATTCTTTGAAAGACATAATCTACCAAAACTCACAAGAAGAAATAGGTAACCTGAATAGCCCAATATCTATTTTTAACTCTTATACTTATTTTTTAATTAAAATTTTAATTATAGGGGCACCTGGGTGGCTCAGTCAGTTAAGCGTTTGCCTTTGGCTCAAGTCATGATCTCAGGGCCCTGGGATAGAGCCCCTTGTCAGGCTCCCAGCTCAGTGCAGAGTCTGCTTCTCCCTCTCCTTTTGCCCCTCTCAACCAATTGGGTGTGTGCACTTGCTCTCTCTCTCTCTCTCTCTCTCTCTCTCTCTCAATCTCTCTAAAATAAATAAATAAAAATCTTAAAAATGTTTTTAAATTATAATTTTAAAAAACCAATAACTAAGATTCAAATCCCAAGAAAAAAAGATATCAGTATTCTTGAGATGTGACGGGGTGATTTCAGCTATAAACAATGGATATTCCAATTTAGAAGAATTTATGGGGTGACATAAATGGATATAAATTATGGAGTGACATATGGACAACATTATGGCAAACATTGTAGGAGACATTAAAAAAAAAAAAAAAACTATAAGACCCAGATGCTGTACCTAAGGAATTCAAAGATGAGCTAAGAAAGACCTAATTAACATACAAAATATCATCAGAGATAGTAGAAGTTACACTTTTGGTATAGGAATTCTGAAAAGAGAATATAGTAGGCTTAAGTATTCAGAGAGCACTTTCTTGAGAAAGTAGTATTTGGCTTGGACCTTAATAGGTAAATACTTGAGAAGATCCACAGGAACAGGGGGAAACAAAGGAGAAGTAAGCTTTAAGATACTAAGCTTCAGAGGGTATGGAGGCCACTCAAACGAGCCTCTCAGATCCCAATGGGCAGCAAAATTGACCAAGAACCCTAACTACAGAATCGATCACTGTGTTCACAACAAAGTCTCACTTCCCATGGGCTGCTCCCACCCAATGACTGAGTTAGCAGGAAAGCTAAGGCAGGCTTGTTCCTGCGAGATGTAGGATTCTTCTGACAGGCCACTTTAGCTAAAGGAATCCCAAACAGGCTCATCAATTTCCTTCAGAACTCCATGGCTGACTTACCTTCCACTCAACCTACCTTCTTTCCCTCTCTCCTTTACCTGTGGGTCAGACCCCATTTCTGTCTAAGACCCCTCTCTGTTTTCTACCCCATCCCCACCCATTTTCCCTCACAAGTATTGTTCTTAATAAATCCTTGTATAACTAATTTCATCTTAGCCTCTGCTTCTCAGAGTTCCCAGACTAACACAGAAAAAAAACACCAAATGAAAAAGACACAGTCCCTGCATTCAAGGGATTTACAGTGAAGTGAAGAACATAAAAATGTATATTAAAAAATGTATATGGGCACAAGATAAATGCTAGAAGTGATAGGAAAAAATGTTTTAGTACACACAAAGAAGGGAATGACTAATTTTTACCAGTAAAATCCGTATTTACCAAGGAGGTAGTATTTGAAATGAGTCTTGAGAGATAGGTATGGTTTCAGCATATGGAAACAAAGTAAGGGATATTCTAGGCCAATGGAGCAACATGAGTTTAAAGTACAGAGTGTGTTGGCAAAGTTAAGTGATTTCATAACAATCTCGTAAGGAAATCTTTTACACTGGAATATATGTTTCAATCTGCTTTCAGAAAATAACTAAGATCAGGACACCTGGTGACTCAGTCAATTAAGCATCTGAATTCAGCACAGCTTGTGATCTTGGGGTCCTGGGATCGAGCCCCACATCGGTCTCCCCACTTAGCAGGAGTCTGTTTCTCCTACTCCCTCTCCCTCTCCCACCCACTTGTTCTCTCTCTCTCTCCCTCAAATAAATAAAATATTTAAAGAAAAGGAAAGAACTATGATCAAATGTGAAGAATAGATCAGAAAAGAGAGAAAGGAAAGGTCAAAAAACAAACTAAGAAGTTAACACAACAATCATGAGGAATGGTCACAGAAGCTGAAAGTCAAGAATAGATGAGTAGGACTGTATATGAGAACATCTTGGAAGTAGAATCCAAGACTTTTTAATGGAATATGAGACATGAGAATCAAGGACTAACCAGGTTAATCGGGTGGTTGAAGAAACACTAGCACCAGAAGAAAAGAATAGATTCGGGGCAAAGGAGATCACCAATTTGATTTTAGAAATATTGAATCTAAAGAAATTATATATATATAATCTAAGATAATATCCCAGCTGGAGAGAATTCAAAAGTTGTTGAAATTGTGAGCTAGTTATGTGGGGAAATGCTAGTTACACATTCATATTTGGAATTACTTACACAGAATAAGTGGCTGAATCTCTGAAAATGGGCACAATGACCCTAAAGGGGAGTATACGGCCATTCCATAAAAAGGACTTTACGAATGCGTACATTCAAAATGAAGAAAGGGACCCAGAAACAAGGCAGAAGTCACCAAAGGTAGGAGGTTGAGCTGGGTCTCAGATTCAGGAGAGGTAGTAGAATCAAGACTCTGAGCCTTTTTACCATTCCTCTCTCCATGCGAAGCCCTCCCTGACACCTCCAGGTGGAATGAGACCCTGGCTCCCTTAAGCTTCTGTTACAGAATCATACATACCTTCTCTGTGGTGCATACAACATTATTAAAATTGCACATGTGTGTACCTTCCCACTAGACTATGAGCACCTAGACTCTACAGATCCAAGACTTAAATAACACACACAAGGATTTCGATAAATATTTGTTGAATGAGTGAATGCATGCATTCAACAGAATATTTAAAATGCACTACTCTATGTGCTAGACACTTTACAGGTCCTAAGGATGCATTGGTGCAGAAGACAGAAGACAGACAAGGGCCTTACTCTTAAAAATCTTATATTCTAGGGACGCCTGGGTGGCTCAGTTGGTTAAGCAGCTGCCTTTGGCTCGGGTCATGATCCCAGGGTCCTGGGATCGAGTCCCATGTCGGGCTCCTTGCTCACTGGGGAGCCTGCTTCTCCCTCTGCCTCTGCCTGCCTCTCTGTCTACCTCTGCTCACTCTCTCTGACAAATAAATAAATAAAATCTTTTTTAAAAAAATCTTATATTCTAGCAATGAGGGTAGAGATGGGGGACAGATAAACAACATTGAAACAAATTAATAACAAAGAAAATTTCATAATTTTCTGTTGTAAGTGATAGGAAAGAAACAGAACCAGATGGCTATGGACAGTGCTGGGGTGAAGGCTGGGTGCTTATTTCGATTGCATGATCAAAAGAGGGCTCACTAAGGAAGAGGTGTTTGAGCCAAGGTCTAAATAAGAAGACAGACATGCGGTCAGTGTCTGGGAGCAGTCCCCAGGCAAATGAACAGAAAATATACATTTCCTAAAGAGAAGATGTTCAAGGAACAAAAAGAAAGCCAATGTGAGATGAGGCCAGGAAGTAAGCAAGAGCCAGATCGTGCGATACCAACATCTTGCGGGCCCAGATGGATGGACGGATGGGTGGATGGATGGATGTTGAGGAAATGTGAAAAGAAAGCATTGTATGGAGTAAGTTTTAGGAGGATCAGACAGAAGCATGTTTACAGTTGACAGAAAGGACCCTATGGAAAGGAAAGGGTCAAAGTTAAAAAAGATCATGGCTAAAGAAAGTGATAGAGGGGAGAACAGGAGACACAATCCAAGGAATGGGAAAGGGGTTGGACTTGGAGGAGAGAGACAGCAAGGAGAAAGAAGAACTGATGGAGGGCCATGGGGAAAGCTGATGGAGGCTCTCTGTGGGAGTGGTGGGGATGGAATGGGACTGTAGAACATGGGCATTGCTGGGTTAGGAATAGCACCAACACCACTAGGGATGAATAAGAGCAATTTGAGAAGCACAGCAGTTAGAATGCAGGGGTGGTGGTGAATGTAGTCATCAGGATTGTGTGACTTTCTCCACATTGCTCAGAAGCCCAAACACAGGAGCAGAAAAACAGAAATTGGCCTCGAGGGAGGGGGGCTGGAAGTGAAGATTAAGTGGTAGAGCCGAGAATATTTGTTTCACTGCCATTAACTCAAAAAAACACCTATTGAACACCTCTTGTGTGTCAGGCAATGTCTCGGGTATTGGGGTAAACATTTTCCCTATCCTTATAGAAACCATAGTGTCTTAGCTCAGGCAGCTGTAACAAATACCACAGGCTGTCTGGCTTAAACAACGGACACTGTTTCTCACAGTTCTAGAGGATTCGAAGTTCAAGGTCAGGGTACCAGTATGGTCCGGTTCTGGTAAAAGCTCTCTTCCAGGCTTGCAGAAAGTCACATGCCAGGGAGAGAAAGATCTGATCTCTCTCTTCTTGTAAGGACTCTAATCCCATGGTGAGGGCCCCATCTTCATGACCTCATCTAAACCTAATTACCTTTTAAAGAAGCTCCATCTCCTAATACCATCACATCTAGGGCTAGAGTTTGCCTCAATCTGTTCGGGCCACTACAACAGAATACCACAGACCGGGCATCTTTAAACAACAGAAATGCATTGCTCACAGCTGTGGAAGCTGGAAGTCTGAGACCAGGATGCTGGCATGGTCAGGTAAGGGGCCTCTTCCAGGCCACAGACTTCTTGCTGTGTCCTCACAGGGAAGAAGGAGCAAAGGAGCCCCACAGGATCCCTTTATACGCAGACTAATCCCTTGCACGGGGGCTCCACCTTCACAACCTATGCACTTCCCAGAGGCCCCACCTCCCAAGACACTGGACATTAAGATTGCAACATATGAATTTGGAGAGGATGCAATTCAGTCCGTAACACACAGCTTGGGGGCCAGTGACAGAAGCAAGCTTGCAATGTCCATCCAGTGTGACACATGCATGCTACAGGTGGGGTGAACTGGGATTCCACAGAAGCACGGAGGAGGGGCCCCTTACCCAGCCTTGGAGGTCTAGGAAGCTTTCCCTTTGGAAGTGACTTCTAAACTGGGAACCCATGAAGACTAAACCAGGAACTGGCCAAGGGCAGAGGGAAACTAGGAAAGAGTGTGTAAGCTATGGGAGAGAAGATCTCATAGTGAAGCCGGGGAACTAGGCTGGGAGTGTGAATAGGGGCCCACTGGCAAAGAGCCCCGTGCCATGATAAAGGGTTTGAACCTGATCCTGAAGATGACAGTGCCGTGAAAGGGGCTGGTTTAGCAGAGTCAGACAATGTCGTTCTTGTAGTAAGAGAGATTGTTCTGGCTACAGAGTGGACTGGGGGAGTAGAAGCCCAGAAGGCAAGCTTGAAGTTATGTGAAGATATTTCTGTATCTTCAGGTTCAAAACTACAGCCCCCAGTGGGTCAACATTTGAACGTTAAAGATAAAGAGAGTAATAAAGATAAGACAGGGTGTGAACCTCAGTGCTGGCCTCGGAACCCAGACAGGTGTGCAGATAGCCAGGCCTTATCTATAACATCTCAAGACACTTTCCTTTTATACCCTCTCTTATAAAACCAGTAGCATGCATTTTTTGTCTTTTTCTTTATCATTTGCAGTGACAAGCATCCTTTTGTTCTATGAAATAAACTTGCACAACAGTCTGTAGTTTTGACCTGAAGGTGATGGCTGTGACCTGATCTAGTCCAGCCTGGGGACAGGTTCACTCATGGTGGGCCTCCACATTAACATCACCTGCATTTTTATTTTAAAAACCCTTTCATGAGCCCTATCCATGAATCAGAATCTACACGTGTGAGGCCAGGAATCTGTATTTTTTAAAAGATTTTTTTTTATTTATTTAACAGAGAGAGAATGAGAGAGAGAAAGAGAGCACAAGATGGGGAATGGTCAGAGGGAGAAGGAGACTCCCTGTTGAGCAGGGAGCTCATTGCAGGACTCCATCCCAGGACTCCAGGATCATGACCTGAGCCAAAGGCTTAACCAACTGAGCCAGGAATCTGTATTTTAAACTAGACTCCTGTCTTGGTTTTCTCAGGCTGCCTCGACAAAATTCCACAAACTGGGTGACTTAACACAACAAAAAGTTATTGTCTCACAGTTCTGGAGTCTGGAAGTCCGAATTCAATGTGTCGGCAAGGCCATGCTCCCTCTGAGAAGGGGCTAGAGAAGGATATTTCCTTGCTTTTCTCCTAGCTTCTGGGAAGAAGCTATTCCCTGGCTTATCATTCCTGTCTCTGCCTCCATCTTCCCATGGCATCTTCCCTCTGTGTCTCTGTGTCTTCACATAGCTTTCTCTCTATATGCCTGGGTCCAAACTGCTTATGACACTAGTCACCAGTCACACACACACACTCCAATCCACTATGATCTCATCTTGATTACTAACTTGATTAACACCTGCAAAGACCCTACCTCCTATAAGTCACATTCATAGGTACTAGAGGCTAGGAGTTAGGAACACTGTGGAATCTTTTTGGGGAACACAATTCAACCCAGTTGTTCCCCAGTAAGTTTTATAACACATGAAACTTGGAGCATTGAGGAATGTGGATGACAGATCGCGTTAAGGCACAAGTCCACCAAAGCTCCAAAGATAGCATCCTGAAACGCTGGGGTTCGATCTTGGAGGATGGGGAGCATTCTCTCTGCAGAACATACACAAGGGCCATGGGCTCCACATTTCAGATCAAGCTACTAGTTTTCTAGCAGCACACCCAATGTACTTTCCTGGAGATAGGGTCAAAAAAAGAATATCCACAGGATAAGAAAAGACATCTTATTTATACCTTAGAATTGAAACCAGAAGCAGAAGTCTTTCTCAGCATAACGCAAGCCACCCCTGATATGGATCTTAGTTTATAATTCTGCCTCTTTCATAGACTAAAATGGACCTGCACTCATTTGTGTTGATGGTGACATTTTCAGCGAGTGAAGGTTTTTGCAGACTCTGGAGTGGAATCACCTAGTGCAAGTTGTGGCCCTGCTACTTACCGAGGAACTTAGGCAATGTACATGAGTTTCAGTTCCTTCATCTGTAAAATGGACACAATAATAATAACTTCCTGAAAGCAGTGAGGTAATACATGGAAAGCTTTAGTCATATAATCAACATTTAATATATGTAAGATATTCTTCCTATAGCATATCTAGCATGGTTGTTTTGACAAACTTGTACCTGATGGCAATGGGCTTTTGGAGCTCTAGCTATTAGCACTATTCCTCCATGAGCCTCTGCAACTTAAAACCTAAACATTTATGAACCGAAACTTTCCTCTGATATCAATGAATCAAGTCAAAACAATCTCGAGGCTACGAAGTGTGTTTTGGGAAAAATTTTCAATTAGCAATAATCGCGCCTCGGATAAACCTCATTGGCTACGATACTGCCACTGCGCAAAGCTAACGAAGTGTGTTTTGAAAGAGATTTCTTGATAAACCAAAACACTAATATGTCTCCCTGGGGACTACAGAGGAGTCTTGGCTGTGTCTTGGAATATGTGCTCATTTTACTCTCAGTAGCCTACTTAAAACTGCTATTTACTGAAAAGTTTTATTAAATGTCCCATGAAACGTATTATGATTTACTCACACATATTAAGAGAAAATAGAAACGCTGCTTTTGAAACGACTCTTCCGGGATTCTACCTTCTTCCCAAACTCACTAGAATCCAGTCAGCATATTGCCAGGTTAAAAAGAAGCTGAAGGGGCACAGTCAGTTAAGCATCCAGCTCTTGGTTTCAGCTCACGTCATGGTCTCAGGGTCATGGGATCAAGCCCTACAACAGACTCCTGCTCAGCTCAGAGTCTGCTTGGATTTCTCTCTCCCTTCCCCTCTGCCTCTTCCCGCCTCTCTCTCTCTCTCTCTCTCTCTCTCTAAAATAAATAAATAAATATTTAAAAGAAGAAGAAGAAGCTGGAATAAATGGAAAATTGCCACTTGTGATTAAGAAACACAGAGTAGCAAAGGCTTTGGGTTGGTTGGTTTGTTATCTAAAATCACATAGGCCAGATGTTTGAGAAGTGTATATAGAACGGAAGTTGGACAGCCCCTCAGCACAGCGTCCACATGGACTGCTGTGGGTGTTGCTATGGTATTGACTCACAGTGTCATCAATCATAAAAAATCAAAACTGACACATCAGACAAAGGACCAAGGTCTTCCAGAAGGCTTGCGTCTTGTCCTTTTAACATTGCCATCCACGTCATGGTGCCATGGCCTCTGGTATCAGAATGACAGAAAGGACTTAAATCATGTCTTTTTCCAAGCAAAGGCATCACCTAGGCTGTTTTCTACCCACATTTCATTGACCCACTTTTTGCTGGGGGCAAGATGAAAGCCGGTTACACAACACCACAGATGTTTATTTCCCTCGTTGATGTTGGCTCAAAATAATGCCCCCTTATTGAACTAAGACTGCCCATGGGTGCTGATGTGTGACAACCAGAGACATGGGCTCAATGTCAGGGTTAAACTAGACACGTGTTAGCTTCCTGAGTCGTCACGTATTCTTCAAGTTCTTTTTGTTGGTGGCACTGTGCAGGGCGATGTGCAAAGCAAATTAGGTAGAAGTGTTCTCTGCCCTTTAGGGCTTATAATCAAATGATGCCTATGCTCATATGTGCAGTCAGTTATCAATTCTTTGGTCCTAGGGATAGAAAAAGAGGGGCAGAGGCACTGTGAGTGTTCTTTGCGATTTCATCACCCCACACTATGCACTATGCACTATTCACTTTGCATATCTCTGCCCCCCAAAACTTCCTCAACCCAGTGACCCCTCAGGAGAGCAGTTGAGATTGAATTCTGATTTGTCACGATTAAGTCAAATGTATTGCGAGTGTTGGACATTTTATTAAGTCATTGGCATCAAGGCGAGCAAGGCACATAGGCCACAAGAAGCTGTCACCAGGCTGATGTGGGTATGTGTGAGGGAGCACAGAGCACCTCAGGGGAGGAGGCGATCCTGGGGGACAAGTTTAGAAAAGGAGAAAGAGGGAAACTGAGAGCAAGGGAACAGGTAGGAGCCAGCCGAGTGACCAAGGAGGCCAGGGCAGCCAGAGCAAGGGAAGCAAAGTCCATGCATGGAACCCCAGGGCAGGCAGTGGAACTGAAGCTCAGGACATGTGGGCACAGCCATGAGATGAAACTGAAAACACACCCCCCCTACCCCAGGGCCAGATAGAAGCGGGGCCCGGATGCCTCTCCAAGAAGCATTGACTCCACCCTGAAGACAGTGGACATTTTACTCAAGGAGATGATCAGAATCTCATCATAAATTCCCTAGGCTGCTAGGGCAATTCAGAGAAGCACAGGAAGGGAGGCTGGAAGACAGGCCCAGTACAGAGATGGCGACCTAGTCTGAGGAGGCCTCAGGAAGCCTGAACAAGAAGCCGCAAGGGTGGGGTGATGGCACTGCGCTCTGTCTTGGAAACCAGTCGGATGTGGAGTGAACATTTTGGTAAGCACTGGAGGTCTAAATATCACTAGATACGAGTTAAACAAGAGAGAACCACATTCACGTCACTCTTTTTCCTGTTCTGAAAAGCTTCTGGGCACGGTGTGTGAGAGGGAGGGAGAAGTGCCTTAAAAATTCCAGTGTGTGACTCTCAATGCTTTCCACATGGCGCACATATAAATATTGTTCTCTGGGGTGCAGCTGCAGCTGCTCCCTCCAGCACCTGGCTCTGTTTGTCACCCTGCCCCAGACTCATGCTGTGGAGAGCCTCAGCTCCGAGAGTCACCCTCCAGCTCTGCTTGCTTCTGGTTGACCCAGAGCCCAGCAGCTTTCCTCGGGGCCACATCACAGGACCTGGGCTTCAGAAGGCCTGAGGTCTTGTCTTCTGCTCATCTCATCTTTAGCCCCTCACTGCCATGTCCATGCTGTCCTGCACTAGAAGAACTTCAGCCATCAGTCCCCATTCACATGTGACTTCTGCTGCTGGAGGACTCATGGGGTCCCTGTGCCTTCTGTTGGTGCCATGGCACTTGGGCCTAATGGTCAGGTCTGTTTCCTCGGGCCACATCTAGTGAACACCTACTATGTGCAAGTCACCCCCCACTGGTACAGTGTGGGCAGGACACACTGAGGTGCATCAGGACATCTGCAAGAGTGGGGACCGAGTCCACCACAAAGGAGTGCATGAAATGAGGCTGAGACAGGAACCGACCGGGCAGAGACACACCAACCAGCATGGCACAAACAATTGGCCCACAGACACCAGGTGCACTTTGAGTTGTTGATGTGCAATTTTCAGGGGTCAAACATTCGGGAACTTTCGAAGCCAGTTGCTCAGCCATGAGTAGTTGGAAATCAGCCATGATGAGAGTATTTACACCACAGAAATCAGCCAGTCTTACAAACCAGCCTTCTCTCATCCCATCACCTCACCCATCTCCTGGAAGCAGTACAATTGCTGCCCCCTTCTCCTCTCCCCTGGGTCTGGGATCCATCAGAGAGGGTGTGGGACACCAGCTCACCTCATCGGGAGTCTGGCAAACTTTGTGTGACAGCTTGGGTTAGGTGTGGGGCTTGATGCTGTGTAGAGTAGAGGATTGGGAGGAGGGTGGGGCCCTGGCTTCCTGCCCCCCTACTCTCAGCCTTAGAAATGTTGGGAGGGTGAGGGTGTTACACTTGTACTGTGTACTGTGTACTGTGTACAAGTACACTTGTACTGTGGTACAAGTGGTGAAGAAGACCTGGCTGATCTGTCACAGCCCAAGAGGAGACTGAGGTAGGATGGGCAGCAGGGGCCAACCCAATGTCTCCAGCACCTTCAAATGCACCGATTTGCTGGCTCTGTGTCTCCGTTTCCCTATTGTAAAATGGAGATACTACCATCTTCTCAAGAACTGTTAGGACAAGGGATATAATGTGTGGAGTATTGTAAGATTGTATCCCAGCACAGAGTAAGCCCCTGCCAATCTTGTTGCTGGATGTTCCCAATAGCCTCATGAGAGGAACACGTGAAAGTAATTGTGGACTCATCTGAGCCTTTCCTTTCCTTCCTATTATTTTTATTTTTATCCCATGACTGGATTGGACTCCCAAAAGCTCCCCTAACCAATAGCTCCCAAACCATCTTGATCATCAAAATCTTCTGAGAAACCACCTAAAACCCAGATTCAGACTCACTGAAGAAGAGTACATTGGCAAGCCCAGGAATGTGCTTGCTCTAAAAGCTCCCCGGGAGCCCGCTGCTGGCCTAAGCTGGGGAGACCCTGCCGCACATGTCTGGGTTCCAGGGGCCAGTAGCCATGACTGCTCAAGGTGGCCAATGTCCGAAGATAGGGAGGATCACTTTATTTAGAGGTTGTCTTAAATCTAGGAATCAAGAGATCTTTGCAGTAAACAAGTGTGCGCCTCCTGACAAAGTAATGTAAACCAATAACAGGCTCCAATAATGCTATTTTTAAAAGGCTTTAAATAACTTTTTCAATGCAAAACAACACACTCGGGCAGACCTAATTCATTTTATGGGCCAGCTGAACCACTAGCGCTCAGAGAGCCTTGCTATGTCACGACACAGAGCCATTTCATCTGTCCGCATGTGGGTGACCAGTGCAGTGAGGTTAAGCAAAGAGCTTTCCCATGGTGCCAACCGAAAGGACGTGATTCCTGTAGCCCCTTCTCCCTGGCTTGAGGACAGTGGCTGGCACTGCATAGCACAATTCCCTGTGTTCTTCACCGCACTGTTTCATGCCCCGAAAACTTGATCTGAGCCTCTCCCTCCTAGTGAAGCTGGAGATAAATCCTGCTGATGTGTTTTCCCTGATAAGTTAATGTTACAGCCTTCACAATGGTGACCTCAAATCCACACTGTGAGGAACAGCAGTTCAGCCAACACTGTGAGCTTGATAGCCCACTCACTGCCTTTTCATTAAAATTCCAAGTTGGTGTTTTTGTTTTCAAAGGAAGGATGGAGCCCATCCAGGTCACTCAGTCCAGGCGCTGCTGGGAGGAACGCCTCGCTGCACATTTACACTTCAGCGGCTCCCGGGAGGGCAGCGCGCTGCAGCAGGAAGGATTTCTAACAACTTCCAGAATGTTTTCCAGATATAAATAGCCTCTACGGCATGATATATTCTAGCAAGAAAGACTGGAACAAAAGTAGGTTATTGACTGGCAGATGCCTGCCTTCCAGTGGGCATTGGAGCATCAGGGATTGGGCTCTTTCCAGCTATATTTAGCAGCCGCATTAATGTACTGTGGAACAATGCCCTTTGGAAAAGCCACATAAATCAGAGGACGAAAGATTGCTAAAATTTATGAAGCAATCGCTGGGAGAAACCCCTGGGCACAATCACTGTGATAAATACCTTGTTAAGCCCCCTGCCCATCCCCACCTTATGTTTCTTGTTAACACGAGGGGTCCATTACGGAGCACTGCTACTTCCCAAAGGGGAGGCCATCTGCATTGGGGAGGTGGACAGCAATCTGCGCCCCATTCAACCCGACAGAACCATTCTTAGAATCCCAGAGATGGAAGAGCCCTCTAAGCAAGCAGGCTCCCCAGATTTTCCAGGGGGATCTCAATTTTGTTCAGTTATTTTGTACTTTTAAATAGTGAAATCATTAAATATAGAAGCAAAGAGGTTGCTCCGTTTTCACAGTTCCTCCCTGACAAAATTTTCCATGTACATGATGGCACAATTCAGAGAACAGTCCTTTGTTGGACTGTGCATCCTAGTTCTGGAGCCAGAAATCCGGATCCATCAGTTGGTTTGAATTCCCCTATTTTGAAAATGAAAGAGACATCTCCCCACAGGAGACCAACCAGTCATCACGAGAGGCAGTTCTTAGATCTGACATCAAGAACTCTCACCAGGGTACCACATTGCCTCAGAAGGAGAACTGAGTGGTAATTACACTAGTTGATTCTGACTCCTGATAGGACAGCTGATTCTGCAGCAGGCCCACAATGATGCGGAGAAGAGTAAATCTAATACTGGCTCCATTGCTTACTGAGTGGTCTTGGGCAAAATCCTCCAGGTGCCCTCAGCCCAGCTGTTCCTCGTCTGTAAAATGGAGGCAGTAAGAATCTACCAGGGGTTGTTCTAAAAATACAAAGGGGAAATGTGAGTCAAGGCACTTATCGTGGTGACTAGCCAATAGTAAGCGCTCAAGAAATAGTAGGGATTATTAGGCTGGTCATTGATATTTCCCTAAAGGACAAAAGAGTAATAGAAATAGGAACATTTTGCAAATGTTGACTTCTGAACTCTGCTTTCATCACCTCAAAGCCAGAGGATTCAGGGTAGGTAGGAGAGTACAGAATTATCTACCAATTTACCATTGAGAGTACTACTCAATGAGGAAATGAGCACCTACTGTGCGTTACATATTTTGTAAGCATCGTGACTTTGCCTTTGTCTTCCCTCTCACAAAATGGGATTAGGTATTCTGACCATGCTGAAAGATTATAAAGAAATAAATCCAGTCCACTAATTGATTGATCACATTCACACAGATCATTTTTCTTTTTCATGTTGGTTATGTGGATATTATTCATGGCACACAATTTTCAGAAACAACCAAGATGTCAGTATAACCAGAACAAAGCAAAGACCTTTCGTGTATTAAATAAGAGATTCACAGCAAGTGATTTTTGCCTTAAAGCTCTAATGTTTTTTAACCATTTCAAACCACACTTAGACCAAGATGTAGCCCTTGAACCAAACAATGCTAAAAAGTTACAAGGAAGGTCTTTTGCTGACTGTAGGCATGAGTGCAGCTAGATTGTATGGTAAGATCTAAGTAAAAGAGAACAAAAGGGTGCCTCAGCTCTCCCCCACCCCAAGACAATGTAATCAGCTGGTGTGCAAAAAGAACAGTGATGATAGTTAGAGCCCACTTTCAAATCCTAACACTCCAACTTTGTCACTGTGTGAATCACTTTGAGCAGATCACCCAACCTCTGTACACCTTAGTATCTTCATCTGTACGAATGCAAATAATGAGACCAAACTCCAAGGTTTTGTGAGGATTAAATAAATAAGGGAATATATTTAAGGAACTTGGCATTAAATAGATGTGGAATACAAGAAGCACCTTCCTCCCTCAAGAACAGCCTGTTCCCCTCCTGTCTAGTTCCCACCTGGGACTCTCCCCAGGTAAGTGAGAAGTTTAGAGCAAAACCTACCACAGGTGTGTCCTGCTTTCCTCCATACTCCAGTTCTTTATACAGATGAACCCAGATTATTAAGAACATCAAAGCAATATCTCAGCATGACTTCTGCCCCCAGCACTCTCCTGAAACTCCGCAAGAACTTCTAATCTCCAAAGCAAATAGCCTTTGGCTGAGATTCATTTTCCTCCCTTTTTTGGTAACATTTGACACTGGCTGATTTCCATCTTGAAATCCTTTTCTCTTCGGTTTCTGACATGATACTGCTCTAGGTTTTCTCCTGACTAAATGATACTTTCCCTCCTTTCTGCATTACAGACTCCACTTGTCTTCCAATTCACAAATGTGGGATGCCCCCAGTGTTTCTAGAACTCTCCTCTTTCCAGTCTCTCCACTCTCTCCTACATCAGTCTCATTCATTTCAATGACTTCGACTCTCTCTTTCTAAAATCAAGGCCCAAATCTGTATCTGTGGCTCTGACATGTTTTCCAAACCCTACAATAGGTGTTGAATACCCACATATGTACGGAGGCCAGGCAGGAAGTATGAATAACTACACCAGGCTGAAGCTGAGGGAGTGGTGGAGAGCTCATTCTTCACACTCAACACAAGCCAATTGTTGTCTTGCAAAAAGGAGGCCCTAGAGATTCCAAATCTCAAGATTTTTTCCAAAAGAAGTCAGAAATGCGGATTTTTTTAATAAGTAGTTAATAACGACTAACTCAACTGTTTTTAAATCGTGCAGATTAACCGAATACAGACCAAACAAACTGCACCTGAAAGCCAAACGTGGCTCATGAGCCACTAATTTACCATATTATTCTAGATCCACAAATTCAACTACTCATTTTAAACCACTTTTGGAAACCTTACTGGAACCTCAAATTTAACATATTCAAAAGCTGCCATAATCTTCCCTGAACCAATTTCTCTTATTGGTCTACAGTGCAAATATGGCCAATTCCCTTCTCCCAAGTGCCCGGGTTCTGAAACCTCTGCATCATCTTTGACTCTTTCATCACCTTCCTCTCAACTGACCATCTTTGCTATATCATCTTTGCAATGAGTCTCGAATCTATATCCCATTTCTATTCCCACCGTCATCATTTATTCTTCACTGCCATGTTGCTACAGACTTCCTGGTGTCCCCACCTTCTGTTTCTGCCCATGTTGATCCATCTACACACTACTGACAGAGTAATTTTCCTAAAATACTCCTTTGTGTGTACCTGCCCTAATCAAAAGCTTCGCAGCGTCTTATAACCTCTGCGTTTTAGTATCATCTTCTCCACCTGACACTCAAGATCCCCCGTCATCTAGGCCAGATACCACCAGTTGTCCCTGAATATCTGTTCTCTCCTCCTTCTATAGCAATAGAACCCCAGTGTTTTTCTGGGGACGTAAACACCTAAAAGAGAGAGTGTATTTCACAGGACCCGTTGCAGCTAGGAGAGACCACACAACTAAGTTCTAGGCAATGGAATGAACATAAAGTCCTATGCAGTCATTTCTGGGAACACTCTCTAAGAGCTAGGACACATATGCCCTCTACCTCCTGCTGCCTTGTCCCTGTCTTTATCCTGATGTCTACAAGATGATGCTGCAATCTTGGACCATCAGCTAAAGGCCCACCCTACAGAGTAATGAAAGAGAAGAAACATGGGCACCATACCAGCCCTGAGGACTGCTGGACTTTGCATATTTATATCTTGCTAAGCCATTGTTACTTCTGGTTTGCTGCCAGTCTCAACAAAGCGTAATTCTCTCTAAAAGAGATCTCACCTAACAGGCCTCTTCTCACTCCCTTAACTATAGCCTCTCCGTTATTCAAACCCAGCTATCTATTGTCCCCACGTGCACACCTACTTCCCTACCCCTTTACCTTTCCTCATTCTATACAAGATTGCTTTTCTCTTGTCGAAATTCAATCCCTCTCAAGACACCTCGCATCTCATCCTTCACTTCCATAAAATCACTCTTCACCCCCCCCCCAATAGCACATGAATTTTCTCTCTGAATCCTGTCAGCATCGTGCTCATTCCTCTCATATTATATTTGCTGCAACACGTGCACACACATGGCTTACCCTGTGCAGATGGAACAGTGAGTTCATAATACAATATGTTTAGTTGAATTGAAAAAAAATCACCCACAAGGAAACGACAAATGGCTCAGAAGTGTGTGTCCTCACAGGTCTTAAGATGACGGGGACAGAGAGGTTTTGCAGGTAGGTTCTGTGTACACATCAACTGGGGTTGGTGTTTGATGCCCCAAGTGGACAAACCATCTCCACAACACCTCTTAGAGCCATGTTACCCCCATTTTAAGGACCAAGCAATGGCATCAAATCACCACACTCTCCACGGCATCCCCCTCTGCCTTGCTCCTTCCCTACTAACCCCTGGTCAGGGACAGCCCTGGATGAAACACTTGATTAATGGGCCATTTGACTTTATATCTGATCAGAAGCACATCTGAAAACTTCTGACTCGGGCATAGTCTCTACTGCTCCTAAATTCCACAAACCCTTCTAGATTTTTCTTTTGGAAACTGCCTCTGAATGACAATAAGAATAGCTTGGCTTGGCAGAGGGTCCTGGTTAGGATTACATGACATATGGCCCTGTTGGATGCAAGCCACAATGTCAGATTATCCAGAGGGCTGGTCTTTATGCCTGTGAGCTCCTTACCTGGGAACCTCCCATTCCCCCTTCTCGCTAGATACCTCTGACAATAGATGACATTTGAATATAAACAGCAAAGAGAAGAGTTGGGAAAGACCGAAATATCCTCTGTCTCCAGGCCCCAGGCTACTGGAGACCGAGCCTGCCAGAGAGTCAGATGCTCACTTCCGAAAGAACCTGCCCTCACTTCTCTCCCAGTGACATATGTTCTCTCAGGAGCCGCTCAGCTCTTCAGCGGGGCTGGGCAGGAAGTTTGCACCACCTCTGAAAGGAGAGGCTCCTTTGCCCCTGGCCTCTGTCCTCCCAGCTTCACATTTTAGATTCCCTAAGCACAATGTAGTGCTGAGGGGTGACCGCAGACAGGAAGAAAGGAGAGCGTGTCCATGGCACAGGCCAGATGCAAGACATGCCAGCACACTGAGGGTGGGCTAGGCCAGGACACAGGAAGGGGAGAATGGTGAAGAGCTGGTCTCCATAAGTTAAAAACAAACTTCCCCCTTAGGTGCCGAAGGTCAACTGGCCCACAGCTCTCTCACTCCTCAAAGCAAACCTCTGATCGTGGCCGTGGATTCTGCTGTCACTGCAGACACAGAGCATTTTTCCAGGCACTTTCAAAGGGATTAATGCAGACCAAGACCTTGGCTTGGACCTTGGGTTTGTTGTTTCTTAACCAGTCCTTTGCTTTCATTATTTTTTTTTGTTTCTGTTTTTCTTTCCATGTGCTACTTTAAACTTCTTCCCGGTGCTTATTAACTGATCTCATCTTCTACTTCTTTCTTTTTTTAGTGAGAACAAGAAGCGACTGCTTAAAGTATCAGATGCCATAGGATGGTACCTCTGCAATGCCTTAGATCTGAGGTCAGCCAACTTTCCTGCCAAGGACTGGACAGTGAGAGTGCCGAGATTTTGCAGGCCACGGAGTCTGTCAAAACTATTTACTGTCACTGTTTTCGTGTAAAAGCAGCCTCAGATAGTACAGACACAAATGTGCATGTTTATTCACCAGTGAAACTTTATTTACAAAAACAGTCAGCAGGCAGATTTGACCTGTGGGTTGTAGTTTGCTGGCTCCTGCCTTCAATCAGAGCTGATCCAGATATGGAACCCATGAAAAGAGCCATGTCAGGGAACTAATCTCATCAGCCTTCCAATCAGGTGCACATTCTTACTCCCAACCTGTTAAGACTTAAGGAACCTCTTTGCTCACATTTGACGCTTTTTGGAACCACATTTTCTGGTCCTCAAGAATCCCCCAGAACCCAAAGAGTCGGACCATGGACTGAACGCTTTCTTTGTCTTCTGTTATCAGCCACTGACCCTGCACATGACCTCGTTTTCCTCTCTACCTGGTGCCAAGCCACAGCTTTCATTTCTGAACCAAGTGCTAATGGGAGCATAAAAGGACAGAGCAACAAAAAATGTAACTTTGGTGTCATGAAAGAATTTACAAAGGTGACATATGAGCTGGGACTTTGCCAGACAAGGAAGGAAAAAAAGTACATTCCAGATAGAGGAAAGAAATTACTGAATAGAAAACCAGTACCATAAGATTTTAAGTTTAGAAAGATATGGCTTCAATATGGCAGGAAAGAAGATAGTGTGGTCCCAGCAAGGAGATGAAACAATGAGCCGTGACAAGATCCCAGGCAAATTAGAACAAAGATCCCAATGAAGGGAAGGGCAGGAGAGTCAGTGCTATGGACTGAGCAAAAGTTTGTCTTCCCAAAATTCATACATTGAATTTAACCCCCAGTGTGACGGTATTAGGAAACAGGGTGTTTGGGAGGTTATTAGGTCATGAGGGTGGGGTCCTCACAATGGGATTAGTGCCCTTACCAGGAGAGAGGTTAGAGAGCTTGCTTCCTCTCGGCCCCTCCATGTGAGGATCTGGTTCCAAGTTGAGAGGTCGGGCAGTCTGCCAACTAAGGAGAGGACTCTTAGCAGACACCAATCGGTCAGCACTTTGATCTTGGACTTTCCTGCCTTCAAAAATGTGAGAAATAAATGGCTATTGTTTAAGCCACCCCATCTATTGTATTTTGTTGTAGCGCCCAAACTAAGACAGTTGGGAAGTCACCAGATATGAACAGTTTCTACTATAATATTAAAAGAATTGAGTGATCGGGGGAGAGAATAAGAGTTGGTTAGAGTTAAGAACAGATTATCCATAAGAGTAGGCAGTATTTAGGTTAAGATTAAAATTAAGGTTTGGCCTAGAATTAAGGTTATCACTGGCTTACTTCCCATTTGAAAACGTGATTTGAAAGATTCTTGTAATCTCATCATAATTTGCCAATTCTAAGACATTATTTTTCACGTTTTAAACATCTATTTTTACTCATTTATTTTTCACATCTCTACATTTAGGAGATGTACAAATATTCATGTGTGTCTTGATTTATTTGGCCGTGTATTTATTTCATAACAATAACAGTACATTAAGTAATGGTGGATCTTCCAATAAACAGCATGTGTTCAAAACATAATAGAAAATCAAATTATTCATGTTGGTTCAGAGGCAGCAAAACCATCTCTGGTAAATACTGTTTGCTCACCGTATGTTTAAATCTCACGTCTTAAGCTTTTAAAGACTGTGAAATACTTTCTGGAAGAAAAGCTAATCAAGCTCACTTATGTATTCAGCGCACTGTGTTTTCCGGAGGGACTGAAGAGGGTTAGTAGTTCGGGCAGCAGTGCATAAGGACACATACAAATGAAGGAATAAAAATTGAGATGGCTTCTGCAAAAACTGATCATGACATTCTTCAAAAATAAAGGTAAAATAAAACAGAAAATACTACAGCAAGAGGTATGGAAGTTTAATTCAGGAATTTAGCAAACAGGTGAAGTCAGCAAACAAAATAGCTATTTTAAAAACAACTTGTGACTCCTCACCAACCTACTCTATGATTCGAGTTCATTCAAATAGGTCTTTTATTGTGGTTCAAACTGGACTGTGTATTATGTAATAAACAGAGTGTCACGTGAACATGAATCTGCAAGAGGTCTAGAAATGTTAAAAGGTGCCTAAGCACAAGACACTAAAATCTCTCTGAACAGGAATTCTGTGTTCCTGTTTCCTAGCCACACATCTAGATGAATGGATCCACCTCCTGATGGGATTCCCCGACTCTGATCCTGTCTGCTCCAAACAGCTTCTTATCTCTGCCACACAGGTTCTTCTAAAGTACCATTTTCACATCTCTGTTGTACTCAAGAACCCCTAATGGCTCCCCAGTGCCTCCCAACTATTGTCCAAACATCTGTGCCTGACTTGTAAGGCCCCTGATCGAGTCTAAATAAACTGCCCCTGGTTCCCACTGTTCCTCTCCTTGTGTCCCCTGCTAACAAAAACCGAATTCAGCCCCTCCTCTGAGCCTTTCCTAAGATAATATTCTCCCAAACTGGAATGCCCCTTCTAAAACTCCTGCCCACCAAATTCCACTCCATACAGGCTTCCCCAGCTGCAGTCAACAGCCCAGTCAAGGTGCCTGCCATACCCAGATTTCCTCTGTGCGGAAAACTGGGATCCCAATCCTGGTGACACAGCCATCCCCAAGACTCTGCATAGATGACCATTTTCTGCATGACTAAGACCCTTTGGCCAAAGCCAGCTGGATTAGTATGGGCTCCTAATTTAGTGTGGACAGTCAATAGACCAGCCAGTGGCAGATGAGTTTGCCAGGTGCAAAAGCTCTGCTGAAAGAAGGATGAGGAGGTATAGGAAGACCAATGAGATCCCTTCTCCTGGAAATCTGAACAGCTGATAAGGATAGAGAGAGAGAGAGAGCTTGGAAGCACAGGAGTGAAAACATCAAGTGGTCAAGTTACATTAACAGTAGAGCCTTAGAGAAGGAGCCAGAATGCCCATCACTGCCAGGCCACAAGATTGCCCTGTTACAAGAGCAGCCTTGGATCCCATACAATTTCCCAAGTCCCTTTTCAATGGGGCAGGTCTAACTCAATTTCCATCTGCCCTAAGAACACTGTCTGTAGACCTCATCTAGGATTCAGACCACTGCCAGAGATTTCTGGTGCCCACATGTATCCATACATATTTAGGGGAACCTGAATAGGTGTGAAATCCAGAAACAAAAGAACCTAACACACACAGTGACCTCTACCAGCCCCTGTTCTCTAAACACCTGCAGCATTTCTAGCCTGAACCATGTAATTTGGCACTCACTACGGAATGTCTCTCAAGGTTACTAATTTTGCATATGCATTAATTTTGTTTCCCAACAGATCAGATACTTCCTCAGGGCAGGGCTCCTGCCTCAAGTTTCTTGCTTCTTTTTTATCTCTCATTTCCTGTATGACCTTGAAAAAGTAATTTAATCTCTCCAAGAATCGGTATTCTCGTTTTCAAGATTGGAATGATAACAGTACCTGCTTTAAAAGTTGATTGTGAGGAATAAAGTAGAACACATCTATGAACTGCTTGGCATAGTGACTGGCACACAATGAACATCCTATTAAGTGCTGGTGGAGGAAGTGATGGCAGTGGTGGTTATGCTGGTAATGGTGGTGGTTGTAGCGGTGGTGATCATGGTGGTTGTTGTGATGGTGTTGGTAGTGATAGTGGTCCTGATGGTCGTGGTAGTGATGGTGATGATGGTTATGGTGATGGTCGTGATGGCAATCGTAGTTATGGTAGTGATGCTGTTGGTAGTGGTGGTGGGATGGTGGTGGTGGCAGTGATAGTGGCCATGATGGTAATGATGGTGGTGGAGATGATGGTGCTGGTGAAGATGATGAATAGAATATATCATACAGTTCTAACCACACAGTAGATAATTTGGGGATGTTCACTAATACGTGGGTCATCTGGCAAACCACCGCATGAATATAAAGGACAATAAGAGATAGAGATAAGCAGAAGTGAAAGCCAATATGTGCGAAGTACTTGCTCAGATGTAAAGCACTGTGAAGGGTATATTATCTCATTTATACTTCACAACAACTCACTGGCAGAAATTCTAATTTAAAGATGAGAAAAATTAGAATCAAATAAACTAAATGACTTGCCCAATTTTGCAAAACTAAGTGTGACACTGCCTAGTTCAAGATCTGCGTGACTCCAAAACCACACCTTTTCCACTATCCCATGCTACTGCTCAAGCCTTTAAGGAATTAATCAAGGTGGGGGGGAAGCAATATTTTCCAATGCAGTAATAGTTCCAAAATGCAGATTTTGTATTTTCTCAAAAAAGACCATCTTTATGCACATTGCATATATGATTTGCATCCCAATTCCCCCCCATCAGACTCTGTTTTCCATACATACCTGATCAAGTTTTGCATAAGCATTTGAAGAAATAAAGTTAAATTGCTTAACTTCACCTTTGACCTGAAAAGGAGGAAACACAAGAGTGAGGTGTCCAGAAGTGACGTTACTGCTGAGAGCAGGCAAGTGACCATTAGGATATACTTCAAGTAAAGATCTTTCCTGAAATGTCCTCAGAGGTTAGTTAATTCCATTTTGAATTAGATTCTGAAAGATCTCTTCTGTCAGGGTCTGTCTTCCTAAGCTTTGTGTCTGATTCCAGTTCCAATAACTCCCAAAGCAACTTTCTGGGCAATGGAGTTGAGGGAGGAGGCAAATGATGACATTTATTGAGTGTATCCTACATGCAGGGACTTAATTGTCACTCATTTATTTCAAGTTCTCAGTGGTCTTAGGCTGAGACACATTTAGTCAGGATGAGGACACAAGACCCAGACCATGCCTGCCGTGATTTCTCAGTGAGGAACTGCTCAGTAAGTGCTCCTTCCAGGGTTCTGCCACACACCTCAGGTTCTCCAGGCAACACTGTTTGCCCCTCTGCCTCTCTCCCCCATCACCAGAGGTGCTGGTTCCCAGGAGCAAAGGCTTGGTGGTCAAGCTGGCCCAGGCTGACTCAGATACAAACCCAGCTGTGCGACCTCTAGCTGGGTGACTTCCCGACACTTACCCAATGTCTCTGAGCCTTGGTTTCCTCAGTCTACTTGACAGAATTGTTCTGAGTCCTGACCAGGAGAGTATATAAGTAAGTCTCGTGGAACATAGCCCTGCACACACACAGTACCCTCCACACGGCAGCTGCTCCTGCTACCGTTAATTACATCACTAGATTTGCCCCGAAAGGCTCTATTTGTGATTTTTCTCCCTCTGATTCTTGGTTCTGACTCCTGACTAAAAGCTACAAACCAACAAAACTGCCGTAGGAATACCAAAGCCCATTCTCTCCACCAAGCAACTACTAAGGCTGTGAGAAAAAGCTGGCAGGTGATGGTGAAAAGAAAATTAGATATGAGTTAGTAAAGCTGATACAGCAGCAAAAAGGCTAATGTAGTTTTGGGCTTTGTTCCCAATGGTTTCATCAGCAGAGTACAGAGGTAAGAGTCCCTCTCTAATAGCCTTTCTCAAACCCCACTTGGAAAATTACATTAAATTCCAGGCACTTCAATACCATAAAGATATACAAAAGCTGAGGGGAGTTCAGAGAAGAGTAATAAAAATGATGGGGAGGTTGGGAGAATTGATTTACTAGGAAAGATTAAAATAACTAACTATGTACGGCACGTCTGGGTGGTGACTGGTGAGGAGCAAAGGAGAAAACATAGCAGCCTATAAATAATGGAAACATGTAAACACCCGTGGGAAGTTATTTCGCATGGTACAAGGAGGCACAACCTCAAGTAATGAGGGGAAGATAAAGGCAGGGACAATTTATGAAGAATATTGGAAAAGTTGTGTTGGGTTTTCTGAAGACAGAGAGAGAGGGGGAAGAGAGAGAGAGAGAGAAATTGAAGATACCAAGGGGTCATGTTCCAGTTCAGCGGAAGGAAATCCCACTTTTCGAAATTGTGTTGGTTTCCAGTCTACCCCAAACATCTGCTACCCAAATGTCAATAAACGGATCATCATTCCCCACTCCCACTGGCCAGGAAACTCAGTGAGAATGGAAATCGGTTTTGCTCAGTGGTGACTTCCCAGAACCCAATGCACTGTCTGCCTTATGGTCATTGTCCCACGAATATTGGCCAAATGCAAGGCTAAATGAATGACCACTCTACAAAAAAAAAAAAAAAAAAAAAAAAAAAGATTGAAATAAAGCCTTTATTACCAAAAATGATATGTAATAATGGTGATGTGAAAGCATCAAAGACCTAGCAGGGTCATTGTTACGGATGGTAGGATATGGAATTTTAGCGTTACAAGAGTCTTTCTATTAAAAGTCTTATATTTTGATGATTCTCAACTTTTTTTTATAGAACCAGTTCATGTGTGCATTTAGGGGTATTTTAAATATATGTTTTTATTGATCATTTTTTAATTTACACCTAGGATTTTGTGCACAATCTCCAGCACAGTAATATATTTCCACCCCTTTCTTTCTGCCATAAAAAATCCTTATTGGAATGCAACTCAATGAGAGTGACATTGTCACATGGGTAACCTTGAAGCCACTCTAATCTATTAAAAACAAAAAAGTAAATAATTCACGGGCTGTTTTGAGTAACCCTCCCCTAATGACCCTGTGTGTACTTATTCACAGCCTGCCTCCTCTAGTGGACTTCAACCTCCATGTGGGCAGGGGCAGCCCAGCTCCAACACAAGTCTGTACATTCTCAGATGCAGGAGTTCATTTTTTGAGTTACTGAATTTTGAATAACAAAATTACATGTTCCGCCACTCATACCTGGTCTGTGTGTCGAGATGCAGTAGACAAGATTGCTATTCCAGATTACCACCGTGTTTGTAGATCAGGTGGAGTGTGCCTCAAGTGACCCAATTCACAGCACAGCCAAAACCAAAGGAATAGTTCTGTAGATTTGCGGAGCTTATTGCTGCCATCCAGTATGTTATGCTTTTCACAAACAGAGAAATGGAGTCTTCAAGAAGTTAAATAACTGTGTAGATCAAGCAATGGAGCTAAGATTGAGACCACAGGGGCTACCTGCTGAGCCCCCCTGCCCACCTACTTCTCTGCTGCCTCCTGAGGATCCCTTCCCATACTCCAGATTTCTCTGTACCAGCTCATCTAACAAAACTACAGAGCACCAGGGTGTGAAGATTTGTGGAGAACGGAGGACTTTCTTTGTCAGTCAAGCCCTTGATGAGTCCAGACAGTCCTTGATGCATAAATTTGTTTCTAAAAAAGTCAACCTCAAAACCTAATGTCTATCTATGGAATCCCAACCCCCCCATTAACACCCACAATAAAATGGTAAATATATTCCAGAGAGAAAGCAAAAAGGGGGAGCCATTTTTTCACTTGACTCAGTTACTTGCTGAATGCTTCGCAGGCCCAAGGCACTTCGTAGCCCTGGGGTATACAGAGGTAACCAAGACTCAGGCTTGCCCTGGGAGCCCAGGATACAAAAACAAATGATTTCAATACGATACGCTGTGTGGTCAGTGAAGGGAGAGATCCTGTCTTGCCTATAAAGACCCTGAAGGAGCTGATGTCTACAGTGAGTCTAAGAATGTGCACAGCAGGGGAGCTTGGACACTCCAGGGAGAAGGGAATCATGAACAAAGACATGGAATCAAGAAAGTGCCTGGTACCCTTGGGGAATCATATCAGGGGCCCTGGGACAGAAGGGGAAGGAAGAGCAAATGTTAGCCTGAGGAAGTGCAGGGATCCCAGGTGATAGGAAGCTAGGAAATTATATTGGAATCTGTCCCTTAGGCCAAGGGGACCCATAGAAGTTCCTAAAGTGAAGGGAGCAGTTCAGTGAAATGTAATGGAAAGTGCACAGCGTGGAACCCAAAACGTTCAGATGGAGTTTAACACTTGAGGAGACAAAATCGACCCCAATCTGATCTTAAAGCCAGAAAACCTGACCTGCACTGGTCTGAAGCTATGTATAGACTTTATTTTTCCAATTAATGTTGATACATTTTTCTGAACAGTAATATTAAACTTTTGGGACTTGAGGTGCTACCTCAGATCCTGCTGGGGGTGTTACATAATATTTGGTATGTATCACCTTTCAAAAATCTACAACATTCCAAAACCCAGCAGGCCCCAGGGGAGTGGGGTGGCAGACCTATCCCATTCCAGCAGCTCCATGGAGGATGGAGAGGAGGGACTGTGATTTGAGGTGGGGAATCGAGATCAGCTGTTGCGGTGTGTTCAAATGATGTAGGGGGAGGGGTGGCATGGTAGAAGGATAGAGGAAAAAGAAATGATTTTGAAAAATGATTTGGAGAGAAGTTAGCAGGATTTGGTGACTGTGAGCAATAGGGTTAGGATAAGGCAGGGACAAGGACTCCAAGTCTTTTGCTGGGTATGGATGGTGTTGTCACCTTAGAGATGGTATTCATAGGAAGCAGGGCAGGATTAGGAAGAAGCATTATAGGTTACATTTGGACACAGTGAGTTACATTTGGACCAGTGAGACATCAAGATAGTCTGACAGGGAGTTGGATATACATGACAGAAGCTCAGGGGAGACGTTTGGCAATGCATGGTGGTAAATTAAAATTTGATAGAGTGATCCCAAGCAGAATTATTTTCCACCTGGCAAGCAGAGGGAGGCAGAGAGCTTCTGTCCAGTCTCTCCAGAAACTCCCTAAAGAAAGGTACAGTTGAGGTACAGTTGTCAGGTACAGTTGAGGCAGGTGCAAGAAAGCAGAGAAAAGGCTCTCAAGTTGCCCTAATTGTCTATTCCTCCTGCCTTCCTTGTGTTGGCTTGGTCACGTACAAAGCTTCTTGCTCCCACTGGGCCCCATTAGCACCAAAACACCTCTCCCTATACAACCTCCCCTACTCTCCAATGGTGGTCACTATCCACATCCTCTTTTGTTAATTCCAGGGAGATGAGTTATCATGCAAACAACATGGTAGCAAGCAATTCAAGTACCATTACATGGCAAAAAAATAGAAACACATTCTTGAGTTTCTCTTCTATTGTTATAGAGGTAGAAGAATGTGGGTTTGTGCCTCTTCTGAAATTGGTGCAATAAACAGTTACAGAATCTTCTGAGCTAACTTTTCATTAAGGATAGATAGATAGATAGATAGTAGATAGATGATAAAATAATAAGACAATCATATATTCTTCCACCACCACACTTTTCCTAGTGCTGGATTACTTGTATACATATTTTTAGTCTCCTCTAGATAAACACTGAAATGATTTCAAAAATTGTTTATAAAACACAAGTGTGTCCCTTAGTAATAAACCACTGAATTCCAAACCAGAGAGAATGTATAACAGTGTACCCATCAAACAGTCACCAACAAGGTGGTTTTATTCAAAAATGTAGTTCTGGAGCAGAAGATAAACAATGGAATTGCCAACTGACTGCAAAGTCATTTTCTATGACACAAGTCCTTCTCATTTAATAAACATAGATGGTAGCACAGCAATTTTCTGTTTTTGTCATTAGAATTTGTTACTCATTTCAAATGGTCAGAATTCTGTTGTGGAACACCCACCGTGAAGCTGCTAAAAATGAAGAACCTGGTCTTAGATAGAAAAAAAGACAAGATGAAATAAAGGCATTTAGAAATATAGTGTCAATAATATCTCTTGATTTCTCTCTTAACAGCCCAGAGTATGTGGGCTGGATGCTCTATTCCATGAAAGTATTTGAGGAACTAAGTTTTCTTCCTGTCAAACTCTGCTATCCCACCAGCCCCCAGGACATTGGGCTTGTATTCCATGGTTAAAGTTGAGTCTCAAGGTCCTATGTGTTTCAAATCATGGGAAGAAGAAAGGTGGGAGAATGAGTGTAGCATGTTTGCAGCCCAGGTCCAAAAATGCCATAAATCTCTTCTGCTTGCTTCATGGCTAGAAATTAATTAGGTGGGTCAAACCTAGCTGCAAGGGAGCCTGGGAATTTTGTTCTCTAGCTGGGTAGTGATGAACTCAGCTACCCACTAGTTGGGAGAAGGGAAGAATGAACCAGAATCGACAGTGGTCCCCACCTATCTGTGGTTCCCACATCAAACCCAGTGACAAGGTAAGCCCAGGCAGGCATTGTGTCAGGATTCCTGGACTACCCATAGGCCAAATCTCCTCTGCACAGAGATGAAGTAAATGCATTCAGAAAATTAAACAGAAAGAAGTGGGCATGTGATTGGGGTACATAAAGGGAAAACTAGATCACTGTCTTCTAAGGTGGACTGTCTCTCACTCCCAGTGGAAACAAAACCAAATCAAGTCACTTCACTTCTCTAGCTTACATTTGTTTCAAACTAGAATAAGGAGGAGAAGGAGGAAAAAAGGAAGGAGAAGGAGGAGAAGAAACTAATGTTGGTGTGCCAGGCACTATTGAAAATACTTTACAAATCCTCATGTCCCTAATCCTGACAAGAACCCTACACCCATAGGGAGAGAAGACCAGACTAAGGCACAAAGAAGTGTGCAATCTTATCCCAGGTCGTAAAGTTGGAAGAAGTAATGGAGATGGGGATTCAAATCCAGGCAACCACATCACAAAGTTGATACTTTCAAACACTATGCTAAGTGGCTTGGTGGAAAATAGGTATTTAATAAATGTTGAAAATGATACTAATGGCAATTCCACTATTCTTAAAATATCTATCAGTCTCGTTAATCTTCCATCTCCTGAGAAATTGCAAATAAGTATTCTTTAAACTGATAATACTCAAATGTGAATTGACACCAGTATGGTTAATATTTCCTTGGGCTCTCAACCTCTTTTTACAAATAAGTAAGCACAAAGTAAGTAAATAAGTAGCACAAAGTAAGCAAATAAGTAGCACATGTGATTCTTAAATCCAATAGATTCCCATTTTGTGTAGGCATATTTGTACTTCAAGGCACAAAGTGGCCCAGTTTCTAAGACAAACCATTGCTGATTTATTTACTGTTCACCAAGTGAAAAGTTCTCATTCTAGTTGTAGAAAACAAAATTGAAGCCCTGATTGGGTCTCTTCTCCTTTATATATAACTTGTTTGAAAACCATTAATCCATAACCCAAAGGTCTTGACCTTCATAAGATATAAGATATAAAGATATAATGGGTGCCTGGGTGGCTCAGTGGGTTAAGCCTCTGCCTTCGGCTCAGGTCATGATCTCAGGGTCCTGGGATCGAGGCCCGCATCGGGCTTTCTGCTCAGAGGGGAGCCTACTTTCTCCTCTCTCTCTCTATGCCTGCCTCTCTGCCTACTTGTGATCTCTCTCTCTCTCTCTGTTTCAAATAAATAAATACAATCTTTAAAAAATATATATAAAGACATAAGATATAAAATATCTTAAATATAAGTAGAAAGGATAATTCTGTCATTGGATTACACATATTAATTCTTTCCTTTAATCTCTCACAAACTTCACAGTGAATTCTGGCATTTGCTTCAAATGCTCAGCCCTTTCTAGACAGAAGTAGCTAATCAAATGCATTTATAATTTGTTCATACATTTGTCACAAAGCCCTTAATATAGTTCTTTGAGTGTGCTCAGAACCATAGGGTGTGGTTCCCAATTTAGCCTCGTGACAAGCTGTCACGTGTTTCTGAGATTAAAAACAGCTAAACAGGAATTTTGAAACTTAACTCCTGTTCTGAACTAAAAATATAGAATTAATGATTACAGAGCATCCCCAAAAAGGTATTCTATATGATATTACATATACGCCTTGATTTTCTTGTTGGTTTTTTGTTGTTTTTTTGTTTTTGTTTTTTTGCTTCCACATCTCCTTTGTTGCATGTTTTAAGTCAAGTCACTCTCTCTTAAAGAACAGTGTGCTGTCTCCACGTGAAGGCTTCATTTAAATCTAGGATGGGGGATGCTTTTAGCCTTCACTCATCAGGAAATGCTCATCCCCAGATTCATCTGCCCCTCTCTGGCAGATCACTCCAGTCCAAAACGGTCATCAACGACAAATATCCTAACTCTCTTTCTCTTTCTCTGAATTCTCCTTTTGCCTGATATACAGCAAATTTTAGGAGATCTTCCTTTTTTTTTTTTTAAAGATTTTATTTATTTATTTGACAGAGAGAAATCACAAGTAAGCAGAGAGGCAGGCAGAGAGAGAGGAGGAAGCAGGCTCCCTGCTGAGCAGAAAGCCCTATGTGGGGCTCGAACCCAGGACCTGGGATCATGATCTGAGCCGAAGGCAGCGGCCTAACCCACTGAGCCACCCAGGCGCCCCAATTAGGAGATCTTCCTTGATGGGAAAACATCAGACTATAGTTGTAAGTAAAGGGAGCTGACTTGTATTTGGATTCCCTGATGTGACAGGATCACACTAGTATCGATTATATCCTCTTATCTATGTAATGGCTCTGGAAGGTCGATATTATTTGTAATCATTTCACATTGTTTATATTTTTATTGTGGTGGAGTTGACATACAATAAACTTCACAAAAGTATATAACTTGATAAGTTTGGCATATTTACACACCCAGTAAATCAAGATCATTAACACATCAATCATTCCAAAAGTCTTCCCATGTCCCTTGGAAGTTCTTCCTCCCACCTCTGTCTACTCCTCTCCAGGAAACCACCGATCTACTCTCTATAACTCTACCTCAGATTGAGTTTTGTAGAATTTTACTTAAATGGAATCCTACAGTACAAAGATGCTCCTTTTTGTCTAGCTTCTTTCATTCAGCACAACTATTTTGAAAGTCATCAATGCTGCAGCATATTTCAGTAATTCATTTGTTTTTATTGTTGGGCAGTATTCCAATGTATAGATATTCAACAGTTTAGTCACTCACCTGCAGTGTCCATTTGGGTTTTTTTCCAGTTTTTTGGCTATTATTTAAAAATCTGCATATCTTTATGAACAAATGCTTCTATTTCTATTGGATGCATATGTTGGAATGGAATAGCTGCCTCATACAGTAAATATATGTTTAATATTTTAAGAAAATGACAAAATGTTTTCCAAAGAGATTGTAAAATTTTATATACACCCGCTGTGAATGAGAGTTCCAGTTCCTCCAAATCCTCACCAATACTTAGAATGGTCATTTTTTTTTTTAAATTTTAGCCATTTTAATAGGTATGTAATGGTGTCTATCTCATTCTTGTTTTATTTTGCATTTCCCTAGTAAGCAAATATGTCAAGTATCTTCATGTATTTATTTGCCATTCATAAATTGTTTGGTGAAGTGTCTACTCAAATATTTTGCCCATTTTCTTGAGTTTTGATAGTTATATTCTGGATATAAGTCCCTAGACATACAAGTCGAGACATACTTTGCAAATACTTCTGCCAGAATGACTTTTTTCATTCTCTTAATAGTATCTTTGAAAGAAATTGTGCTCTTACTGTGTTGTATCTGAGAAATCTTTACCTAATATCACAAATATCTTTTCCCTTATTTAATTCTAGGAGTTTTATAGGGTTTTTTTTTTATGTTTTAGGTCTATGATCCATTTTGAATTAATGTCTGTATGCAAGATGTGAATTCAATTTTTTGCGTATGGATATCCTATTTTTCCACACCATTTGTTGAAAAGCTGTCTTTCTCCACTGAATTTCCCTTGCATCTTTGTCAAAAATTAACTGTCCATGCTGACAAGATGTGGAGCAACAGGAACTCTCATTCATCACTGGTGGGAATGCAAAATAGTACACACTTTGGAAGACAGTTTGACAGTTTCTTACAAAACTAAACATACTTTTACCATATGGCCGAGCTATTGCAATCCTTGGTATTTTCCCAAAAGAGTTGAAAACTTACATCCAACCAAAAACGTGCGCCTGGATATTTATAGCAGCTTTTTCATTTTTTCAGTTTTTGCCAAAACTTGGAAGCAATCGAGATGTCCTTCAGTAGCTAAATGGATAAACTGTGGTACATCTAAGCAAAGGAATAACATTCAGTGCTAAAAAGAAGTGACTATCAAGCCATGGAAAGACATGGAAACTTCAGTGCACAGTGTTTAGTGAAAGCAGCTCATCCGAAAGCGCTATAGGTTGTATGATTCAACTTACAACATTCTGGAAAAAGTAAAAGTATGGAGACAGTAAAAACATCAATGGTTGCCAGGGGTTTGAGAGGAGGAGGGATAAATTAGAAAAGCACGGATGGATTAGGGGGCAGTGAAAATGCTCTGTGTGGTAACATAATGATAAATACATGCCATTATACATTTGTCCAAACCCATTAAATGTACAACAACAAGAATGAACTGTAATGTAATATTTGGACTTTGATTATGAAGGTTCATCAGTTGTAACAAATGTACAACTCTTACGAGAGATGTTTATAATGGGGAAGGCTACACATATGTGCAGACAAGAAATACATGGGAAATTTCTGAAACTTCCCCTCAGTTTCATTGTAAACCTAAAATTGCTCTTAAAAAAGCTTAATTTTTTAAAGAGAATATAGTTAAAAATAATGAATATAGCATGTCAAATCTCTTTTTCAGTGATCTTGTTGCTAACGTACATTATCTTTATGGGTATTCATTTTCTGAGATAAAATAGAGAGTAATAAATATAACTTTTTAAAATTAGGTGTCTACTTATGTATGGTTTATTTATAGACTCTGTATTCTATTCTATTGCTCTATTTATCTTTTTGCCAATTCCAGTCCTAACTACTGTAGCTTTATAAGACTTGAGTTCAAATAGTGTCAGTCCTCCAACTTTGTTCCTTTTCAGAGTTGTTTTGGCTATTCCAGATCCTCTGCATTTCCATACAATTTTAGATTCAATTTGTTTATTTCTAAAAATTTTTTTTAATTAAAAAAAAAAAGCCTGAGATATTTTGATTGGGATTGCCTTAGATCAAGATATCAATATGCAAAAAATTTACATCTTAACAATTCATAAATATGGTATATCTTTCCATTTATCTAGACCTTCTTTCATTTATCTCGATCCTGTCTTATAATTTGCAGTGAATTGATCTTAACTATCTTTTGTCATATTTGCCCCTAAATTTTTTTATCCTGTTAAATGTTATTTTATTTCAATATCTGATTATCCATTAGGAATTTATAGAAATACAATTGATTTTTTGTATATTGATTCTGCATTCTACACCCTGGTTAAATTAATTTTTTTAAGTCTAGTAGCTTTTCTGTGGATGTCATCAAAATTTCTACATAGATAGGGGTGCCTGGGTGGCTCAGTGGGTTGGGACCTCTGCCTTTGGCTTGGATTGTGGTCCCAGAGTCATGGGGTCGAGCCCCACGTAGGGCTCTCTGCTCAGAGGGGACCCTGCTTCCCCACGCCCCGTCTGCCTCTCTGCCTGCTTGTGATCTCTGCCTGTCAAATAAATAAGTAAAATCTTTAAAAAAAAATTTCTACATAGATAATCATGTCATACTGAAAAAAGATAGTTTTTCTTCTTACTTTCCAATCTGGATAACTTGTATTTCTTTTTCTTGCCTTATGACTCTGGCTAGGATCTCTAACACAGTGTTGGATAGAAGTGGTTGGACTGGACATCCTTGTCTTCTTCCTGAATTTTGAAGTAAAGCAGTCAATCTTTCATAAGTATGATGTTTATGTAGTTTCCTTGTACACCTTTTATCAAATTGAGGAAGTTTATTTCTATTCCTAATTTGCTGAGGATTTTATCAGGAATGATTTTATTTTTGCCAAATGCTTTTTCTGGTGTTTATTAAGATGATGATGTTGTCTTTTTTAGTTTGGTAATAAGATGAATTAAATTGATTTTTAATTGGTAAATCAACTGTATATTCTTGGGATAAGTTCCACTTGGACATGATTTATGACCCATTTTATATATTGTTGAATTCAGTTTGCTAAAATTATGTTTTGAATGTGTATATCTATGTTCATAAGGGATATTTTCTGTCATTTTCTCCTCTTGTCATGACTTTCTGGATTAATAATAAAACAAATTTTAAACTAATTGCTTTACTTCAATTTTCTGAGCTTACCTTAAAATTGTATTTCTTTTTCCTTAAGTTTGGTAGAATTTACCAGTGATGCCTCTGAGCCCAGACTTTTATTTGTGGGAAGGTTTTTAACTACTAACATAAATTTAATTATTAATCAAATAATGAATATTAATATATTACCATAGTTATATTTAATATTGATTTATTATATTATTAAATTTTAAATATTATATTAAATATTAGTATAAGTAGGGTTACTCATGTTATCCACTGCTTCTTGAGTCAGCTTTGTTATTTGGTAGTTTACATTTTCCAAGGAATTTGTCCATTAAATCTAAATTGTTTAATTTATTCAACATCAAACATCAGCATCAATTATTTCTAATATTCCCTTATCTTACTTTAACATCTGTAGAATCTGTAGCAATGTCACCTCTTCCTTTTGATATCTATAAATTTGTGTTTTCTTTCCCCCCACCATCAATTTGGCTACAGACATATTGATTTTATTAATCTTGTGAAAAAAACAGCTTCAGGTTTTATTGATTTTTTTCCTATTGTTTTTTATATTTTCTATTTCATCAGTTTCTGTTCCAATCTTCATCTTTCCTTTCCTCTACGTACTTAAGGTTTATTTCCTCTTATTGTTCTAGTTTCTTAAGGATGGAAGTTGAGGTCATTGATTTGAGAACTTTCTTCTTTTCTAATATAGGAAGTTAATGCTATAAATTTCCCCCTAAGTATTAACTTAGCAGTATTCCTCTCTTTTTGATATGTTGTATTTTAATTTGTATTCATTTCAAACCACTTTACAGTTTCATTTCTAATTTCTTCTTCAAAACAGAGTTATTAGGGTGAGTGGGTGGCTCAGTCAGTTAAGAGTCTGCCTTCGGCTCAGGTTATGATCCCAGGGTCCTGGGACTGAGCCCCACGTCAGTCTCTCTGCTCACCAAGCCTGCTTCTCCCTCTCCCTCTGCCTGCTGCTCCCCCTGCTGTGCTCACTCTCTCTCTCTTTCTCTGTCAAATAAATAAATAAAATCTAGAACAAACAAACAAAATAGGGTTATTTAGTTGCATGTTATTTAGTTTTCAATAGCTGGGGATCATCCAGAGATTTTTCAACTAGTTGAAATCTATTGTGATTAGAGAACATACTTTGTATGACTTAAATTTATTGAGATTAGGGGCACCTGGGTGGCTCAGTCGTAAGTGTCTGCCTTTGGCTCAGGTCATGATCCCAGCATTCTGGGTTCGAGACCTGCATTGGGCTCCCTGCTCAGTGGGAAGGCTGCTTCTCCCTCTCCCACTCCCCCTGCTTGTGTTCCCTCTCTCTGTGTGTCTCTCTGTGTCAAATAAATAAATAAAATCTTTTTTAAAATTTATTGGAATTATTTTTATGGCTCAAATTATTCATAAATATTCCTTGTGCACTTCAAAAGAATATATACTCTGCTTTGGGGGTCGGGGGGAGTGTTCTATAAATGTCAATTAGGTCAAACTGATTGATAGTTTTGCTTAAATATTCTGTATCCTTAATGATTTTCTGTCTACTTGTTCTATCAATTATTTAAGAAAGTTATGGAAATCTCAAATTACAATTGTGAATTTGGCTATTTCTCCTTGCAGTTTTGTCGTATTTCATTTCATGTATGTTGAAGTCTTGTTAGGTACACGAAAATTTTGGATTTTTACGTTCCCTTGATGAAGAGACTAGTTTATCTTCACGAGATGAACTTCTTTACCCTTGCTATCATTCTTTGCTGTGAAATCAGGCTTGTTTGACATTAAGATACCTTCTCCTGCTTTCTTCTGTAGGATGTCAGCATGGTATATTTTTCCATCTTTTACTTCTTATTTTTCCATCTTCTTACTTTTAATCCATCTGTGTCTTTAAAGTTCGTTTCTTATAAGTAGTATACAGCTGAATTTTGCTTTTTTAAAATCCAGTCTATCTCTGGAGATGTTTACATCATTTATGTTTAATGTGATTATTAGTATGGATGGGTTCAAACCTATCATCTGGTTATAACTCTTTTTTATTATTTTAGTGATTAATTTAGACTTTTATACCATGTATCTTTAACTTATTGTGGTATTATACCACTTCATGGATATATAATATAAGAACCTTACAATAATATATTTCAATTTATATCCTTCCAGGTTTATGTCACGTATCTCACTTTTACATATGTGATAAACCCTATAGTACATCATTATTATTTTTATTTAAGCAGCCAATTATCTTTTAAAGAGATTTAAATATGAAAAATCTCACATATTTGCCCATGTAGTTATTTCTAGTGCTTTTCATGCCATGGTATAGATCTATATTTCCCTGTGATATCTTTTTTCTTCTGCCTGAAGGATTTTAAGATTTTAGAATTTTTAACATTAACAAGCCATATTAACAATTTAGTATTTCTTACAGTATGGATCAGCAGATGATAAATTCTTTCAGCTTTTGCATGTCAGAAAAAATCTTAACTTCACCTTTGTTTTTTGAAATACATTGCTGCTGGGTATATAATTCTTGTTCAATAGATTTGTTCTTTCACTACTTTAAAGATGTTACTCCACTGTCTTACTGCTTACATTTTCTCTGAAAAGAAATCTGTGATCCTTAACTTTGTTCCTCTGTATGTAGGTTGTCTTTAAGATTTTTCTCTTGCCACTAGTTGTTTGCAATTTGGTTATTATGTGCCTTGGTGCAGTGTTTTCATTTTTGTCTTCACATTTATTTTACTTTAGGTTCATAAAACATCTTGGATCTTTGTGCTTGTAGTTTTTATCACACTTAGAAACTTTCTGGCCATAATATATTCAGGTATATTTTTGTCCTCTCCCCCCTTTCTTTTGAGGACTCCAATTATATGTATATTAAGCTGCTTTAAGTTATGCCACAGCTCACTGATGCTCTATTCAATATTTTTTAATTCCCTTCTCCATCCTCCTTTTAGATAGTTTCTATTGCTCTAATTTTGAGTACACACATCTTTTATTTTGCAATGTCTAGCCTGCCATTAATCCCATCTGATGTATTTTTCATATCACACATTGAAATTTTTATCTCTAGAAGTCACGTTTTAATCCTGTGTTGCACCAACCCTGTCCCAAAATTCTTTTAAAATACAGAATATAGTTATAATAGCTATTTCAATTTATTTTTCTCTTATTCTAAAATATTTGTTAGTTCCACATCAGGTTGAATTGAATGGGTTTTGTTTTTTGTTTTTTGTTTTTTTTCCTTTTCATTATGGGTTGTATTTTCCTGTTCGTTTGGATGTCTGGTAATTTTAATTGGATGACAAACACTGTGTACTTTATCTTGCTGGGTGCCAGATACTTTTAAGTCTATAAATTTTATTGAGCCTTGTTCTGGGATAAAGTAGGCTTAAAATAGTTTGATCCTTTTTGGTATTTATGTATGTTAGATGTGGGGTCCCTGGGTGCTTTTGGCTCAGGTCTTGATGTCCAGGTCCTGGGATCCAGCCTTGCATTAGGCTCCCCACTCCCTCTCTTCTGCTCCTCCCCCTACTCATGCTCTCTCTGTCTTTCTCTCTCTCCCTCACTCTCTCAAATAAATGGAATCTTTTTAAAAAAATACATTAAGTGAAAATAAATAAAATACTTTAGGTGGGACTGCAGCAGTATTTAGTCTGCAGCTCATTATTCTTCACAACTGAGGCAAGACCCTTCAGTGAACACTACATAGTGCTCTATGAATCTTGAGGTTTTCTAGTTTGGCTGGTAGGAAGAGTCACTATTCTTTGTAAGCTCCAAATACTCTTACCTGTCATTCTTGAGGGTGGTCCTTTCTCAATCCTCAGGTTATTTCCCTATACTCATGTACTGATCAGTGTACAGCCCCTTTCTAGAGGGCAGTAACTAATCGAATGTATTTATAAATTGGTCATACATTTGTCACATGCTCCTTAATATAGTTCCTTGAGTGTGCTCAGAACCATTGGGTGTGGTTCCCAAATAAGATAGCCTCATGACAAGCCATCACATGTTTCTGAGATAAAAACAGTCATACAAGAATTTTGGAAACTTAACTGCTGTTCTAAGCTAAAAATATAGACTAATCATTATAAAACATGCCAACAAGGTATGCTAAATGACATCATATTAACTTTATGCTTGTTTTATTTTTCAGAGACATTTTTTAATTCAAAGTCAAACCAAGAAGGAATTCCTTTGGGAACAATTTTAAGCACCCAGTTGAATGAAAACCAAAAGAAGATCTCCAAATGGCTTTAAGTCCATTATTTAAAGTACCTGCTTTAAAGAGATGGTATTCTGCTTCAAACCACATCCTAGTCCTCTTCTCCAAGAAGAAGCGATATTTTATATAAGAAGAAAAACTTATGACAATTAGTTTAACACAACTTTACAAGGGGTAGGCATAAGCCAAGTGAGTCGACAAATAGTCATATTGTATATGAAAACAAATTTTAACAAGCCTGTTTTTATTTTCATAATCCCTAGAATATAGTATATATCAATAATTGCTTGCTGCATAAATTAATGAGTTTCAATGAAAAGTTCCCTTTCTTCAAATTTTGGTCAGGCTCTAAATCATCCATTGGATATTATATAGACATACTGAAAAATCATGGGTTTATCTAAGAATAAAACTCAATCATTGAATAATTTTTAAGTTTATTAAAAATAAAAGCACCAAAGATGGTATGACACAAAAAATAAATAAATAAATAGAATAAATAAATAAAAGCACCATGACTTAAATAAATAAAATAAGTAAGAGACAATAAAAAATAAATAAAAGACATAAATAAAAGAGCCATGACTACAAAAATAACTTTTAGTTATTCAAATCACAATAATGCTTTCATTATTTCCATTTTATTTTTAGTTTTCCTACAATCTGAGCTTCTCCTACTTCAAAATATATATATATATATGACCCAAGTGTCTATACTAACCAGCTAATTAGGATGTAGCACAACTAATCTGAGATTCAGTTCAGCCATTTCAAGGTACTGATGCATTTGAGAACACATTTAGGACCACATGGAACACAGAATAGGGCCATGGCTCATGGATATGAGCTAGATGTGACTAAACTGTATTTTCAGGCAGGTTAATTCCCTTCCTTCAACACAGAGCATTGTTAAAATAATGCAACTCTCCCACATGATATCGATATATTTTAAAAAATTAGCATTTTGCATCTGGAACCAAATGAAACCTCTGAGATGAGCATAGTAGAATTCAGCCTTCTTGCTTCAAAATATTCCAGGAGGAAGAAACAGGAACCATAGATACAGGCACATTCGAGTCACCACAAAATTTAAAGTTGCTTCTCTGATGCAGATCATCAAAAGAAATAGCCTGATTTCTAAGTTTTCACCCATTTACCCAAGAGTCATTTATAACTTGAATCTATCTCACTTCAGATATCAGGTGAATGGCAGCATCAGTTATAAATGCCCTGCTCTTAGATCTTATCCAACCAGGGATAATTATGATGTTATCTCCTGAAGGGTGGAATTTCTCTCCTTGCCAATAATGGCCGGCTTTGGGTACTCCTCTAATTCAATTAGCCTTCATTTGCTAAGCCAAATTTGGGATCACAAACCTCTTCTTGGAAAATTCCAAAGACCATCCATCACATTCTGTCAGTTCTCCTTATTCCATACCATGTACCTAAACATGTGTACTCTTTAAGTGTGGAATAGGCAGAAGGAGAGCCAAGAGCATGGGAAGTCACGCTATAACAGAAAAGGAAATCGAAGCAAGCAACACGGAAATGAGAAGCCAATTAACTACAGATTTGTAATTCTGATAAAGACAAACAATGAAAGATGTATAATTTCATCTCTCTGCTATTAAAGCTATGGTTATATGACCACTTATATTTCAGTGAGGTGAATTCTATGGGAAATAAAGTATTTTACAAAGCTCTGTAAGTTCTTTTAGCGTCACTGAATTCTGGTACCCTTAAAAGACCTCACAAATCTGGGTGCCTGGGTGGCTCAGTGGTTAAAGCCTCTGCCTTTGGCTCAGGTCATGATCTCAGGGTCCTGGGATTGAGTCCCACATCAGGCTCCCTGCTCAGTGGGGAGCCTGCTTCTCCCTCTCCCGCTCCCCCTGCTTGTGTTCCATCTCTCACTGCTTCTCTGTCAATTAAATAAATGAAATCTTAAAAAAAAAAAAAAAAAGACCTCACAAATCTACAACTGATAAACTTTTAGAATTCTATTGCCTGTTCCTTTGGATTTTCCTAAAGAAGGAAAAAATGAAACAGTGTTCTGGTTTTGGCTTTTCTTTCAAATGAAATCTATTTACTGTCAAGAAGGAGCTTATCTCCTGAGAGAATCTGTATCATCAAATCTGAGAATACTCTTAAAATGCTTAAAACAATAGGATTTGAATGGGATTGCCTCTGAGTTTTAATATATTAGTGTAAACTGACATAGCTAAAGAAAATGAAGTTCATGGAAAATTGGCAGTGTTGTCCTAATTACCTTATAATGTGGACATTCCAGTCCTACAGTATCTTAAACAAATACTATATGTTTGTATAATCAATGACATAGAATCTAGCCTGGTATTTAAGATTAGAATGTCTGTTTTCCCCCCTATCATATCCTCAACACTGTTCCATGTTATAGAGCAGTTGTTCAATACATATTTATTGAAAGAATGAAGTGCATATTTTAAAAATTATGTTATAGGAACACTGGGGTGGCACAGTCAGTTAAGCGGTGGACTCTTAGTTTTGGCTCAGGTCCTGATATCAGGGTCGGGAATCAAGTCCTGGGTGGGACCCCACACTCAGCAGGGAGTCTACTTGAGATTCTCTCTCTTTCCCTCAACCCCTCCCCACCCTGTTCTCTCTCTCTCTCTCAAATAAATCTTTTTTTAAAAAATTATGTTATACGGTACCTCTTTTATTATCCTATATACTATTCTACATATCCTATTATCCTATATTTTCATTGCTATTATGTTATGGATTTTGCCTGGGATGTAAGGCAAATGTGAGGAGGAAAACCAAAGTGGGTAACATTAACAAAAACGAAGAGCCACCTTCCTCTGGATAGAAACCGACAGTAACCACCAAAAGAGCATTCAGAGCATGGCCTCAGAAAGTACCAGGCCGCAGAGCTGATCCAATCAAAAACTGATTCTGGTCATCTCCATGAACCAATGCCCCTTCACAAGGGGTTGGAGACTCTCCAAGACCAATCAGCCAATCAGCCAGCACTTTTTAATATCCTCAGGCTGAGTAAGTCACAGGTATCCAGGAGACACCAGTAAAAGATGCGATGAGTCCAAATTCTCCAAGGACAAAGCACTTTTTCGACCCAATTAGAATGCCAGCGACTACAACTGTCTTCTCTGTACCTCCTATCATCTCTCGAATTTCACCTTAGACATCACCAGCCGTAAGTCTGTACTGAGCACATTATGCCCCCAAAGCCCCGGTAACTTCCTTACCACGTCTTCATCCAATATACAAGGAGGCATTTGTTGAAATTCTGTGGGTGCCATCAGGAATTGGGTCTATTTATTGCTGATGCCAGCTCCAGACAATAAAACGAAGGAAGGGGATGAGGAGGCAAGGAAGGAAAAGAAAAATAGAGAGGGAGGGAAAGAGACTGTGGTCAACCATAAAGAGATGTTTAGAGTATGGATTCCTTCTGAGAGAAGAGTTATAATTCTAATATTGGCACAGACTAGGTAAAGCCCTCTTTTCATTAGTCAGAAACAAAAATTTCACAAAGCTGTCATTTACCCCGTCCATATGCATACACTAGAAGCCAGAGGCAACAGGCAGGTGGAGCTTACAGAATGTTTCGCAATAGCCCACAAAATGGTTAGGAAAAAGCCTGCATGAATGTTTTTAAAAATAAGTGTCTCCAAGCTGGCCCATGAACACCGTCAACATTGCTTGTCCTTCCCCTGCGTAAGGATGGCAGGACTAAGTGTTCAGCTTTGAAGGTCCTCATTACGCTTTTTAACTCTTTAGTTCCCAGTACCAGGTATTCCTGGCTAAGTCCACTAATAACAATGAGAATCATAACCAAGAATGCATATATCTTCAGAAGGCACAGAAAAAAAAGAAAAAAAAAAAAAAAGAGCTGGTTCCAAGTGCAGTTTGCCAAAGGTTATTGAGATATTTGGTATGCCTACAACTTTTTTCAACTAAAATTAAGTTTTAAAAATGGTTTCCAAGATGTCAGATGGAATGTAATTGGTGGGTAATAACAACTCAAAGAATCTTCTTTGACCATTAACCAAAATAACAAAGAGACCTCACTCTGGTGTTTCATTTGCCTCCCTGGTAGCCGTCACAATAATCATCCAACCTTAGAGCCAAGTGTCTCTCAGCCTGATGACTAAGTCAACATAGAAGCAAGAGGGAGCATACACATGAAGAATACTCATTTTCACTTTCCGTCCAATGAAAATGAAACAAGAGGTTATTTCTTATTTCCACATGTGTCTGTCTGGTGAAGAAAATGTTACATCAAAAAAAATTCTTGTAGATGATGGATGTTAACTAAAGTTATTGTGGTGATGTAAGTAAAATCCTTACGTAGTACACCTTAAACTTAGACAATGGATGCATATCCATTTTATCTTACTAAAACTTGGGATCCAGTTCCCTACAGACCTAAGAGAAAGCAGTCACCAAAGCACACTGTAGGCGCTGTTTATTCTCATGATCCCTCCCCATTTCACTTTTACCAATAAAATATCAATTCTAAAATGTGAAACGTCTATGGAGGAACCCCCAGGGCATTATGTTACATAGACAGCACACGTATACATGCACACACCTGAGGGGGCCGGGTGGTCACACATCTTTGGAATCCATCTGGCCTATTTCCCCTCCCCCGCGACTTCATTGCTCTTTTGTGCAAGTGACCACAGACAGTAGATCTAAAGTCAGCACATGTGAAGGTCAAATGATGCAGCAAACAGAATTTGACCTCAAACAATATGCCTTTGTCCTTTCACCCATCCCCAAAAATGTGTGCATACAGAGTTTTGCTTGCTGCGAGTTCATAAATCTTTATCCCAGATTACTCGTTTCTTCATCTAATGCTTACAGAAAAGAAAAGACATCTGGATATGTTTGTTCCTCCCTCTCCAGCCCCCACACCCCCCATCCCCTCAACACACACGCAACAGCTGTAAGAGCAAGGAGAGCATGTTTTTAAAATTCCATTGGTTCATGTAGGCACATAATGTGAAGCAGCTCCAAAATGGACATCAAGTAAAAAATACCAGTTTTCAAAAGTCTGTAATTATGTATTTACACAAATTACATAATCCTGTATGTATTTACATACAATTACAGATTATCAAGTAAATAACACAATGTTGTAGTGTTAATGAGATGAAATAGAAGGAAAACACCATAAACTAAAGCCATTCATTTATCTACAACACAGGACCTGGCAGGACAGGTTCCCCAACACTGACCTAGTATGTCCTTCACACTGCCTGGGGACATTCACATGACAGATGGGAGGGTGGTTCAGTCCGTGCCCGCTAAGTCTCTGACCAAGGTGCAAGTGCTGGCACCAGTAAGATAGTGGTTTGGCTATCTGAGCATCTGTTTGTGAAAACTGGAACCACCCATTCCACAGTGGCTCGGAGCTGCCATCCAATGGGCTTTGGGTGTCTGATGACAAGAACTGGATGCAAACCCACTCGCTCTAATGCCCAACAGGACAATCCCCAGCCAAAACCCTGAGCCAACTACTCTCCCAGAACACTTATTTACATAAATTGCATAAGTCAATATTTATTTATTTACAGACCATTACAGTTTATTGTATCCATTGCCAAAAGCATATAACATTTTTTCTTTAAAAAAAATTAAAAAAGAAAAGAAAAAGAAAAGGGTACCCAAACAAAATAAGTCCAAAAGTAGACGTTAAAGTAGCATTTTCTAGGAATGCATGGAGATTTTAATCTTTTTCGCAAACCAGTTGCTTTCGTCTAGGCCGATTATCTAGCATCTCATGCTACTTTAAGATTACTTTTGGCTACCTCCTAAAACCAATTACTTCAGTGCTAAGTATTGTACCTATGACATCCTAGAAACTTGCTTCTTCCCTGTGGTCAGATGTTTAATGTTTTCAGACAAAAATAGCAAATGCTTTTTGGAAAAACTAAAGCCTGATTATGTGCACATTTCAGCAGCAGCAAAGGGTTAAGTAATAAATAAAAAATACTACATCTTGGAATTAAATGCAATTTCTGTTTTGAAAGAGAAAAAAAACAAGAAAATAAATGAAGAGGACATTCTGAGTTTATCATAAGTCAACTATTTTACATTGCTTCTGTCCCCTCCCCCCAAATATTTCTTAATTCCAAACGTTAGACTTAGTTTTTCCTTAATGCACATCAGCAGGAGGGCTTTGCTACATATTCAAACTTTGACTATAGAAGGGCCACATGTGCTCATGGCAATAAGTCATGCGCTTCTACTTCAAAACAGCTTTAACTCAACAGTGACATATTTTTATTTTTCATAAAGAATGTGCATCAGAGCAAAACAAAGTTGGAATATTAAATTTTAAAATTAGTTACATAAATCCTAACACATTTTTTAACTGTCACTTTCAATTTCCCAACATAACTGGCTAGAAAGTGTTATATGTGGTATGAGAATTTGTTATAAATTCCTTTTTCTTAAATATTGCTTTAAGAATTTGGCTCTTTTCTCCTTAGTATATAGTAAGAAATAGTCTTCCTTGCTCAAGGGCAAGTTCCAAAATTATTGCTACTAAAGAAATATGTATTCTTATGCTTTTCAGCATAAAATGTTATAAAAGCCTTGTAAAAGATATTCTATATAGTAACCTCCCCTCTAAAAAAAATTGAGCGCTGTGAGGACCATTTTTAAAAACAAAACACAGTCAACAGGTATAATATTTTCCCCCCTCATTGTCATTACTGATGCAGATGTATTAGTCTCGTTTTGCAAGTTTTTCGTGAAGGGTGCTATTTATTCCCATGTATTATGATGGTTCACACCAAAAGCAATTTTCTATAAAAGACATTACAATGACCCCTATGATGCTTGTATAATGTCATATTTGATAGCCAAGTATACAAATTAAAAGTCTCCAAGAATGATCCTGTTTAATCTGACTCTTGTCCCTTAAAAAAAAATTTTTTTTTAAAAATCTGTGCTACAGAAATTCTTTTTTTTTTTTTTTTCTTTTTGAGGATTCTAAATCAGTATAATGTTTGATGTGAGTCCTGTTGTCCTGGAGGCCAACTAAAATAAAAGCATAGTTAATTGTTCAGCTTTGGTATATTCTGCAATAGGTTTAAACACGTAGGATATATGCCAACCCTTGTATTTTCCAACCGTGAAGTTACAATGATGGAGTAAGTCACTTATGAGAGAGGAAATATTACAGACACAGAATAAAAGTTTGAGACCCAGTTTTTCTTTAATCCTCTGGGATAAGCTATGAAACAAGCAGTCTGAAGAGTGAATACTCAGTGTCATGAATGATGTGCATAAGTTTACAATAATACGGGCACAAAAGAGATTGTCGCCTTTAGTACATTAGGGTCATTAGAATTTCTCATATCCATGCACCGTTATATTTACTTGCATGAATTTACCACAGGTTCGTAGCGGACTTTGCCATTTAATGCTTACAGAGCCTAAAGCTTCCAAAATGCCTATCTGGCCTGTACATATTTCATTAAAAATAAACTCTATATAATAAATAAATATATAAAATAAATAAAATGTTGCCTTTGGAATTTCTATAAATAAATTTAACTTTTTTTTCCTTTTTTTTTCCTTTTTTTTTTTTAATTTTTTTTTTTTTTTAAACTAAGAGGTCTTTGCTTTAAATTCACCGGGATGGCGCCCGTGAGCATGAACTGAAAAAGTCCTTTAAGTAAGACTGCACCCTCCATGCCTTTGAAAATGCAGCGTACCCTTGCGCAGGCCACCAGCCAAAATCCTGATGAGTCGAAGTATGGCAGCTGTGCTGATACAAGATGAAGTACAACTGATCAAAAATGTAAAAGCGCGTCTAAATCCCAGCATGCATCAGGCCGCGGTCCTCTCTGCTTCTGCTTCTCTCTTCCAACTCCCCTGCTACTCATCCACGCACACACTCACACCCCCGCTCAGTCTCCCTTTCGTCCTCTCACAATAAATCAAGCAAGTGGGCAGCGGCGGTCCTCTAGGAGGACAAGCCTGTTTAAGTGCAGAACAAAATCAGCATGTTCCCATCCAAGCCTCCATCGTACATTATGCATGCGGCAAAGTTTGGCAACAGTGGAGCTGGTGTGATGACACAGCTAATCAATTAAGAACCCACCGCGTGAAACCTTTATAGTGGTTACTCTTTTAAGGGCTCAAGTGAAGAAATTGTCTTTGTCAACTTTGGCTTAGAATATCCTTATATAGTTCGGGTACTTTGTCGGGGTCCACTGGTCTAGGTAAAAAATGTGTGAATTTCTGGTGCCGTTTAGTCCTCGTTCCTTCTCTTGGGGTCCCATCTTTATTTAATGCAACATAGTATCGCCTTCCAGTGTCCACGTGTTTATATAGATTTGAAGAGTACGTGTTATACCAGTTTTCTTCAAACTGTTCTCTGAATACACACTCTTGGGTTAGTTTTTCCTGTTAAAACAGACAAACAAACAAGTAAGTATTTTGGCAAAATACCTGCTTTCTGTATTTAAAGCAATATTTAATCATGACATAATATAACTCTGGTGAGAAAACACTGATTTTAACCATTTTAACCATTGTGGTGTATTTGCAAAAGTGCCTGACTGTATAAACTTAACTACATGCTAATTGCTTTTCATGCTGACTGAAGTGCAAAAGATTCCAAACCTTTTCTAGTTAGATTTTTTTTCATATGCCCATTATTTGAACAAGCCAAACAAGGGACGGCCAATGCTATGAGTTGTTCTCATTTTTACAGCAGCAATTAGGATGGCGAGCATCCTGTGAGGGAGAGCCTTAGCCGAAGCCAAAAGTTCAGACAACTGCCTCATCTTTAATGTATGCTTTATAAAGTACTTGCAGTGTAGACCAACATGCTCAGCATTAGCACTGAGGTTGGATATCTTCTGCCCTCTGAAGCAGGAGAGTTTACTTACCACTCCGTAAGAGTGCTTTTCAAACTTCAGGGTTAAGGAAGAATCACCTGGGATGCTTCTTTAAAATGCAAATTTGCAATTCCAACCCTTTAAAATTCTGATCCAGAAAATCTGGAAATATGCATTTTTAACAGGCCCTTGGGGGAATTCTGATGCAGTTAATCCACGGTCCACATTTCAAGATAGAATGCTTTCTATGTGACTGAGTCTTCCTGAATACAAAGAAGTAAAAACAATTGTTGTTGCCCTCCTACTTCCTTTAATTTAGACAGAAAGAGCCCCCCAACTTAAAAAGCCACATTCTCTGGCACACAGCTACCAACAGAAAAGCTGTACTTATTCCTACACTCAAAGTTAGAAGGTTCCACATTTTTACAAATGTATTACACCTCTCCCTCCACCTGAGCTTTATAAAACTCTAGGTCCCATTTAACCCCACGACCCAGGGCTCCTGCAGTCATGTGTCTCATGGACAGTAGTCATGACCAGAATCAACAGACACCTTATATCCCCAAACCAAGAGCACACCCAAGTCACAAATGTTATCTATCCTCTGAAGAAGAAACAAGGCAACAGGATTGAATGGCCTCTGCTCTTCTTAGCACTGGACCGTAACTTTTCAAATCAATACCTTCCTTGATGGTACTTTTAAAAAATGAACATATAATGACCTTTAAAAATATTCCCCTTGCTCTTGCCCCTCTGGCACCTTACATAAATAAGAAAACAAACCAAAAAACAACACATGTCCATGCACAGACTTAAAACAGCAGAACGGATAAGGGCATTTGATGTTTTTCCCTTTCTGACATTCAGACCCAGAAGACAGCAAACTAGACATCACCAAAATACAGATGTCCTTTTTCACTGCACACACCTGAGACACAATTTAGTACACTGAGTTCATAGAGGGCAGCTGGGCAGAATCCATCATGTCCTTGCAATGGAGTAAATCAGGAGAGCAAAGGGAGGAAGGGAGAGAATTTGACAACAGTCCAATGTGAGGCTGGCTCCCCTACTTCTTTCATGAACTAAAGGCTTAACACCCACTCCAAAGCACACAGCGCTTACCAGCACCTCCTCTTACCTCACTGGACAAGTTTTTCTTAAATCAAACAGGACAAAGCCAAAAGGAAAAACAACGCGTCTGTCAAGGACAGAAACGATGGGGAAATTTTGGAATGCTGATGTTGGGTTTGTAGGGACAAAATGAATTGTGGGGAGTGAGAAGTCATGCGGGGCTCCCTCCTCAGCTGGATTACCCATTGGGGTGCCAGGAGAAGCTCCACCCTCAGAAGGAGGGGGTGAGCAGTGGCCAGACAGCCCCTCACCTCACTCCACATGGAAACCTAGAGGCTCATTCTTCTGAGAAAACACAACCTCTACCCTCCCCTGCGCTGGAGGACGAGGCTGCATGTGATTTCTCTTTCATCTCCATTAAGACTGACAAAATAAAAATAGTGTGTTAAAGACATTACTAGCTATTTTAGTCGTTACTTCCATCTGTGTAATAAATATTCTCCTCACAGACAAGATTATTCCTGGCTAAAAATGTCTGGTTTGGGTTTGCTGTGATTAAGTAAATTTTCCAAACAAATTATGTTTTTGTTTTTGTTTTTTTACCTAATAAAATGGACCAGCATACGGAACTGCATGCTGAACCTTTAGTTCCTCAAAAAACATGAAAAACTAACTCAAATGAAGCTTTCTTTTTCTCAGCAGGAAATCGTATCACCTGACAGACATTTCACTTAAAAAACAGAACACTTCTGTCTCCTTTTGGAAGCATGAGTTATGTACTAGTCCTGTTTGCTTTATAGAACTATCACACCTATAGTAAAATGGACTTTGTTGGATTAGAAACACAGACATGTCACCTCAGCAGAAAACAGGTAGTTTGCACGCAAGTGAAGAGCCCAGCTGCGGCGTTGAAGGCCCATGCAGATTCCAGCTTTGCCCTTCACTAGCTGTGGGACATTTACGACTACGTACTTAACCTGTACAAGCCTCAGTAACTTCAACTTTAAAGCAGGTTAGTATCTTGAGAGAGGGCTATTACAAATATGCAGTCAATGAACATGCTTGGCACAGATGAAGCCCTCCATAAATAATGGTGGTTGTTGACATTATGTTAACATCATAACCTCTCACAACAGGGAGGAACTTTGGAAAAGAACTAATACAACTTCTCCTGTTAAATACATGGGACAGCAGGACCCAGATGTGAAATGCCTTACCCCTGGTCTGTACCATAGGATCTCTTTATTATGGGAATAAAGCCACTTGAGCAAGAAGTTTCTAGGAGCCCTACTGGAGGCCCTGCATTCTGGGGACCAGTTCCTTCTGGGATTTTTTGCTTTTCTCTAAGCACTGTGACTCCTCCAGACCGACAACTGGTGCTATTTCCAAAGGGCCAGGCACTACAGAGGGCCGAGCAAGGGAAAGGCTAGGGCTCGCAGACTACGCTAGTGAATTACATGGAGTAACTGTTACTCTAAGACTCATGTATGCTTCCTTACTTCTTTACCTTAACAAAATGTAATTTTTAGAAAACAATATTCGGTTTGTAGGAGGACTATGTAGAAATTATAAACAAAATTCTACAGTGGTAGGGACATCACAATCTAGCAAGGGAACACATTTGGTTTCAGAATTTATGAAAAGATTCTCATTGTATATGTTCTGAGAGGTTGTTGTTTTTTTTTTTAGTTTATTTAAAAAAAAAAAACTTTTTAAAAAAAAGTTATAAGTGAAGGAACTGAACTAGCCTTCTCACTGCTCAGAAAACACTGCTCTATTTCCCCTAGCAGGCTCTTACAGCACTTTTTTACATACACATAATAGAACTTTCTAAGCAACCCAGAAAAATGAAGTGAATTATTCCATTTAAAACAGTATTATCTATAGCCAGCACTTTTTGTGATGGTTAAGAGTTCAATTGCCTCCTACACAGAAGGGTTGTCTGACTTCAGTTAACAAGTTAAATGAGATTGTGCAGACATTACATTGAAAAAGCGCTGGTACATTTCAGCTCCTGTAATTATAATACAATTAGTATAATGCCACTCAGATAAACTGATGTACTTCAAAAGTTAAAATGATCATTAAGAATTAAAGACCCTGTTCCTTTTTTATGCCATGTATATGCTTTTAATAATTTCTTCCTCTTATTGGGGATTACATTCATGTGTGACTTCTGTTTTTGGACAGACAGATAAAATAGCAAGATTTACAGAATTGCTTTCTTTATGATTGAGCTTTAGAACTCAGTGACAAAATACTTAGTCGAGGTGACTATACTTTATATTTGTACCTCGCAGTGATTTTTCTAAATTAAAAATAAGCAAACGAGTGCAAATTGGGACAGCAAAAACATATTAGCCTGTATTCTTCTATATATGCAGAGGAGGAAAAAAAAACTCCTGCCTTCCAATCAACTCTACACTTTAGAATTATAGAACTCAGATGTTTTAAAACTCACCACATGTTTCCAATGCAGACAGTTTATAGAGTATTCCACTATAAAGTGATCAATTCTTGTTTTATTGTATTTCCATGTTTTAATTTTTTTTTTAGATTATTTAACTATAGCTGTTTATGGCATACCTATCTTTGAACTGTTGGATTATATCACTAGGCTTGGGTGGAGAATGTGGATTTAATTCAAAAGTCTACTAAAGTCCATGCTTTGGAACAAAATCTGGTGAATGTTAGCAACTATGGAAACCTCTTTTCATTTTATATCATCAAATTCTAAGCAGTGGGAAAAACTGAAATTAAAACTTCAAAACTTTTACGAATCCTATTAAAACCAAAGAATGAGATAATAATGTGAAAATTACAGCACACCCTTGAGAATGCTTAGGAATGTTATAAAACATAAACTCATATAGATACCACTTTAAAATATTAGACAATTGGAAAATATGTAATCCACATAGGCCTTATTATGCCCAATTCATATCTATACCCACTTAAAAACTGAAATCAGAATTTTTCAAAATGTGAGGCTCAACATTTCTCATGGAAAACATATAGGCTTATGTCATGCTATCATTTTAAAACATGATTTCCATATTTATATGCATATAAAAATATATTTATGTTTACATATTTATAAACCTATTTATAAATATATATGGTGTAGCTTTAACTACCACTCAAAATGGTTACATTTATTCAACTCAATGGGTCACTTAAACTAGTTGCGTAAATACTAGCCCAACCCATAAATTCGAGGTCAGCGACTCTACAGAAACCAACTTGATAGTAGAGTTTCCAAACATTCTGCAAGTTAATGATTTGATGTAATCCCTCATTCTCATATCTCCCATTTATTACAGTCATGGTATTTAAACCTCCCTCAACCACAATTACTCGTACAGATGTACTCTTCCTCATTAATAATCTAGCAGTAAAGACTTAATGGGAGTTGTTGCAAGGTTCGGGGTGATTAAATATAATGACTAAAGGACCATTAATAAGAAGCCAGGTCTTTTAACTCTTCTCTCCTGGGAGAGGTCCCCAAATAGACAGAAAGCAACAAACACAGAGGAAAATAGGCAAGAAGGCACTATTTCTTATTTTATTAGACTCCAGTTCAGAGCCAACCCCCTTGTGCCCTTGATACGGCTCACCGTAAGCCCCCCTCTTTCAAAACCTCTTTCAAATTCCCACTATTCCAGATGGGCCTGCTTTCATATCCATGATCCTGGAATTGTGGAAACAACTGAATCACTTGTGTCTGGCCAATGTAAACAAAATGAAGCAAGGAGGCAGGCAATTTTTCTTTCGGTCTCATCAAAATGTAGAGAATATTAAAAATTCTGACATTTCTCTCCACTCCTTCCCTCACCAAACACGAAACAAAACAAACACAAATGACCTTCTCTCCAGAAGCAGCTTACTTGGGCAGTTGGGGGTTCAAAGGTTGGGGCCCATCTGAATCCGGGGGCACACAGACACTTTCTATGCTGTGCGTTCCCCATCCTGTGGTACCAGCAAAGCTGAACCTGCCCACAGACAGTCTATTCAATTCAGGTGCCTTCCTTAGAATCTGCCTCTAGACATGGATATTTGTTTAGCAAATTATATTAGCTCATCAATTTGTAATTCATTTCCAGAGATGTAGTCCCACAGGGGAAAGAAAACCATGCTCCTGGTGCACGAGGATTCAAATTCGAGAAGTCCAGTATTCGCTTTAAGAAACATCGTTGCTTATGTCCCTATGTGGACAATTAAATGTGGCACATTTAATGCTTCCACTGAGACCCTGACAGGAAAAATTCATGAAACTTCTTTTAGGATCTCAGAACACCATTGTAAAAAGAAATCACATGTAACATTTCTTACCCTACAGGATGATCTGGTAAGAGTAGCAGGCCATTCAGTGACCACTTAAAAAATATATCAAAGACCTGCAAACGCTGAAGAAAACTCCCGGTGCATAGCTCCTAGCGCTCTTAGCTCCAGAGGGAAGAGCCCAGAGCAGAGGGAAGGCCCTGGAAGAATCTGACTGACACACAATAGCAGAAACCCCTAAAGCTGAACAGCTGGGAGGAGAAATTAAGGAAATAAGGGATCCAAAAAGACAAAGGCAATTGAATCCAACTACTTTGTTTCCAAGATAACCATCACAATATATACCTTAGGGAGTGGGAAAAGAAAAATGTGCCAGAGGTTTTCTATGATAGACAAAACGGGTTAAATTAAGAACTTGGTTTGTAGAAATAAAATTAAAAGAAATCAAAAAATGAACAAATACAATGACAGTAGAAGCCCAAAGATTATTTTTGAAGAACTAAAAGATTTGTAGAATTTCCTTATGTAAAGGAATGCCGAACTTCCACAAACACAGACACACACTCTGGGAATGGGGTGGGAGGGTGCGTTGATTAATAATCCTGGGCCTCAATTTCCTTTCTGTAAAATGAGGGAATTGGACAAAGACATTTCTAAGGTCTCTTTGGGTCTAAGATTCTAGTGATTCAGTGTTGGAACCTCAAAATGGGAAAAGCAGAGCTATCCACAAGAACTCTGGAAGGACATATTGAACAGGAAATGGAAAAAGAAACTGTTGTGGAGGAAAAGAGGGAAAGAAACTAAATAAAATGTGCTGCATCAGTTGCCCACTGCAGAGAGGGTGGGGACAGCTGATCAGAAATGCAGACTGAATTAATGCTTCCAGAAGCAGCCAAGGGAATGAGACTGCTATTTCAAGGAAGAAATGAGGACAAGGAAGAAGACATCCCTTTGGCACAAGGCGCCCTTCTCTCTTCTCCCTGGGAGACCATTAGAATGATCCTGTCTGGAAGGGGTCTTGCCTACTTTGTCCTTACACTTTGGAGCCTGCCACTGTCCTCTTTGCCATGTTGGCCACCAGAAACATGGCTCATTAATGAATGCTTGCCTGACCCACAAACCATACATCATAAGTTCTCCCTTGGAGAATTTACTTGAGAGGAAAAAACAAGTCTTGCAAGAAAACAAACTCAAACCCAATGGGAAAGCTGACACATGCATAGGGTAGACAAAATGCAACCTCAAAGATAAATAATACCGAACTCTTTAACTTCTCAACACCCCCCTCCAGCCAATGCTTGGGGGCCCTACAGCCCCATCACCACCCAATACCCACAGAGAAACCCTACGTAAAATAAAATCATAAGGGAGATAAAGCCTGCCTCTGGCATCCCCCTTACTTCTTGGGTCCCCAGCTCCTAGCTCCAACCATACTCATGCCAGCCCAGATTTCTCTAGAACCAAACTTTTCCTCCCACCCCGACTTTGTGACATATAAATGGCCCTGCTCTCTTAAAAAGTGACCAGTGTTGCTGTCTTTTCCTCTTTGCAATACAAAGGTGACTGTGTCTAACTCTCTCAGGGCCCTTCTCTCTGCTAGAGTGGAACAACCAACTTCCAACAGTAATCAGAGCTAATACCATCAACTAATAATTCCATTGCTCCAAAGCAAAATTCATACGCTGACATAGATCCTTTTTTAAAACTGTGCTTTAATCCTGAAAAAACAGTTCCAGTGGTAGACATTTCAGGTGCTGTGATAGCCTGGTGAATCCACTAATATGTGAACATAGAAAAAAAAAAAAAAAAAAGAATTACAATAATACAAAAGTAAATGAAATCCCAAAGAAAGAAACTTCTTTAACTATGTGGATAAAATAACAGTGAGCTACATATAAAAATAAAGTATCTAAAATTAATCTTGATTAATCTTGATAAGCAAGGCTTTATGGTTAACACTTCAAAGAATGATTCCAGGGATGCAGGAATGAAGGAGATTTATATCTATTTTCATAGACTTCGTCATACATCTTCGTTCCAGAATTCAAACTTGCAAGAAACACGTTTTCTGTGCATCTCACGTCCAGTCAGGTGTCTGAGAGGCTGCACAGGGGCAGCGTTCCTCACACTCATCCATGAGGAATGCTAAGGGGACAAGCTTGTGCTAACGAGCCACTGGGAGCCAAGCAGTGCACTGGCTGTTTTATGGGCTTCATTCATCTCCTCTAATCCTCGCAGCAATACTGTGATGTGGCTGTCATTAGCCCTGTTTCACAATTATGGCTCAGCAAGTCTGAGTAGCCTGCCCAAGGTCGCACAGCGAGTGAGCCACAGAGCTGGGATGCAAATAAGCCTTGTGTTTCCACTACTCTGTGCTTTGCCTCCAGCTTCAAACCTTTCCAAGTGCAAGTATAGGCTTTGGTATTTCACCAAAACACTGCAAACTGGAAATCAACTTGAAAGATAATGAAAAAGAATACAGGCCACATTGACACAACCAAGAGAAAAACTATATGAAACACAGCAATTCGTGTGGAAAAAAGGAAGGAGGGATGAAATCTAGGGCCAAGTGTGGACAGAATTACGTTGAGAACATACAATGCAGCATGGCAGCTAAACGGGTAAAAATCATTCAATGCAAAGCAATCACATCATGCACCCCAGGGAAAGGGATGCCTTTGGTATGACCTTGGCAAGTCTGTTCTTGGAATACTGCATTGAGCTTTGAGAGCTTCATTACAAGGGAGAAAGCAAATGATGGAGATTTCCATGAATTCCAGTACACACCAAAAAAGGAGTAAGAAAAGAGGGGATCAACTCATGTCAGGATTTTAAGCATTTATAAAGAGGACAAAGACAGCTCTGTGTATGTCTCTCCCACTTAATGCCATAACCTTTTAATCCTGAGGGGGAGGCCTCGGCAGAAAGGGTGTCAAGAAAACAGACATTTTTCTCGGCCACCTGTTTGTACACCGCTGAGGTGTACCGGTCAAAACTGAGAAATGATGTCTCTGCATAAGTACACGTCAGTCCCTGGCATGGGGGAGGCAAGAGGGAGGAGGTGTCCCGGCCACCACTGTAGCTGCCTTCAGGGTAGTGGCTCCTCCTTGCCTCCAGCGGGGCCAGCTTTCTTTGTAGGGCTCAAGGGCACCTCCCATGCCATGGCTGAAGACAGTGACCAGAAAAGACCTTCCAATGTCAGCAGTGTAGCCTCGGGCAGCAGGTGGGAGAAACAGAAGCAGAGACAGGACCACAGCAGGGGGACCAGAATTAAAGATAACAAATCAGGATATATCCAGCAGCCACCATGTTTCTGAGCCCAGCTGCAAAGCTGCCTTCACGCAAGACTTCCTCTCCTCAAGACACCTGCCTATTTTTCTCCATCTCCTCTGTGAATAATCCTGGAGTTCTCTCCTGCCTTGGAATTAAGCTCTCTCCTCTAACTTCTCTGAACCCTTTTTGTACATAATTCTATCATACCAAATTATAATTCTTGGTTTGTATATCTGCCACCCCCAATAAAATTGCAAGTTCTGGGACCAATTCTAAGCTGGGAAGAGGAAGCATCATTTGCATTTGTATGTAGAATTGATCTCATTATTTGCGATAGTTCTGTTCTCTAAAGTCACCATGAACATTGAAGTCGAGAATATGGATGCACTGCTCATAAGAGAAACACCGGGTCAGGTTCCATGCAAGTCAGTCATAACACTTTCATCAAACTATCAAGAAATAAGCTTGTTTTTTGTGGGTTTCTATTTAAGTTAATGTTGTAGATTCATTAACAGTGAACTCATAGCCAACAGCACTGTGGCTCACGCTCACACAAGACTCTCTCACTAATCTAGTGTGCTCCATAAGACCCATCACAGCCATCTTGCGTTTGGAAACACCAGATAGCACTTCAGAGCTATGCCTGGGGGGCATTTTAAACAAAAAGCACAAACAAAAAGCACAAAAAGAGAAAACGTGGCACTAAATAGATCCCCCAAAGGACATTTGTTTATAGTGTGAGCTGAAGAAAGAGAACGGAGAGCATCACCTGGCAAGACCTCTGCTGAAAACGTACCCATCAGGCCATTCCTTTCTGCTTTCCCTTGAATGTCTATAGATGACCACGCAAGTGTCACTATTAATGACTTAGAGTCACAAGCAAATTTGTAAGGACACAAATTTGCAAATATACAATCTGCAAATAATGAGGAGCAAGTGAATTTCAGGACCAGCATGTATTAGTAGTGGGTGGTGCCAGTGGTGTTTGTTGGCTCTACAAAAGCCAGCAGGGAAGACTGAGGGAGTAAGTGAGGGTGTGAGCGAGTGAGTGAAGGTATGTGCGAATAAATGGAGGAGTGAGTCAGTGGCGAACAAGTGAGGATATGAACGAGTGAGAGTGTGAGTATGTGAGTATGTGAATGAGGATGTAAGCAAGTATGTGAGTGAGGGTATAAGTGAGGTTTGAGTGAAGGAAGGTGTCAGCAAGTGAGTGTGTGAACAAGTGAGCCTGAGTGAGAATATGTGTGAGTGTGTGAGTGAAGGTGTAAGCCAGTGAAGATGTGGCAGAGTAAGGGTGCCAGTGAGTGTGTAGGCAAGTCAGTAAGGATGTGAGTGAGCACAGGTGTGAACAAGTAAGTGAAGATGTGAGTATGTGAGCAAGGGTGTAAGCGAGTGAAGGTTTGAGCAAAGGAAGTTGTGAGCAAGTGAGTGTATGAACAAGTGAGTCTGAGTGCAGATGTGTGTGTGTATGTGACTGAAGGTGTGAGACAGTGAAGGTGTGGCAGAGTGAGGGTGTGAGTGAGTAAGTGACTGTACAGGCAAGTGGGTGAGGATGAGTGAGTACAGGTGTGAGCAAGTGACTGAGTATGTGAGCAAGTAAGGATGTAAGCAAGTAAAAGTATGAGCAAGTGAGTGTGTGAGTGAAGGCAGAGCCAGCGAAGGTGTGAGGGAGTGAGTCTATAAGTGAGGATATGAGTGAGTGTGTGAGTGAGGGTGCAAGCAAGTGAGTGGGAGCGTGAGTAAAGATGTGAGCAAACTGAGCGAGTGTGTGAATGAGTGAAGCATGAGCTGGTGAAGGTGTGAGGGTCTGAGTGTGTAAGTGAGTAAGGATGTGAGTGAAGGTGTGAGGGCGTGAGCAAGTGAGGGTGTGAGTATGTGTCTGAGTGAGTAAGCAAAATGTAGGAGTGAATATGTGAATGAGTGAGACTGACCCAACTCTGATCAGCCTGTCTGGCATCACTAATTCAAGGAACCGGAGGAGACTGATACACTTCAAAGAGAAGCAGGAGGCTCTACGATTCAGAACCTGTCTGTGCAACAGGCTCCAGTGAGGAGGAGCTCAGGTCCCGTGACCAACAATCCATTCTGACGTGAGAGGTGATGTTGGAGAGGCGAGACGGAGGATGCTGCGAGGGAAAGTAGCAGCTAAGTGAGGCGTGGAAGAAGCAGGGGGTGCCTGGAGGGGGTCAGCTCGTGCCTGTCGTCCCCAGTGTTTATTTTCTCTTGGTGGTCCTCACACTGCCCAGTTTACAAATTAAACAGATTTCATGTGTGCAGGGAGGCTCAGGACAAAAAAACCATTAGTCAGCATTGCCAGTCAACTACTTAAGTGAGATATCCATTGCACAGATATGCTGTTCTTTTCAAATGTATATATGAACTGCTCTGTAACAAATGCATTTTTCAATGTTAATGAATTCACCTACGTTTTGTCATATTTTTTTTTTTTTTCAATCAAAAGACACAAGCATAGGGGCCCCTGGGTGGCTCAGTTGGTTAAGCCCTCTGACTCCTGATTTCAGCTCAGGTCTTGATCTCAGCATTATGAGATCGAGCCCCACCTAGGCCTCCCTGCTTGAGATTATCTCTCTCTCTCCCTCTCCCTCTGCCAGTACCACCCACCACTTCATGTGCCCTCTCTCTCTCTCAAATAAATAAATTTATTTAAAAAAAATAAAAATGGTGGGGGGAGGTATTCCTGGGTGGCTCCTTTGGCTAAGTGTCTGCCTTCAGCTCAGATCATGATCTCAGGGTTCTGGGATCGAGTCCCGCATCCGGCTCTTTGCTCAGTGGAGAGCCTGGTTCTCCATCTCTCTCTGCTGCTCCCCCTGCTTCTTCTCTCTCATACTCTGACAAATAAATAAATAAAATCTTTAAAAAAGAAAAAAAGGCACAAGCACAATTACCATCCTGTGTGACTCCCTAACACTTTCTATCAAAAAGGGAACCTTACACACAAAATGATCAGGAACCACTCTGGTCTGTCCTCTAATCTTCAGAAATTAGGTGCTTAGGAGCCAGGATCCTCAGGAAAAGAAAGAAAGAAAGAAAGAAAGAAAGAAAGAAAGAAAGAAAGAAAGAAAGAAAGAAAGGAAGGAAGGAAGGAAGGAAGAAAGAAAGAAGAAAGAAAGAAAGAAGAAAGAAAGAAAGAAAGAAAGAAAGAAAGAAAGAAAGAAAGAAAGAAAGAAGGAAGGAAGGAAGGAAGGAGGAAGGAAGGAAGGAGGAGAGAGAGAAAGAAAGATGGAGAGAGAAAGAAACAGGTGATCTGGGATCCCACTGACAATATATTCATACTTTCAACATGTAGTAAGTGCCATCTGCATGCATGGCACTGTTTTAAGTACTGACAGTTCCACAGGAAACAAAGGTAACCACATCCCTGCCTCCACAGAGATACCCTTTAGGAAATGAAATTCCAGTAGGGACATGGAAGAACCAGAGCCAGTGGAGGCTCTGCCCCAAGAAACAGTCACACTCTGAAGCTTTCTTCGCCAGACTCCTCCAGCAGACCCTGAGACAGCAGTGTAGAGCAGGGAATAAGAGTAAAACCAAGGTCGGGAAGACAGAAGAGATCTTGTGTGAAGTCTACACCTGTCATGAGGAAAATTCTACTCCGAGACTCCTGAGCCTGAACAAAGACCATGACTGAGCATGTTGCCTGGTACCCAGAACCTCCTCCTCCAGAAGAAAGGAGAGCCATCTCCTGAGCTATTAATGACTAAAACTAAATCCTTTCCAAGGCCTTTAAAGTCTCCAGACCCGTGTTCTGTGACTTTGATCATTACTGAGGTGGGAAGTCTTAAACATGTCTCAATAAATCAGTAAAGCTAATCCACGAAACAACTAAAATTAAACTTATACTTAACTAAAATTAAATAAACAAATAGATATATTTGTTAAAAGATGATTTTTCCATGAACTTATGGCCATTGGTACAGATGTTAAGGAAACAAGGCAACCACAAAATAAAAACTAGGCTATTAGAAAGGGGAAAAAAAGTTCCAAAAATCATATCTGTAAAGGAAATACTAAATCCTTCTCTGACACATGGTTAATTCTGGTAAAATTATTTTGTATTCACAAAAATGGATGGCAACTCTTCTTTTTTTTTTTTTTAAAGATTTTATTTATTTATTTGACAGAGAGAAATCACAAGTAAGCAGAGAGGCAGGCAGAGAGAGAGGAGGAAGCAGGCTCCCTGCTGAGCAGAAAGCCCGATGCGGGGCTCGAACCCAGGACCTGGGATCATGACCTGAGCCGAAGGCAGCGGCTTAACCCACTGAGCCACCCAGGCGCCCCTGGATGGCAACTCTTATGCATATACATCAGACAAAGTTTATTCATTCACCTATGCTCAAATCCAAATTCACCTACATTCAAATTACACTAGGTGACCTTGAAAAAGCCACTAAGCCACTAAACCATCACTCTCCCATCTCTAAAACAAGGACAGTGTATGAACTAAATCAAATAATATAGAAGATGTTCCTCTGAGGTGCTGCCCTCTTTATCACTGAAGAGTTATTACTCAATCCTTTGAAAATTGGCAATGTACATATGCAGTAAAAGACGATGCTCTATTTCCCAAAACATCAGTTTAAAACCACCTATTTCCAGAACATGCTGCTATCAGGTGGATTACTAAACAAATGTCCCTTTTCATTTCCTTTATATGAATTACATGCTTTGGAGACTATCTACAGGACATGCCTAAACATTTACCACCAAAGTAATCTGAAACTGACAAACCCCAGTGACAAATTGCTAAGTCTAGTGGTGCCTTGCCATGTGGTACAGTATTCCATTCCACAAACACACTAGTTTATCGTGCTTGCTCAAAAGCTCTCACAAGTGCCGATGCAGAATGCTCAATGGAGACAAGAAGGCCTCCACTCCACTGTCGGCCTCAGGCTGCCTCTCCAGCATACCACTAAGCCTCCTTGCTGGACTTCACACCTACTGGGATGGGATATTTTCAAAACTGGCATCTGCAGACCCTGAAAGACATAGGACTTTAATTTGGAGAACTGCAAGTTTTCTATATAAATGTTTTCACTTGGTCATTCCACCTCATGAGAAAGTAAAGGGACTGTTTTAAGGCTGTTCTGGACACTCCAGATGACCACCTGTAACCAGACAGTGGCACCCAAGAATGCAATTGTGCTGAGTAGTGCTAACCTGTGCTACTTTCACCATCAGAGTTAATAGGAAAAGAAAAAAACATACCTAGCCCATCATCTAGTCTCCCAAGAATTAGAATAGGAAGGCTGGGCTGGGAGGTGGGGGTGGTGGTAGGGGTATAACTATCCTCCCGAGGTGCTCCAAGGAATAGGTGGGCTCAGCTCAAAAAAGCTTCAGGGCCACACTGACAGTGAAGCAGTGTCTTAGCCTCAGACGGACAACATCTTCTGTCATACTAAATCAATTGTGCCAATCTGGATTCTATTGGTCTTAGAGTTTAGTACAAATTTTAACATTAATATGTTTTGAATTGAAGTTGCTAAAGAAGTATAAGAAGTTCGTGTCAATTCCTATTCAAATGACATAGTCACAATCATTTAAATCAGTATGAGTTTCTAAGGCTCTTAGATACTTCATTGTTTCCTCTTAAAGAGACTGATACATTCCTTTACTCTGTGACAGGTATCTCCCCATCTCTACCCCACACCATGGAGACACCTTGCAAGGGAAATTCTTTGACTCGCATACCTCTAACCCAGTAGAGACAACTGCTGAGACCACTGTATTTTTTTTTTAAGTTGATGTGCATAGGAAACACGGTCAAAAATCCATCACACCCTGTTATTACATGGATTCATATAAACCAGGGCCCAGTTGTGTCTCTGGAAACATAATAACCAAATCTACTAGGAAACACATGTTTTATAAGCATCTCCACCAGAATGATGGTCAGGTTCCAAAGCACTAGTCTGAGGGCTACAAGAACCAGGCATGAGTCACACTCTGCCATCTACAAGGCCTGGGTCTTTAAATAAGGAAGAAGAGGACTCTGTCAGTAGGCAACCACATCCTAGGTAGTGCTGTCGACACACGGTGCCCAGATACAGCAAGGCTCTGCATCCAAGCGGGTCATGACAGGCCAGAGAGCTGGCTCGGCAAACACTGACCATATGCCAACTGCACAGAACGTGTACTGCTGGGCCTTTAAAAAACAGAAAGATTATAAAGACAGAGAATCTGATGCCTGGAAATTTAATCTAGTGGAAATGACCAACAGGAATTAAAATTCTAGACAGAAAAAAAGTAAGTGCTATAAAAGGGATACAAACCCGAAATCTGCACGTCATCTTTTTGTATCACTTTTATAGATTCTATGCTCTGCTTTCCTGTATCATTATGATTTTAATGATTATGCTACCTTCTTTTAATGAAAAGGTAAAATAGCTTTCACTAAATGGCAAGCTTCTTGAAGGAGATTGTTTTCATGACACTCTTTTTGAAAGAGATATTTATTATAGTCAATTACTCTTGATGCTTTAATGTATCTTGATAACAGGAGCACCTGGGTGGCTCAGTTGGTTAAGTGTCTGCCTTCAGCTCAGGTCAAGATCCCAGGGTCCTGGGGTTGAGTCCCACATCGGGCTCCCAGCTCAGTGGGGAGCCTGCTTCTCCCTCTGCCTGCTGCTCCCCCTGCTTGTATGCTCTCTCTCTCTCTGACAAATCAATAAAATCTTTTTTTTTTTAAAATAAACACAATATCTTGGTAACATTCAGGTAAGTTAGATGAAGACGCTAAAAGTAACTATCCAAGCCTTACTTCCAGTCTCCTTGATAAGAACAAAAGTGACAAAGGTAAACTAATACTCTAATAAATTCGAGTTCTCTGGCCAAGTATGTGTGTGTGTGTGTGTGCATACGGTCTAATACCCTCTCTATGACTCAGACAGGATATTCTAATCTTTACATTTGAAAGCTCATGAGCCTGAACTTGTCTGCCCTACCTTTTTTGAGACTCCTACTCATCCCTCAAGATCCAGCTTAAATATTACCACCCAATTTCCTCGAGCAGTTATTTAAACACAGTTTTGACCCCAAGATATTTGTGTGTTTCTCAAATGTAGTACACTTCACATTGCACTGAATTATTTATAAATATATTTCTCCTACCAAATTTTGAGATCTTTGTTGCACTGTTAAGCACTCAGCACAGTGCTAGGCACATAGTGGGTATAAATGTTTGTGAATGAATGAGCAAATGAAGGAATTGATCCATGGGTGAATTAATACATGAATGTGAGAACTGAACCCCATCCAGAGCCAGAATTTTTCAGGTTGTCCTTCAACCGTATCATGATACGCGTTAGCAATAATGTTTTTCCTATTGCCACATTCTAACAGGGTACCAGAATTCCATGCATTTTTCTGAAGAAATATGACCCCATTCACCTCTGGCTTTTTAGATACATTCCTAACATAAATTTGTAAACAAAAAATTACATACATGAAAAGAGAAAATTTATCCCAGAATACATTTTAAATTAATATTTGCTATATTTTGCTTTACCTTTTGAGGGGAAATTTGCTATTTCCCCAGATCTCCTATTTACCTTCTTTCATAGTAAGATAAGTTTTTCTCAAGGTTTCCCCAATGTTTAGAAACTTCTCCACTTTAGTTTACTGAGCTTTATGCAACTTCATATAGATAAATATAGATTTAAAACTTTAAATGAAGTTTAAAAACTTCATATAGATAAGCTACAATTTTTAGTGTACAGTTGACCCTTGAATAGCACAGGGATTGGGGCACTGACATCTTGCACAGTCAAAAATCTGTATAGAACTTTTAACTGCCCCCAAACTGAGCTATTAATAGTCTACTGTTACCTAGAAACCTTCCCAACAACATAGATGATTAACACATATTGTGTATGCTATATGGGTTACATACTATAGTCTTAACAATAAATCTAGCTAGAGAAAAAACAATGTTAAGAAAATCACAAGGAAGAGAAAATACACTTACAGTACTGTACTGTATTTATTGGAAAAAAAGAAAAACCCTGCCTGGAAGTGGGCCCACACAATTCAAATACATGTTGTTAGAGGGTCAGTTGTAATTAATAACAGAATCATCACCTGTTTCTTTTCTTTCCTCCTCCCAGTCTCATCACATTGAAAATATAATGTTTTGGTCACTCCTCATGTCTACTGCCACACCAAATACGATAACCACAAACCGGATGGAAAATGTGATTTTTAGCCATAGGGGAGCACAGATCTCACCTTCAATCCCCTTTCCCCTGCCTTAGGTACATGCAAAAGGAAAACCATCTGGCTGCCCGGAAAGCTTTCTTCCCAGCTCTGTACACAAGAAGCAAAAAGATCTTCCTCTGTAAACATTTTGTGTACATAGAAAATATGCATGAGGCAGACAAGACTCAGGAGGAAAGCCTAAAAAATCCAAAGCATGAATTCCTGAGATCCAGTGTAGGAAAAGACACTCCAGACCTTGAAGTCAAGCTACTCATCTCAAAGATGAGGAGAATCAGGGCCCAGCACCTCACTTGAGCAAGAGCTCAAGTCTCCTGACCTGTAGTCAGGCATTCGCCCCTACACTATCTCTTTCCAGCCCCAGACCCAGCCCCAGCCCCCTTGGGTGGGACACACCATGAATGGCATAATCACAGTCCAACTCAGCATGGGAATGGAAGAGGCAGATTCTCCCTTCCAGCGGAGTTCTCAGTACCCCTGAAGACACAAGCAGATCCAGTGAGATCCACATCCATGTGTTTCATGAAGCATCAGAAAAAGACACAATGCTTAGCTCATTTTAATCCAACAAGTGTTTATTGAGCACCTATCACGTGCAGAAGCAGGCAAAGTGGCTGGTGAAAAGTACTGAATGCTAGGCTAAAGTACTCAGGCATTCGCCCTCAAAGGCAAGCACTTGAAGGGATCTGCACTGAGAAGTGATACTCATATGTGAGTTTGGAAAGGTAATTCTCCCATGAGTGTGGAGAATGGACTGGAGAAGGGAGAAGCTGGATGCAGAGAAGCCATATGCGGAGATAACTCTTCCACAAAGGAAATCACAATTTGCAAAAGCCCTCCTTATTATACTTTCTTCCGAGCAGTTTCCAAGCCTGAATATACTCTTTACATGAGTAAAGAGTATTTCTCAAGCACAGGAAGAAATGGAGGACTTTTCTTAGACTCGTCCCTTTGCCTAGCTGGGGTTCCATGATTGGGTCATCAGCGAGCCATGTGGGTTTGCAGACATGTAGCAGTGGAGGAGGGACACGTCCTCCCAGCCACACACTCTGTGTGTGCTCAAAAAGCCCTACATGAGGCAGTTGGGCTTCCCAGAAAACATGCCAAGATGTTCTCCCAACTCTGCCACCTGGCCATCACTTCAGGCAGTACCCTCACTGATATTCATTGGGTCTACATTCAGGTTACCTTCTAGAGCCTGCACTCTTTTCTCAGCCTGTGCTGCAGACGGGGGCACATAAAGGCAGGAGGGCAGCCAGAGGAGAGAAGAGATGAGCAAGAAGCCACGGGAAGAGTCCAGACAGGGAGATGAGGCTTGACTGGACAACAAATATAGACGCCACTGTGCTGAATAAAAGTTCCACTGCTCTCCTTGTCAACCAATAAACTGCAGGAGGCTGTCATGTTGGCAATTTTATCTGAAAGCCTGGTCCTCTCTCTCTGGGGGGAGAGTACTCTGCAGGGACATACAAGGTGGCCCATGGGGTGGGGAATAAAAATGGCCTCTGTGTTTACTCGTCACCTTTTAAAATGTTTACCCTACTATGAGTTTTATAAAGTAAAATAATTTCTATGAACTATATTTTATATGTAGAATCTTTTAGTAATTTAATATACAGTGTTGAGATTCATACTCAAAAAAATTGTTTTGGTGGTGGCACGTGATCAAAAAAGTCTGGAGACCATGATGAGAAAATTGTTTTGGTGGTGGCATGTGATCAAAAGAGTCTGGAGATCATGATGAGAAACCATGGAACTTTCCACCCACTAAAGGTTGGATTGTACCCTACACACTACAAGCAGTTTATCAAGTTCAACTGTGACCAACTTAATTTAATCCATAAATTAAATCTCCATATACCTAAAACTGAAAAAAATTGAGGGGGTGACAAAAGGAGAACATTTAATGTTTCAAAGTGTGAAAGCCAGGGCACCTAGGGGGTGCCCTTAACTGACAGTTAAGCATCTGACTCATGATTTCAGCTCAGGTCATGATCTCAGGGTCACAAGGTTGGGCTCCGTGCTAGGTGTGGAGCCTGCTTAAGATCTCTCCCTCTCGGGGCGCCTGGGTGGCTCAGAGGGTTGAGCCTCTGCCTTCGGCTAAGGTCGTGGTCCCGGGGTCCTGGGACTAAGTCCCGCATCGGGTTCTCTGCTCGGCGGGAGCCTGCTTCTTTCTCTGTCTCTGCCTGTCATTTCCTCTGTTTGTGCTCTCTCTCTCTCGCTCTCTGGCAGATAAATAAATAAAATCTTTAAAAAAAAAAAAGATCTCTCCCTCTACCTCTACCTCTTCCTCCTCCCTCTTTAATAATAATAATAATATAGCTTCTATCTTTGCCCTTAAAAGTTCTGACAAAGATAATTTAGGCAATAAATAACTTTTATAAACCACAAACTGTGTTTAAAATGCTAAACCAAATCTTACCCTTAAAAACATATTTTAAAATAATCTATTATCTCAATGAAGCACTTTTTCTAAAAAGACTAACAAATCAACCAATCTAGATTCAAATTTTACCAAGGCAGAAAAACCATTCTTACACCATTAAAAATGGTGTGTTTTATATTCAAATTACATAGGCCATTTTTTGTCATATGGAGTGTTTGAGTAAAAATTTTATACTATTCCAACCCTTGTGTGTATGTGTGTGTGTGTGTGTGTGTGTGTACACACATATATATATTTACTAACATGTGGATAGCAAAGGAGTAGATCTAGAAAATGTCTCTCCTAACTATATATGAAAATGCCCTTTATTTCTGTCTCCAAGTCTGCATTTTCTTTTAATTTTCAATTTTTTATAGATTCTATCAAAGTTCTCCTATGTAGAGAGAACATGGATTAAATTCTCATTTGGCTACCAATATTGGCAAGGAAAAACTAAAGTTTGATTTCCCTAGGAGTCTTTTGTTGAAAACTCAAGTTAGTCTATAGTAACTAATAATCTATGATTCACAGGCATACATTTAGCAAAAATGTATCAAGTTCCTACTGTCTAATATGCACTGTGTTTTAGAAACTCAGCACAAGTAGAGATAACAAAGATGTAGTCAGTACCCTTCTCTCAAAGCAGAAGAAGGAACTCTGTCTCATTCACTGGTGTCCCTGAGCACATGGAAAAGCACCTGGCACCTGCTAGGCTATAATAAACACTTCTTCACTGCCTCCTTCAAGTTGCTTACAACCCAATAGAGATGGGAAGTAAGACACGCAAAAGAAAAAGAAAGAAAGAAAGACACAATACTTACAAATAATTATAATATTTTTATATTCTTATTCACATACAAGAATATCTGACAATAATTTCCATCTCCCTCTTCTCTCTACATAATCAAAGTCTTATGTAGCTCAGAGAAAGGGTTTATACTCACTGCACGGTGGTCTATTTCTAGTTTTAATTACACTGCTTTACAAAGCTTAGAAGATAATTTCAATTCATTTCAAAAATAACTTCCATTCAATACAAGAAGATGGGATTTTTCACACTTGTGAGTTTTTTATTTACTTGATAATGAAAATTGTTTGGCATATAAATAAAGCATTTTTTCAGAAACTCTGATCTAGTGAAGATCCAGGGCTGATATCTATAAATAAAAACAAAATGGTTTTTCTCAAAAAGCAAAAACTTAAACTCTCTCCAAACAAACTCAGTTTCATTTCTAGATATTTATAATCTAGAGAAAATGCAGTTCAAATCAAATGTGAGGCTAAAGATTGGCAAAGACTCTCCTGGTACTTACTGATCCATATAGCTCCCCCTTCTCATTCATCCCGAGGTAGAGTCCACTGTCCACGCCTCGAATGCTGACCAGGCCCACTGCTATACTGATAAATTCCAGAATGCCTGTGAGACAAATGGCAGAGGGCAAAAGACAGGTCAGAGCACAGAGCAATTCCTTAGTCTCAGCATCCCTAGGACTTTTTGAGAGGACACTGAGCCCAATTCCCAACTTGGATAATCTCACACTCATTAAAGAAGTTTCTCCTCTTAAAACCACTTCCTAAAAGAACTGATTTTTCAGCTAAACTCTATAATAATGATACAAAAGTACTTACCAACACAACATATAACAAAACATTTTAAAAATGAAAAAGCTAGGATTTACAGATACCCTAAGAAGCAATATGACAGATAAACTAAAATGCATTTCTAATTAACCTAATAAGAGTACAACTTAAGGAAAAAAAAAACAAGTATTTGTGTATGGGCATATATTGGAAAATATTCTAATGAGAGAATGGTCTTCTGTCCCTTAAAACAAGATTGCCAGGTATTAACCAAAGACCTGATTGGTTTATATGGAAAAATAAACCAACATAAATTTATCATATAACTTTATTAAGCTCCATCTGGAAAATGAAAATAGCCTACACACATCCCAAATATTTCTGCTTGAACAAAGTATTGATTTTTGCTGTACTTATCTAACCTCAAAGAGCTAGTTAAGCAATTAAGATAACATGATATTCGGGGGGGGGGAATACTGATACCAAAAGTGCTCTTGATTTAAAATAGGCATGGAAGACTATATCTTAAAATCAAACTAACACAATTATTTTCTTTTTCCCCCTCTTCTTTCCCCTTGCTTACCCCACTAAGAATAATAGCACCTAAGCTGGGTATAAATCCAGAATTTTATGGCCATTTAACAGCAGTTTAAATTTCCCTAACCATAGTGTCATTTTAAGATGATTACCCCACTGTATATTTGGGATGATGCTAGCATTACTTGCGCTTAGCCATTTGCTCAAGTTTGTTGTAAAGTGCTACACTTTATGTAGACCTTGAGTTAACATGTACCAAATACTAACTTCTTGTTTTAAAAATACTTTCAAATATTGAAAAATTCACTTATATTTAAGAGTTTAGAAAGAAAAAAAAAAACTAAGGATAACAGTATGCTATAGGCAGTCTCATGTGACTAATAAAAAAGCACCTACATGGATTTTTAAACAATTAATTTTGCAACTTTCACAAAATACTCTGTAGCAATCGGAAGAAGACATGCACTACATAAATCTGATGAAGCAAAGGGTTTCAAGGTGACATAAAAAAAGAGAGATTTCTTATAAAGGGGTATTCTTAATTCTTTGGTAAGCACAAAATGTAACAAATATCTTATGTTTACATTTTATAGAATATCACATATATTCACATGTGAAACTATTTTCATAAAATGGGAAATAGCATATGGAAAAAAATATAAAGAGAAATTACAAATTGCATTTTGGATCTGATAATCTGTGACTCTGTATTGGAAGATGTATCTGAAAGCAGCTAGTTTGGGGCACCTGGGTGGCTCAGTTGGTTGAGCATCTGCCTTTGGCTTGGGGCATGATCCCAGGGTCTTGGGATCCAGCCCCAGGTTAGGCTCCCAGCTCAGCGGGGAGTCTGCTTCTCCCTCTCCCTCTGCCCCTCCCTTCTGTTCATGCTCTCTTGCACATGCACGCTCTCCCTCTCTAAATAAATAAATAAAATCTTTTTAAAAAGTAAAAATTAAAAAAAATAAAAGCAGCTAGTTTATTACTAGCTTTCCCTACCTCACAAAGCAAATGGAAAGATAGATAAGGAGATATCTCCATGAGATTCATTTCACATGAGATGCCCTCCCTTATTGATGCAATTATTTCATTTCACTGTACTATTTCCAATTCTTACGATTAAAAAATAACTTACATTGTGGCATTTTATTACCATTAGGAGCCATATGCATATGAACCTCTTCTTAGCTACCTGAAAACACACCACAATATAAGTCATAGTGATCCTGAAATCAGTGTAAGGAATTCATCAACGTCCAATTTTCCTTATAAAATGAATGACAGGACATATTTTGCCCCCATTGAGGTCTGACCACTTTAATATCCTATGTCAAGGGGGAAGAGTTTAATCACAAAACTAAAAGACACTTGCATCTCCGGACACGGTCTTTGATGACCTCTTGGTTTTCCCTAATCAGAAGGCAGCTTGAAGAACTAATCATGAATATTCATCATCATCATCGCCCATCAGGCCCCAAAACAACAGGGGCCTGTGATCCTACAAAACCATCTGACTAGCTTGTCTTCAGAACAGCAAGAAGACTATCAATAAACCACAACAATGACAATCCTAATAGCTTGAACACTTGAGCATTTAGTCTGTGCCAAAGGAGAGGCCTTCTTTCACTCAATCCTCAGAACAACACTCGGCATTACAATATGTCCATCTCCAGCTCATAAATGGGGACACTGAGGTTTTAAAACGTTAAACAACTTGCCCCCAAGCAATGAGACACCAAAGCCTGGATCCTTACTGATTATGTACTTTTATCATTGTTTTTACCTTTTTTTCACTGTGTCTGTGATTTCTGTACCATGTTTATATGTTCATTCCTTTACTAGTGACTAGATGTTACCCAGATCAGACTCCACAGACCCAGTGAGCAGGCAGAGAAAATAAAGAGCTGGTACGTTCCTGGGACTGTGCTCTCTCATCATGCCGAGTTTGGGAAGGTGGGCATCTGTTATGTATGTGGACTATTCACCAAATTGTTTATGTGCACAGAGTTAACATCTAAGTACTGAAATTGTTATTATATATTTCAGAAATGAAAGTATTAAATACCTGTCTTGTTTCTTTTTCTGGCAACAACAAGATAGCTGTTAATTCATATGCACTGACTTATTTGAACAACAAACTATTATTGAGTGATCATTATAAGCCAAGAAACATGCCATTTGTTAAATATACAAAGATGAATAAGATATAGCCAAAGTCCTATATCCTCAAAGTACTTACCATCTAGTGGAAGGAGACAAATAGATAAATAAAACAATGTGATAAAGGCAGTGAGAGGAAATGCTTAGGGTACGGTGACATAGGCTTAGGAAGAGGAGTCAGAGGGGGCCTCCTGAAAGTGAAACATGTTTCTGAGGGGCTCTCCCTATGAAAAGGAACTACCTATGTAGTGACCCCAGGTGGAAAAGATTTCATCATCTCTCACCACCATCCATATCTCTGTAGCTCCTTGGAAATCAGAGACCTCAAAAGAACAGCCCAGCCTTTTTGAGGTCACCTCAGTGATCCAAGGGCAAGCAGAACACTTGAATGTGTGAGTCACAGCATTCCCGCACACACTGGGAGAACACCAGTGTTGTAAGGTCAGAAAGACCTGGCAAGCCTGGCAACAAGATCCCCAACGCCCAGGTTGGAATCCTTAACATTCCTGGTACCGTCTTGCCCACAAGAAACTCCATAACCTCCACCAAGTCAACCAACCTCTCTCTGGGCCTAAGCCAAGCAAGTGCTTCCAACCATACTCACTTGAGTACAGCCCACTCCCCAGGTTATCTGTTTGCGTGAATGTGCAGTACAGAGGCCTGGTGGAGCCATAGCAACCCAGGAGGAGGCATCTGTGTAGAAACATTTCAATGTTTAATGAGCAACAGGAGAGGAAGGTTAAGAAGGGAAGAGCAAGGAAGAAAAGAAAGAAGACTGGAAGAGAGAGAGGGGGAGAATGGTGGAATTGTGCCTAATGTTAAAACTGTGACCCTCACATGCATGCCATGGTGGGCTGTCTCTCCTCTTCTGCAGACATAACCAAGACATCCTCAGTTCAAAAGGGCCATAGTCATGGGTAGTGACGAAGTGACAGGGGAAGCACAGGGTCAGTGGCTAGTGGCATTTGCCTCTTCTCTTTCATGGCAACCAACAGTTTCTTTGAGGATGTGTTCACTGGGCTCAAGGGGGTCTGATGGGGTCTGAGGTCATCTCTGGTCCACAAGAGGCCAGGACAGTTTCTGGGACCCCTTTAGGAAAATGACCACACCAGACTTCATCCTTGCTCCGGACTTGCTAGGTATTAGTGGTCAGCCCAGAGCTCTGTTCAAATGGACCATTAACCCAAAGCTGGCCAGCTCCCAAGAGCCCCTCTGCACTGAGCCTCACCTCCAAGTGAGCCTCCATAATAAGGCCAGCCATGGCAAATGGGAGGACAGGCAGAAGCTGCTCCACTCTGGCCCATGCTAAACAACCCTCTAGCCTAAAAGCCCCCAACACTTAACAGAGCTGCATTCTTTAGAGGACAAGAATGTATGCAAGCTGTGGAGAGAGGCATGACATGAAGCTTTCGAAAATAGATTAACCCCCCTCCCTACAGAGCTCCCCGCTCACCCAGAGAATACCACACCAGGGCTGCCAAATCAATCATCTCAAAGCTAGGGACAGAGTAGGTCTGAGTCTGTGGCAACTTGAGCAGATCTCAGAGTTTCCTTAGGAAGTGACTGACTAAAGGGGAGTTTACAACTCCAGTTTTTCAAGAATCTAAACCCATCCAGAAAATAACACCTTACATAGGAAGTCTTTCCCTTAGTGAGATAATGAAGAGGAAACCCCAGGTCATACTTATCTAGGGTCCTGATGAGTTTGGCCTTTCAGAGCTACCACCACTCCAGGCCAAAAGGCATAGCAACAGAGAAGCAAGCCATCTTTCCACAAAGTCAAGTGGTCAGTCCACTCATGTTTCCTTGTGCCAAGTAAAATAGCGGATCAGGACCAACGCTCACTTTTTTATTATTCTGCATTACCATATCCTCCATTGATTTTCTGCTCACTTGTTTCTAACAAGTTTCTCTTTAAAGAGAAAAAAAATTTTATATATATATATGTATATATATATATATATATATATATATATATATAATGAAACCTCTCACTCCCCCAGACTATTACCCAGACATACAATTCCTCGTTCCTTTTCTCCATGCTCAACCTTATCGCCACACCACCACCCCCAAAGGAAAAAACAAAGGGCTCTCTCAAGGTCCCACCTAAGTTGTCACTGCCGCAGCTCCTGCTGGGACAACAGTAATATTTCCCCCGCCCCCATGTCCTCTGCACTGCCGCTGCTGTGTCACCGCCAAGCTTGCCAGCAGCTGCAGTCACCTGCGGCTGCATGGGGGTGGCAAAAATCATTTTCCAGCACGTTTCCTTCTGCCGGGTCACTGCACGTAGAAATGCACCTTCTATTTTAATCAAGGTGTAAACCTACCCCCATTCCCTACCTACAGCTACTCTTTTCTAGAGAATCTAAGAGAAAAAGGTGAAAACAAAGTCCCCTGAAGGGAGCCGGGATAAAGAGAGGGAGGCTGCAGATAAGGGAGGGAGGAGGGCAGAAGGAAAGGCTGCAGGGAGCTAGCTGGAGCGCCAGGTGTGGCGAGCTGCCGCAGCCCTACGGCCCCCACCCGGAGCCCGCTGGCTCCCCGGCCCTCCCCTCGCACTCCCCGCCGGGTCCTAGCGCCGACGAGCCCAGCCCTCCTTCCGGGCGGGGCTGAGAAAGCAGGGGTAGGAGGCTCCCAGCACTCGCACCTCGCTGCAGAGGTTGCTAATATTGGGACCTGCCGCAGCGGTAGCAGCGGGAGACCGCGGCACTGCTGTCACCCCGGGGGCCGCTTCTCTCTGCAACCGGATGAAAGACTTAAATAACCCTCCTGCCTCACCCTCCTTCCCCACCCCCACTGCGCACAGCCACCCACTCAGCTCCATCCAAACGAGGGTGAGTGGCACAGCGGAGCGCCAGGCGCGCCCTTCCCCCCGCAGCCAGTTCCCGGCCGACCCCCGAGCTCGCCTGTACGTTGACCCTTCCCCCCAACCCGGGCCAGGGTTCTCCTCCCCTCCCACCCGCACTGCCCCTACCAACCCAGCCAACAGTGCCTAGCGAGTCTAAGGAGTAGACATGTCACTTCCTTGGCGACACCTTTCTCCAACCTCCAGGATTGGGGGTGGGGTAGGGGGTGACGACGTCTAGTTTTTGTTTTATGATCTCTATTCAGCTGCTGACCAGCAGTCCTTGTCCGCTGACCCCAGAACTCGCCTCTTGGGTTCTCTCCACCCTCGTGGTTCCCATAATACCACCATTGAATCCTCACTCTCCCCAGTGGCACTTACTGGATTTCTAATGACTGCATTCAGCAAACATCTTACCCTAAAGGTGACTGCATTTAGAAAAAAAGAAAAAAGAAAAGGAAAGGGGGAAAAAAGCCCGTAGGGGGCGGGGGACGTGTAGGAACCCCAACTGGAACATCCCATAATCTCTCCACGCCGGGGCCCAGTCGGGCTGCGCCGGGGTTCGGAGGCGCTCTCTCCAAGGCAGGGCTCGACTAAATGCACACAATGAAGCTGCCCCGGCCCTGTAGCGGTCTACCCCGCTACGCTCCCTCCTCCACAACCCCTGGCCCAGAGGCCGGGGCCCAAGCCCGGGCGCTGAAACGCAGGCCCACCGGCCGCGAGCTCTGCTCCCCGAACGCCGTTAACAATAGCTCACCGCCCCCTCCGCCCGCCTCCGCGGCCCTTTGTCCCCCCCTCCACCCCTTCCCCTGTGGCTCCGGCCTTGTCGGCGGGGGCCCCCCGACCCACCTCCCGGGCACAGCGGAGCCATCGACTCTCCGAGACCTGGCTGAGTGCTTCAGAAGAGGGAGATGGGTCCGAGATAGCACTGGGGAGGTCAGGGGTACGACCTCCAGCCTGTCCTCCGTCCCCGCCACCAACTCTCCCGCCGCTGTGCGCGCCTCCGGCGGTTCCCACACCACAAACAACCGCGCTGCCCGGGGCGGCGGCTGTCAGCCCCGCCGGACCCACACTCACACAAAGAGGAAGCGAAGGGACTAAACTTGGGCAAAAAAAATCTCATTCCCTAAACACGGCCAGAAGTGTGTCAGCCCCAGCCCGTCGCCCCCGGACACAAGGAGTCCCTGCAGCACCAAAGGGCGCACTCCAGCCGGTTAGAAAGGGGGACGGAAACAGAGCGTGTTTAGGACCGCGCGGAGCTGGCCCGGCGGCCGCCCAGTGCGCCGTGGGGCCCAGGCTGCCGACTCCGCACCTGCCGGCTGGGAGCGCGGGAGGATTGGGGCTCCCGCCGCCAGGCGCACCTAGGCCGCCAGCCCACGCCACTAACCATCCGTGCCTGAGCGGTGCAGACGTCCAGCGGGTGCCCGCTGCAGCCCGGTGCACACTCGGCTGTCCCACCCACGGCCGCCCACTGCCTGTTGTTCGGATACTGAACGCTAGGCACTGTAGCAGCCCTTAAAGCGGCCAGATAGAACAGCACTTCTAGTAAAGTTTAGTCCTCGCTTTGCAACAACCAGAGCTGAGTTTATTTCGGGGAGGTGGGGAGTGGCGTTATATTTCAACTCAATAATTGCAAAGCAAATTGACAGCTTTGCCTTTTCTTTCTTTCTTTTTTCTTTTCTTTTTTTTTTTTTTTTTTTTTTTTTTAAGCAGAGCGGAGACTGCCAGAAATTTACACTAGTAGGTTCAGCCTGGGGCTTGGGCTCGTGGTAAGCAAAGGAAGAAAATCCTGGGCCTCGTGTATCTGGGACCATCCCCATTCCAGGCCTGAATCTTCCTCACCTTCTGGCATCATATACAGCCCCACGAGCCTAAACAGACAGTTTAGGCTGTGTTCAACATCTGGCATTAAAGCATGAGGAAGAAAAATCACCACAGGACTTTGTTTTTTACGACCTAGTTTAAGTGTTGTCAGGTGGGTTCACTGAGAAGTTAACTCCTTCCAACAGTCTGGTTGTCCAACTGGCGCTTTCCTTTTGGTAAGTAAGGAAAACCCCCGAAAGTCCCTCAATCGGTATTGTGCTCGCTGACACTGTGCTGCTGGGCTCAGGATGGCCCCCGCAGGCACGTGTGTGCAGGCACTAAAGTGAGCAGAGTCACCAGCACTCGGGTCTGCAGTCCTCAATGCTGAGTCACAAGTACCCTCCTTGGGAAATGAAATCCTCGGGATGCTCTTTAAAATTAGCTCACAGCTTTTGCACGCGCGCGCACACTCACACCAAAGAGCCACCCAGGAAACCCACACAGGGCTGCACAATATAGAAATATGGAGCATCGGTAATAACTTGATAGCTGCAAGGACAAACGCCCCTGGTGAGCGTTCTGCCCTTTCCTAAGTCATTTTCCCCCAGCGCCTCTGCCTCTGCTGCTCTAGGAGTCTAAATTTTTACTTTAGTCCTCCCAACAGAACAATCAGTCAGCCACCTTCGCCTACGGGGTTTTCAGACCCTCGCGGTGGGAATAAACAATACGCTTAATTTACAATTCAGGCAGTATACTTATTAGAAGAAAAAAAGTAGGAGCAAAAACTTCATTGGGGGACAAGATGATAACCACTGCTTTCAGCAAAATGCATTTTCAAGTTCTCAGTAGTTAATGATTAAAGCTTTAAACTCGTGGAATCAGTCCATTCAAAAGAAACTTCCTAAACCCGATCTTCCCGAGTATCTGATGCAAAAGTACTAGAGACTTTTGTTATATTTATAAATCATGCCCTCTTTTCAAAAAAGTCGCGGGGGGGGGAGGGGGCTTTCAATGTAGACTTGCATCAGTGCCAGCGGCAGATCTGCAATTACCGAGGCTTTTTCTTTTTTCTTTCTTTATCTTTTCCTTTTCTTTCCTTTTTTTTTTTCTTTTTTCCTTTCTTTCTTTTTTTCTTTTCTTTTTTTTTTTTTTTTTTAAGCTAGCAAGACAGAGACAGAGGGACAGGTTCCCTTCCCGCATCCCCCGCCCGGCCACCACCTTCTTGGTAGTTATAACCCGAACATGTCATCGCACGGATACTAAAGGGTTAATGGTATACCTACCAAATCGGCTGTGGTCTTTCCTGGTTCCCTGGATAGTACCATTGGGGAAGATTTCTAAGTGAAATCCAGTCCTGCAGTATAGCTGCCTCCGCCTGAGAATCCCCTTTAAATGATCCAAGTCCGTGACTGCGGGTCCCCTGGGAAGCCCCCCTGCTTCGGACTGACCCAGGTGGTCACTTAACAAAACCGGACTGTCCACCGGCAACACCGGCACATTCCCAAACGGTACCGCGTCCTGCACACCGAAATAGTTCCCAACTTCACCTAAGGGAGCCATCAGAGGACTCGGCTTTTGGAGCACAGGAATAAACAATAATGACGGTATCAACCCAGAAGATATTAGGCGAGGTATATCCAACTCCCCTCCCTTACTGCAGTTGCAGAGAGAGAGAGAAAAAAAGGGGGGTTCTTTTCTTCAATCCATTAAATGCATAAATAAAAGTAATCTGCTGTTTCACTGGCACAGGTTCAAGGTCAAACCACTGATAGTCTAAGAAACCACCACTTTATACTCACACACTGACATATTGATAAACATATCTATGTATCTCTATAGATAGATCCCCAGCTCTCAGCAGGCAGGAAGGTCTTCATCCCATCCGACCGTAATAAGGAAAAAAAATCCGTAGTTTCTCCATTTGGTTTGAGATCAGAATGACCATAGCAACTTAAATGCCTAGGCGTTATTATAGGGATTTTTAAGATGCACGGGCTACGTCAGAATTTACGGATCCCGACTCCAGGAAGGCATGCGCTGTTTTTACTCTAACCGACTCTGCAGACATCAGCACGAATCCTTCAAGGGGAAAAAAAAAAAAAAAAAATCTCACGTTGGCGGCGGCGACAAAATCTCCCCTTCTGGTTCCCCCCTCCAAAAATAATAATTATTTTTAAAAAAACAAAAAGAAGAAAAAACTTTAGGCGTCCAAAGCTAGTATCCAGAATTCTCCAGAGGCTCGGCAGATGTCCATTGGCTTAGAACGAGTGGCGAGCGGCGAGCGAGGAGAGCCACGACCGGGAGCTCGCGTGCCGCCCTGGCTGCCGCGAACAGGTGTTGCCGCGCCGGCTCGCGGAGCGTTGTAGCCGGGCGGAGCGCTCCTCCTGCGCAGCCCCTGCCGGCGCGCAGAGTGGCGCAGGCAGCGGCATTGGGTTGGGTTTAAGGTAGCGCCGCGGCCGCCCGGGCTCCCCGCGGTCCTAGCGCCCACCTTCACCAGCCGCGCCGCTCTGCCGCAGGCCCTGCGCAGCGTGCCAGAGCACGAGACTTCTGGGGGACAGCCGCGATACACTTGCTTTACAAAGAAAGATGCATGGAGAGAGGCAGGAGGCAGAAGCCCTGAGTGTCCCGCGGAACTGAATCTGGTAACCTAAAATCTTGCTCGATACATTGATGGAGGTTCAGACTACAATTGGCAAACTAGTTTTCACAAGGACTCTGTAATTTGAAGTGCATTATAAAATAAAACTTAGTTGAAAGAGTTGGAGGGAAGTGGGCTTGATTCAGTGAGCTTGAATGGATACGGCAGTTTCTCTTTCATTCTTCTGCCAGACACACACAGAAGCGCAAACTGTACTGCAGGTAAGCCGGATGGATGTGAACCAGCGTGTGTGCGTGTGTGTGTGTGTCTGCATCTCTCTCTCTTTCTCTGCATCTCTCTCTCTCTCTCTCTCTCTCTCGCACACACACACACACACACACACACACACACACTCACGCGCGCACGCACGCACGCAAACCCAGAGGCAGATGTGGCCACCGTTTTGTTCTGGGTTTCCTGATGGCATCCGTTGGGGCTATGCTTAGGTCCAGCCCCGCCGCCTGGGTCCCGGCCGCCGCGGTGCAGTCTGCAGGGGGGGCGCCAGAGAACCGCCACTGTCCCCGAGTTCGACTAGCGCGCGCATCTTTGGAGAGTCGGGGTGGAGAAGAGTGCGCCAGTGTGCTCTCTCTTTCCCCCAACCAGGCTAATTAGGGAGAGCTGTGCCACTCCTCGCTGTTTCAGCCTGTTTCGCTGTTGGGGAAGCGAAAGAGGAGTTCCAGTGTCTCCCCCACCATGGTCTGAAACCAGCCGCAGAGCGGGAGAGTGGGCGCGGGGCGTGGGGTGGGGGGGCGCCCTGGGGCCCGCCGCCGCTCCTTCCTGCTCTGCCGCGCCGGGCCGCAAGTGGAAGCCTGAGCTCAGAAGACCAGGCTCCGCTTTCTCCTCGCGGCCGGCTGCCTTCGCGCCCAGCCACAGGCCGGGACAAAGAAATCCGCCACCCCGGGCCTCCAGGCGCCCCACCGGGCCAGACCGGCGCAAAAGCCCAGAGGCTGTGCGCTCTGTGTCCGGGACAGCCCGCAGGCGCCGGGATCCCATGAGCGGCGCCCTCATCGCCCCGGGTCCCCAACATCCAGGCGCGCACACATTAGCCCCGCAGCCCGCCCGCGGGCCCCTCTCTTCCTGGCTCCTCTTTGTTCACATTGTCTTAGAAATGGCCCGACTCTCGGGTCAAAATGATGAAAGTTGCCGAGACTTGAGCACATCTCCAGACTGCAGGACAGGCGAGTGGGAAGCAATGTGGAAGCAGAGACAGGACCCCTGTGGTGGGAAAGGGAACCAGCCTTTTGGGGGAGTGGGGGAGGGAGAGCCTCAGTAGTCGGCTAAAGGCTGGAGGTGAAGAACAGGGGTTGGCCCCACAAGGGAAGAAAGGGTTTCGCCCGAAGACGAAAGGGAGTCATGAATTTGCAGATATCTCGGGCGCAGGACGTACCGGTGACCTGGAGCGACGACCTTCCGCTGCCCCCGGGGCGGAAGGCGTGCTTGGACCCCAGCAAAGAGGAAGGAGAGGGGCGAGGTGGTCCTCCCTTCTTGCCATTCCCACACCCCTTTGCCGCAGTCCCAGGTCATTGGGTGTCCGCGGGCTGACTCCGTGCGTCGTGCTTACGTGTTTATGAAGCACCAGAGCCCTGCCCTGTGGTATTTACAGCAGTCACATCGACGGTGGGCTTTAACGTTAACTGCTGAGTGGCAGATACAAGAAGCCCGGGAGGAAGTGTCACTTCTCATAAACCACCCGAGTAGCTGGCATTAATCACGGAGGCAGCCAGTAGCGCTGGGTTAAGCATGGGTGTCCCTGGACCACTCCAGTACAGAGTGCCGGGTGGATTACTTTTTTATAAAACCTGATAACGAGAAACAGGCGGACCGGGAGGGATAGAGAGAGGGAGACGCTAGATAAGGGAAGACACGAGCAGCACGTGAACATTTCCACTGAAGACAGGACTGGGACAATTTCCACCAGCTGTCTCCAACCACATTCTTTCCGTCTGAATTTAGATTGTGAGCCAATGAGCAAAGACCATTTCCGCTTCCGAATCCCGCAGCCTCGTGACTGTCACTTTAAAAAGGATGCAGCAGTGGGAGAGCGGGTTAAGTAGCTGATACCGCACTTTCCCAGTTAGAAGCAGCCTGCCTACTCAAGCATCTCTTTTCTACTGCAGTGAATTTAATCCACATTTCATCCGCATCCCTAACTCTACCTGCAGGAAGCTTTTGCTGCTTCCTTGCCCCCTAAACTTGCCCCGCAGGTTTCTCCCTTCTTCTGTTTGGTCCTGTTTTCCTATTACAGAAATGCAAACAATGTCCCTCCTTTCATTGATCACGTCCCGTTTTCTCCAGAACTCTCTCCACTGGCTCTGTCTGTCTGATTTCCTCAAGATTCCCTTCCTGATCTGCCATGATCGTGAGCTCCTATGTCCACGCCTGTATGTATGTTTTACAAGTCTTCTCCAATTAGTACATAGATGTTAAGCTCCAAGAGGAATGAGGCCTTGCTTTCTAGACACGTGGTGTAATTGGCTTAATAACACCTGCCTTGGAAGATTGTTGTTAGGAATAAAAGGAAAAATGCACATAAAACAGGCAGCACACAATAGCCACTTGAGACATGGTAGCTATTATTACGCTGATCCTAACGTAGTTCCCCCTAGAATTCTGCCCATGAGATATTCAGCAAACTCTAATACTCATTTCAATCCCGATGCTCTCTCAGTCTCTCTCCTTAAAATATTTTAATCCCTCTGGTTTTCTCCTCTTCCAGTTTGTCATCTGTCTTTTCTGCAGATAATTTAGTGCTTAGACCCAAATAGGCATCATTATGAGGTAAATGAAGAGAGATATGAAGAGGAATGAGCTCTAGAATAGGGGTCAGCACATCCGGAACCAGCTTCTCCAACCCTCCCCCACATCACCACAGTCTGCTCCCTATGATTACCAATACCCCTTCACGGCCCCGGGTGAGTGGCTATAAATATGGGTTCATGATACATGTATGTAAAAATGGCCGGTAAGCTATGAAGTACCTACAAATTTAAGGTGACCACTGGACGAAAGTTCTCTGTCCACTTCTACTGCTTTGTTCATTAACATGTGTCTCCTCCTTTGATTTCTTTGGACCCCCCCAAATGCACATCACCAAGGAATACTTTCATTCCTTTCCTACAACAATAAAGGTATAACTGGGCCTCCACCCTTCCATCTCCATTTCCCCATTCTCCTCACCCCACTCTACAGCCCTTTGGTTTGGGAACTGTGGTGAGTGTGGAGTGAAGAGGAGTGTTTGGGAAGGTTGAAGTCTGCTCCTAATCTGATCCCATGGACTACATCTAAGCTTCAATGGTTAAGAATTCTGGTAAGAGGACAGAACTATTGTAGTCAACATTTATTGACTCCTTTGCTATGTTCCAGACAATCTACTAAGTGCTTTTGTGCCTTATCTTTTTAATTTTCAAAACTGCCTTATAAAATTGGTACTATTATCCCATTTTACGCATGAGAAAACTGACTTATAAAGATTAAATAAGGGGCACCTGGGTGGCTCAGTTGGTTAAGTGTCCAACTCTTGACTTCAGCTCCTGTCATGATCTCAGGGTCATGAGACTAAAACCCGAGTCCGGTTCCATGCTGAGAGTGGAGGCTGCTTGAGATTCTCTCTTTCCCTCTCCCTCTGCCCCTTCCCACCACACTCACACTCCCTCGCTCTCTCTTTCTCCCTCCTGCTCTAAAAAAAAATATGTATATATATATTAAGTAGCATGCTTTTTGCTACAGTGTCAATAAATGATGGAATCAAGTTCACATACTTCAGACCCCCATTATGCACACTGCCTTCTATTATAATAGACATATACTTTTAAATTTTTATAAATGGCATGTTTCCATAAAATAAATATATAGAAGCAAATAGCTTATATACATATATGAACAACCAGTTAAAAGACATAATGAAAGACTAAAGACCTTAGTTACAATAGGGGTGAGGGAAAGAAAAATAAATTCCTAGAAATATAATTAACAAAAATGGGCAAGATCTAGATGAAGAAATACATTTAAAGTTCTCTAGGGACACAAAAGTAGACTTGAACAAACAAAGGCATACAGTGCTCTTAGATTTAAAAAAAAAAAAACCCTCAATTTCCTAAATATGTAATCATTCCTAAATTAATCTGAATACTTAACCCTGATGTTAAAGTTAACATAGAAAATTAAATTTAAAATGACAGATAAATGTTTGAAATTGACAAGAAAAATTGGAGAGTAACTAGCCACATAATATTTTTAAATATTTTTAAGCTATAATACTCAAAGAAGTGTTTTCATATGAATTATTCAAATTAGCATATGAATAAGGAGATAAAGCAATAACATAGACTAGAAATCACAGAAATAGACCTAAATTCATAGTATAATTTAATACATGATAAGCAATCATGGGCGGGAGGATGGGGGGTTGGGGGGGCAGTGGGCAGGGAGTGAACTACTAAGTGAATGGTTTTGCAACAACTGAATAGACAACTGGGAAAAAAATAAGTGGTATCTGTTCCTCATACTTTACATGAGGATAAAACCTAAATGAAGCAAATATTTCAATATTTTAAAAAAAATAACAACTACTAAAAGAAACAAGGAAGAATTCCTTTATAATCTCAGTTGTGAAGTTCTGACTAATTGTATCACAGAACCCAAATGCCTAAAAGGGAATAATGACAAATTCTACCACATACAAAACAAAACACTTGTTTAATTGCATGGAGGGAAAACACAAATTCATAAGATAAATGACAAAATGGAAAAAGTGTGCATCTCATATCAAGATAAATAACTCATTTCCATAATATATAAAGAGCTCATATAAATCAATAAGAAAACTATGACTTCTGTTTTCCAGTCTGACATGTAAAAACTTGGAAGTCACTCCACACAACAAGAAGAAAGTTAGACAAATTAAGGCTAACAACTATTCTTAAATCCCTCAAAGAATGCAGGTCACAGGACAAGCTGCTGCTGTGAAAACTGAAGAGACAGAGATAGAGAATCACCCCTTACTGGAGCAGAAGCCCATATCTGGAACCAGTATCAGTAGGAACACTAAACTATAGTTCATGAATTAATTCCTGGGGACTCAGTTTGGACAAGTATGAGAGAAAAGGCCTAATGTTAGAAGGGCCCCTATGCTTTCCTGAGTTGTACCTCCAGGAGTTCTACTACATTCTCACAGATCTGAAAAAAATTCCTTCCTGCTTCTTTCAGGGGAAGGGAAAAAATAGCCATTTTAAAATATGTCTGGAGTTCTCTGTTCTCCTTAACAAAGCCTGCTCTCAAAGGAAGATATTTTACCAGCACCACGAAACTTGACGAAGGGAAATATCCACTCCAACCCCCTCCAGACTTCACTGTGGGGAAAAGGAAATACCCAGCTGGGGCTTTCTAAAAGACAGAGACCTAGTCATTGGAGTATAGAACACTCCCCCCCCCCGCCCCCCGCTACATCTTACCAGGACATCCAAAAGGCTCCTGTATAATAAGAGGGATTAGAGCTAAAAGAACTGCAAGACTCAGACCCTATTTTAGAAATCTCTAGGGAAACCCAAAGACAATAAGGGAAACAAAAACAGGGACACCAAAAGAAATTTTAGCCCCTGACCCAGAGCTATTGCAAACAATAACAACACCCTAACTCCACACCAGGTAAATATAAAATCTCCTCTAAAGGCTTGTCTACCTAAGTAAATTTTACTGGGTACACCATATCCAGCTTTCAACAAAAAATTACATGAAATACCATAGGTTTAAAAAAAAAAAAAAGCAGAGTATGAAAAAACAATGAAAGGTTTTGGAATTATCACACCAGGAATTTGAAATAACTATGATTAATAAGTTAAGGGCTCTAGTGAACAAAGAGGATAACATGCAAGAACAGATAGGTAATGTAAGCAGAGAGAAGAAGACTAAAGGAAAGAATCTAAAGGAAATATGATAAATCCAAAACACAGCAAAAGAAATGAAGAAGGTTTGATGGGTCATCAGTGGATGGAATATAGCCAAGGAAAGAACCAGTGAGCTTGGAACATATGTCAATAGAAATTTCTCAAATTAAAATGCAAAGATAAATAAAAGAAAGAAAAAAATGGGACAGAATATCCAAGAACTATGAGAAAATTACAAAAGTAGCATACACATTATGGGAATAAGAGAAGGAGAAGAAAAGAGAGAGAAAAAAAAAAAAAAAAAACAGAAGAAATACTTGATAACATTGAAGAATTTTCCAAAATTAATGACAGACTCTAAGCCACAGATCTGGGAAGGTCAGAGAATACCAAGTAGGGTAAATACAAAAAAATCTACAGTGTATCTCATATTCAATATATATTCCATGTCTGCAGTGTAAACAAAGACAAAGAGAAAATCTTGAAAAAGCCTACAGAGGGGGAGGAAATCTCTCCTGTAGAGGAACAAGGGTAAGAACTACATTGGACTTCTCTTCAGAAATCATGCAAGCAAGAAGAAAGTGGAATAAGATATTTAAAGTGCTGGGGGGAAAAAACAAAAATACTAACAATAGAATAAAATCATTTACAGAAAATATGAATGGTTTTTAAATATTAATAAATATGTTCAACTCCATTTGTAGTAAAAGAAATGCAAAAAACTGCAGATATACCATTTTCTACCTATGAATTTGACAAATTTTAAAAAATAATATAAAAACACTGTTAGAGTTTGGAGAATTCAGATGCTCTCATACATTACTGTGGAGATGAAACTGACACAGCCTTTAAGAAGGGCACTTTTGGTAATACCTACTTATAAATCACAAATACACTTTGATTCAACCATCTCCCTTCTGGAAATTTTTCTTCACTATCTATGTACCCATGTACAAAATCATGTGTGCAGAAGATTCCTTACTGTAGCACTCTTTGTAGAGCCAAAAGAGTAGAAACAGCCCATGTGTCCATCAAGAACGACTGGTTATGTAAATTTTTCCCCTCATGTTTTTTTTATTTTTATTTATCTTTATTTTATTAACATATAATGAATTATTTGTTTCAGGGGTACACAGGTCTGTGATTTATCAGTTTTACACAATTCACAGCACTCACTATAGCACATACTTCTCCCCTGTCCATCACACAGCACCCCAATCCTCCCACCATCCTCCACTCTAGCAACCCTCATGGTTACATGAATTTAAATAAATTCACAAAATAGAATCTTAAGCAGCTTCGTAAGTTAGGCAGCTGTTTGTATACTCCTAAGGACTAATCTCAAAGGATATTGTTAAGCAGAAAAAATACAATCCAGAACAGTTTATATGTTATGGTATCACTCATGTCCTAAAGGGAAAACTTTCGTATTTATAAATGTAAGTAATATCTCTGGAAATACATACAAGAAACAAGGACAGTAGCTTTGAATGTCTTCAAGAAAAGGAATTGTATAGTTAGAGGACAATGGATAGGAGGGAGTATTTTCACTATATACACTTTCTTACCATTTCGAACCACATGAATATAGTGTTTATTTACAAAAACATAAGCACAGTTTGACTTTTTAAAGGCATTACCTCTTCTTTGTAAGGAATGGACATGCAGTGCCTAATGCAAAGGTCTTGAAGGGAACTGCAGAAAATGTGATCAGGGACCACTTTCCTCCACACAATCCAGGTGCATGAATTAACACATCTCTGAAAATGTAATCGAATCAAATCCTTTCCTTCTATTTCAGCATTCTTCTTGTGTTTCCTTAGCAGTGTTCAGCATTTTTCCTGTTCCTTTTACCTTTCTGCCTCTCCTTGTTTCTCCAGCTTAAAACATGGCTGATAAAGTCCTGGGACTTTCTTCACTTATAATTGTTCTAATGTTGGATCACATTGCTGATTCAAAAATGCACTACCTTCCACTCCAAGTTCATTCTCATAGCCAGTGAAGCAGCCCAAGTTCCTAATATGACCTTTCCCCTCCTTGTTTGCCTCTCCAGTCCTGTTTCTTTCCACTTTCCTTTTTGTCACTCCAGCATAACCCATTTTAACTTTTTTTTCTCTTCCATTTCCCTACTTTTAGAATATAGATTGGGTATAAATAACAAAACCGATAATATTTATCACTCAGTACATGCAAAGAACTTCACATATACTATTCCATTTGAACCGATTACACTACAAATTGACATTATTACCTCTACTTGTTCAGGTTGAGAAAACTAAGGCTTAGCGGGGTTAAGACACTTGACCAGAGTCACACAGCAAGGGAGCAATGAATGGAGCAGGATTCTAACGCAGACCTTCCAACACAAAAGCTTGGGTTCTCTGCTCCTACGTCTTCCCAGTTTAAGCTTAATTTGCTATCAGACTCCCAATGAGTTATCTGTCTATATTCTCTTCTCCATTTTTTCTAAATCTGCCCTTCATTATCATTAACAAATTTAATTTAAATTTAATTTAAATGTAATAGAACATCTATTTGCTTCATTTCTTATCGTTTAATGTTTTTCAGCGATTCAATGGATATTACCAAGTTACTATTTTTTAATAAGTACCTAAAAACATAGACACGGGAAGAATAGAAAAAAACACAAAAGCATAAATTATATTAGGAAGAATAAAATAATACCAGAGGTGTGACTTACATTTTTAGAAGCCATATTTCAAATGTGCTGAAGAATGAATGAAGAGTAGGCATCTGATTCCTATTACCTATCAGCCAACATAAACTTCCTACTTTTATTAAAGAATTGCCTTTCCAATTCAATCAGAATCTCTTTACAATGGGACAAAACATTTAGAAAATGTTTATTTTTGTACAGCCTATATTCATTTATATCCATGCATGTCTAGATATTGTTGATTATATGCCAGATATTGCATATAGGAAAGTGGGAGGTTCCTGATGATGCTATTTTCCACTGGAGAGTGTATGCTTTTTCTTCTTAGATATGAGTGCTTGATCACATGAATCCAATGAGGAATTGAACTGGGTTGGGGCTGGATTGAAGTTTTAGGAAGATTCTATAGACCTTTGGTTCACCCTGCTCCTTGGGCATAGCCCTCCCCTGCTTCTGATGGAGAGCCTGGTGGGTGTCAGTTTCCTCAGCTCTGGAAGATTTCAGACATTTTCAAACCAGTTCTTCAGGTTCATTACCCCACTACCCCACAAAGTGTCAAAGTCTGGCAAAAGTCTTAAGGCCAAGAGGAAACAGCCATATGCAGGCCCTATTCTCCAAAGATTTCTTTTTTTTTTAAGAACATAAGCTCATGGAAGGCTTCATTTGCCCTTTAGAAACTTTCAACCCCATTCCCCAGCATCCTATGAATCCCGAGAACTCAGCAAATATTTTGTGGTGAAAACCAGCTCTTATTGTGAAGCCCCCCAAGTTTCCAATTTGTCACAGTAGGCACCGTGTTTTTTAGAGTTTTGCTGGTCTCTCTTCCCTTCACAAGGACCATCTCCCTGAGCCACATCTGATCCTCACCTTGTGCCCAAAATCAACAAAGGCCACTAGGGCCATCTGTTCAGCTCACCTGGGAACACTCCTCCCCTCTCTGTAATTTTAGTTCATCCAGTACTCATTTCTTCCATGACTCTCTGGTGCCTTCCAAAATCTCATTTTTGTAATTTCTTCTGTTCTTCCTAGTGCTTCAACTAACTATATTCTATCCAAAAGTAGAAGGTTCACATTTTATTCTTGAAGATGAGCAGGTGTTTATTATAAGGATTCTACTTTATATGTCATGGTGTTTGATAGGGTTAGGTAGGTTAGGGTCTTGTACACCCACTACCTCAATTGGTTCAAGACTCTTACCAAGTCTGTGGCCTAGGTAAACTAAGATACCTGCCTTGGCAGGAAATCTCTGAAGCCATACCACATGGGCACAACTGCCCAAGGGAAAAGGGAGGTGGGCTCTTCTCAGTTCTTCTGAGACCTAGCTTATCTATTGTCTCTCCAAATTAAGGATATAAAAATAAATGGGAGATTTTGACCAGGCAAAAAAGCATAGTCTTCAACAACTGACTCATACTCATTAGTCTTCATTTATAAGAATGCTTGAATGCAGACAGATTCAGGGTAAATGTTCATAAATGCGGGTTTATAGCATTTATGAAACAATCACTTCAGACATCATTGTCCACTCGGTTACTGATTGGAGAAAATACAAAATAAAAAATAACATTCCAAAATCCTCTAAGGATATATATAGCAGTAAAATTGTACCCTATATGAACCTCCTGGCACATAAATTTCATGAATTATGCTGGTATGTAAACTTACCTCTAGATAACCATGCTTGCCTCTCAATATTGTAGAGCTGGGAGGATATGTTTATCCTTAGTATCTCTCTAGATAGGTTTACCAAGATGACCTTTCAAAGAAATGGAATGTGCAACGTCTTTAAGTACCTTCTAGATAGCTTTTGCAATTCAACACAGTCCCTTTCACTGTAGCAGAGTAGTTGCTGCTCAGCTGAGCTGGTGTTTGGCATTATGGCCAGCAAATACTTAACTGGTATTGTCTGAAGGAGATCCAGGAGTCCCTACAGTCAGAAATTCTCCCCCAGCATTACTGCAATTTTTTTAGAAATCAGAGTGGGGAGGAGAGCAAGTCTTATTCGTAAATTGGCCAGACCCGGAAGACACACTGTTAATATCAACTTGTGTATTTTATGCAAGAATAAATAACATGGCGCCTGGGTGGCTCAGTTGGTTAAGAATAAATAACATGGGTTCAAAGAAAAGTAAAAAATATAACCACACTCATCATACAACATCACTATAGACAGTGCTGGGGAGGCATTCTTATTTGCAATATACAGGAGCTACTTGAGGGCAAAGGAAGTGAAGCCATGTTTTCATGCTATAATTTGATTATGTGCACTTAATTTTAATTGGTCAGCCATATTTGTGATTGTTCACTTTAATGTGACATTATTGACTTCAGTGTGTTGAACACATGATAAAACAACAAAAGTTTCTTAGTATTTCTAACTATACCCAATATGGGAAGAATATTGTATTTTGAGTTACTCCTTCACATGAAAAGGAGATTCAGCTGACAAGGCTCACTCTTAATCTTTGAACATTTCTTTAATCATAGCTGGATTTTGCTTATTTTTATTTATTTATTCATTTTACTTTACATCCTTCCAATTGAGTTGAATGATGATGCAGCACTTTTCTCTGTCAATCTTCAGCATGTATCTGATTGTGTGGATTTCAAATGGGGTGGTTACCAGTAACTAACCCAAACCCTAAAACTATGGTTTTCCGTAGTTAACTTTTCCTCAGTAAAACTTATTGGAACGTGAAATAAATTTGAAAATGTAAACTGAAGTAAAACATGAATAGTCATGCCCTTAAAAGAAAAAAAAGGCATGCTTCATTTTCTCAAATTTTAGAAAAACAGCGACACTATTTGATACAAGATCAAACCAGATATTGAGTCTTTGCACATATACTTTCCCACAGAACAGGGTGAAAAGGGGTGCTCTCCCATCCATATTTCCCTTTCTCCAAATAGAGAAGATGGTGTAAAACAAGCAGACAAGACAACATGGCAAACTTTAGTGTAGAGTGTATTTTTAGGAAGCTCTGCCACCTGGCAGACAAGCTCTTCAGGGACTTGAACAGTTTCCCCATCTGTACAATGGGGAAGCTAATACTTGCCATATGCTTGTTTGGAGGGTATACAGCTGACGTAAAATGCTGCACAGCTTAAAAGGGCTTACTGAAGGTACATCTTATTAATGAGTGTAAATCAATTTTGCTTGAATGGTAAAGCTATTTTCAATAGAAAACTAGATAAATAAAGGGGAAATGTGATTTATGAGGATTAAGTAATAACAAAGGAGAAAGCAGGGGAAATTTCAAATACAGCATGACTGCCTCTATCAAAAATGACATTTGCTCAGGGTGGAGGTTCAGTAGGAAAGCCTCAAGGAAATGTATGAAAATACTAACACTAGTTATGTTATGATCATGAAATAAGGCATTTTGCCCTCTATTTTCTAGATTTTCAATGGTGTGCTTAGTGTTGCTTATATAATGAAAATACTTTTCTTTTTGAATTTTGAAAGGAATATGATGCCTTTTTCCATAGAAATCACCAACTTCCTAGCAGAGATGTTTAAAAATATTGTTTTAGATACTCCAGAGCTGTTTGCTGTAATTGCTAATAACACGCTTCATTCAATTCATCATTTATTGAGAGCCATGTTCCAGACTCCAGAGGGAAACATAATAAATGAGATAGGGGCCTGTCCTCATTTTGTCCCTTGATGATAACAATGCTGGTAGTTCTGTTGTAAACCAGCTTAAGCATTAAGGCTTGAGGCAAAACAGAAAAGGGGGAGAGTGGGAGAGGGAGGGGAGGGAGAGATTTATTGCAAAGAATTGTGAGGGCTGGCCAGGCAAATTCAAAATCTTTGGGGCAGGTCTGCAAGCCAGAAACCCTGGGGCAGAACCTGAAGCTGCTGGGGCAAGCAAGAAATGTTTTTTTTTACCTCAAGAAAACTTCAGTTAAGTTTCAGTTAAGCTCTGAAGTTCTTTCAACTGATTGGATCAGGCCCACCCATATTATCCAGGGTAATCTCCTTTACTTAAAGTCAGTTGACTGTACATGGCACCCACATGTATGAAATACCTCAGAGTGACCCCTGGATGAGTGGTTAAATAACAGGGGACTCAGCCTTGCCAAGACACATCAAACTGACCTTCATAGTCACCCAACATTTCTCCTATTTTCTCCTACTTCCTAATTTAGTTAAAGCCACTAGTTTCTCAGCTCATTTCAGACCTCACCAAAAACAGAACTCTCAGGGATTAATGCCCTTGCTACACCCCTGTTGTCCCTCCAAGGACAGCTTAACACAATGCTTGCTGGATTGGGAACTTGATTATTTCACTGAACTATCACTAAATCAAACACAAAATCGTCAGGTTTAAAAGCTCTCTCACTAGAGAATGCCTTAACAAATTAGGACAGTATTTTTATTCTGGGTAGGCTGTTGCTTTAAATTTGGTAAAAACCAAGGCAGAGAGGCATTATAAAAGTCAGCAAAAGGTTCAGTCCACTCCCTATTAACCAGAGTGTCAAATGTGAAGAGGCAAAAGGTGGAGAATAGAAGAAACAGCTATGATCTCACACTGTAGGTTCCAAAGGTGTTTTGACTATTGTTCTTTATTAAACTTTATTTTTATTAGACAATCTCTTATTTAAATTTATTTTAGGCTGTGGTCCCTTACTTATTTATGCAACTAGCCTTACTCATGCCATATGTATCTATACCCTTGGTCCTCAATTGGGGTGACTTTGAGGCAATGTCCAGACACATTTTAGGTTGCTACAGTTGGGGGCACACAGTAGAGGCCAGGGTGCTGCTGCTACGATGTACAAGACAGGATTCCACAACAAAGAATTATCCAACCCAAAATGTCAATAGGGCCAAGGTTGAGAAACTCTGGTCTAGACCATATTAGTATGAGTTCCGCCACAAATTCCGATTAAGTTCCTCAAAAACAAGATCTATGGAGAAAATAAGCTTGTTAAATCTTCTTAACCTTCAGTTTTCAGACTTCATTGAAATCGTTCTTTAAAATTATGTTAGAGTGTTCAGTGATTTGGGAAGGTAAAATGAAAATATGTTCATTTTTTAAATGGCTGAAAATACTAATGTTCTGCATCAGCAAAAGCTATTCATTGTAATTAGACTATTAAAATGTTCAGGGCACCTTACTGGCTCAGTCAATGGAGCATGTGACTCTTGATTCGAGCCACACGTTGGATGTAGAGATTACTTAAAAATAAAAATATCTAAATTATTAAAACTTTAAATATAATAGCACATATGATATGTCAACCACACTGCTGAAACATAACTCATGAGACATCATTTACATTATTAAGTTTTTAAATAACATATCTCAAGTGATTTATTCAATTTTCATTTATTCTTTCATTGAAATTATATTAAACATTTGCTCTTTGCAAAATCGATTTCATCTTAAAAGTAAAATAAGAGGAGGTTTTTTAAATCATAACTGTAGCATCCTCACGCCCAATGAATGTACAACACAAGTAGCACAACATATATTTTTCTGCCAAGAATCCAATGTATTTGTCACTGGAAAAACAAAAGGTTGAAAATACACTGAAATCATGTATTTTCATCATCCATTGTATTAGGGTACTCCAGAGAAACAGTCAATCTGATATATACATGTGTGTAAATATGCATATATACATATTTATTACAGATAAATTTATTAGACTTTATATATAAAGATTATATATGTATAAAGATTATTATATAGGGAGTGATTGTATGAAGAGATTTATTACAAGGAACTGGTTTATGTGATTACAGAGGCTGGTAAGTCTGAGATCTACAGAGCTGATGTCCCAGTTCAAGTCTGAAGGCTGGAAGTTGCTAAGTGGAAGAGTCAATGCCTAGTTCAAAGACCATCAGGCAGAAAGATTGTTTCTCACTCAGAGAAAAGGGTCAGCCTTTTGTTCTATGCAGGCCATAAACTGAGTGGGTGAGGCCCACCCCCAAATATGTGGAGGGCAGTCTTCAATTCAGTCTGCTGATATAAATGTTAACCACATCCAAAAATACCCTCACAGAAACACCTGGAATAATGTTTCACCAAATATCTAGTGCCTAAATTGACACATAAAATTAATCATCACACCCACTCAGAAAGAAAAAGACATATGTAAAAGAGGAAAAAATAGAAATGACTTACAATAGCCAAAATATCTCTATACACACTGGAATATTACTCTGCCATAAAAAAGGATGAGACCTTGCTATTTGCCACAGTATGGATGGAACTAGAAGTTATTATGCCAAGTGAAATAAGTCAGAGAAAGAAAAATCCTGTATGATTTCACTCATGTATGGAATCCAAAAAACAAAACAAGTGAATAAATAAAAAGCAGAATCAGACCTATAAATACAGAGAACAAACTGATGGTGGCCGGAGGGAAGAGAGTAGAGGGATGGGCAAAGAGTGTGAATGGGGAGTGGGAGATACAGGCTTCCATTATGGAATGAATAAGTCACTAGAATAAAAGGTAGAGCATAGCAATATAGTAAATAATATTTTAATAGAGTTGTATGGCGACACATGGGAGCTCCACTTGTGGGCATAGCATAATGATTAAGATGTTGAATCACTGTTGTACACCTGAAACTAACATAACACTGTGTGTCAACTATACTCAAAATTTTTTTAAATTAGAAATAACTTAATGTTCAATAGTACTGAATCAGTTAAATAGATGAATTCAGTCCCACAATAAAACCATTATTTTTCTAGTATGGTAGAAAACTGTTTTGAGTCATGGAAAAGTTTCTTGAATACCATTGACCAGGCTCAGGCATTATAAACATGAATTCTTACAATGCCTTGAGAATACAACTCATCCAACTCTAAAAATGTAAACCTATTTAATACACTCATGTACTCACTTATAAGAGCCATTAAATGGAATCATATAACGAAGGAAACTTTGTGGTAATCTCCAAGTCCCCCCAATAGTGACAAAGAAAACAAGATGGTGATTTAGATTTTTCTTAAATTACGGACAGAGCCTTGATTTTGAACACTTTAAAATAATAAGCATTTAAATATCAGATTAGGATTTGATGTTGACCATGCAAACAAATGGGAAAAGTACAAACCTGTGTTGGCAAGGTAATGTGCCACTATTCCTATTTTTTGTTCATGTCAAGATTACATTGGAGTGGTTGCTTTTTATGCTACAGAGAATGGTTACGATCAAAAGAAACTGCAGGAGTAGGTCTCAGTCCTGGCTCTGCTCAGTATTATGTGTGGAGTGACATAGAAATACAGTTGCTTGGGACCCATCTCAGACTTGTTGTCAGGATTTCCCTCCTCTTCTGGTGAGAATGCTAATCTAGAGTTTTACTTAAACTTTTGACTTACGATATATAGACATGCCCAGAGCAAAAAACAGAAAGGAGTCGTAGGCATGCAAATTATTATTTTTCCTTAAAACCCACAATTTGAGAAACAGTATTTTCATTACTACTCTCCCACCTCTAAAATAAAGTTCTGTATCAGAGAAAGTCTTACTACAGTCATTTCTGAAGTTAATCACACACACAAAAAGTAAAAATATAGAGTATTGGTGAATTTAACGTGATAAGTATCTAGGGCCAGCTTTTCTGAATTCAGTTATAAATTTATGAGACATATATCTGTTAAAAATATTTAAACATCTGAATGCCACCCCATTAGAGTTTAATGCTCTGATACTAATGACAAAAATATTCCTCTTGTACCATTTGATGTCTGTAAACTGCAAGGGAGTCTAGAGAAACACTGGTTTTTATTTTCAAGTTGTGACTTTTCATTATGAATCTGTTGTTCTTGAACTGAAAAGTGAGAACAGTAACTTTACAAACTCTGCCAAAACCATTATTAGAAGAACGCCTATAAAAAACATTAAGATCCTTACATAAATAGTGCCACATAGACACAAACTCTGAAGCTATAGTATTATTGTAGCATAGCAACATAATCAACATAATCAGAAATTTTCTCTTTCATTGTGCAAAACAAGTTACTGAGATGCATTACCTCAGGAGAGTCGATAAAGTGATTTTTCTTAAACATAACTGAATAATTTGTCAAAGGACCCTCCTTCCCATAGGAAGAAGCTTCCTATCACTGGCTGCCAAATGCAAATGCTGCTACTGAAGTGAGTTTATGCACCAGCGGTTCCAGAACTTTTCCTGGAAATCCCTGGGGATCCTTAACTACTGCACATCCCTATGATCAACCCATAGAAACTCCAATTCAGTATGTCTGGGATGGTACCAAAGCATTCACATTTTTAATGCATATCCCAAGTGAGTTTGGGTGGTGACCAGGGAACCTGCGCTTGGAGGAACTCTGTAATACTGAGTAGCCTTTGGCTTATTTTGAAGCCCCCCCCCCCGCCTTGAGTTTTGCTAATGATCCTCATTCCCTTATCTAATTTTATTTAGAGGTTCTCCAGCTCAACTGGAGCACTGGAATCTGCTGAGAGTCAGGTCCTTGTCAGGGGTGGGAGGAGGTGGGGGGGTGGTTTGGTCAACCTGGGTACATTTTTATAAAGCTCCCAGGTGATGGTCCAGTTTGAGGATATGGTCGCTGATCTTCAAACCGACTGGCCCACCCATCCAGTCTCATCACCAAGTTATGAGCACCTGAGGGAACTGCCTGTTCCAGGCCCCATGGCCAGGACCCCAAATCCAGATGATAACTAGGTCATGGCAATTAAACATCCATGCCAAGTAGAAAGAAGTCCTAAACCAAAGCCTACCCATCCTGGACACAATCCTAGAGAGGGCCTTTGGGGACACTGTCCCTTACTTAAAGAAATGCAAGCTCAACCAAATGATAGGGTTTTCAGTCATGAAAAATAAGATTCTCTTACAAGTAAAGGATGGTCTCTCTCCCTCATGAGAATTTTTCTGCTTTCTCTAGCCAAGACTAAATCAATAAATAAATGGTAAATTAGTAAGTAACAAATATTTAATATAGCCTTATTTATGTATTTATTTGAGGCTACTAAAAACAATTCTCATGAAGGAGAACTGTGTGTGTATATACACACACACACACACACACACACACATATATATTTATATGTTATTGCATAAGTAATACAAGCTTACTATAAAACATCCAGACAGCTCATGATGTAAAATTTCAAAATCTCTCTCATTCTCTCACAGGCACTCACTAGTACTTGATGTGCATCCTTCCAGACCTTTTTCTAAGTACCTACATAGGTATAGGGGTGTTTCGTTAAATGGGAACAAATGACACATATTTTGTTTTTCAAAAACCAGTACTCTACCATTGATAGCCTCCTCAGTCAGAACATGCAGACTTACCTCATTCCTTTTTAAAAGCCATTTCACTTTCCATAGCATCAATACACCACAATTCAACGATTTTCTCCTGTCAATGGATATTTCACTTGTGAACAGTTTCTCACCCACAATGCCACAGTGACCATCCTTGAATTTGAAACTAGACCCAGTTCATCCTGAAGCCCATGCCCCTCCTTGACCAAATGCCGGAGTGGTGTTCAAGATACTAAGCACTCTGCCCTAGTGTTGGGCAACAAGACCTACACAAAGCTCTTCTTTAACTTAGCTCTTGGTATTCCAGTCTCCCTGATGAGGCTTTCCTTACCTGTTTATAATATTCAATTCTAGCCAGTAAACATGCACTGAGCCCCTACTAAGTGCACAGCCCTGTGCTAGATGCTAGGAATTCAATGCCACACAACACATGGTCCCCGCCCTCAAGGATCTCACAATACGCTGCGTCAGGTGTCAATCTAGTAACAGCAACAAAAGGCAAAGGAAGAATGGAAGTGGGTATAATGACCGCATTGGCTCGGCTCTTACCTGCTCTAAACATTTACTAATTATGTCTCCTAGACAAACCTACCTGCTTGCTCTCCTAGTACCTCTCTGACATTCAAGAGATGAACGTACTCCAAGCACATCTCAAATAGTTCTTCTCTGGGAGATTTGTTGACTATATATCTTAGAAAGAAAAAAAAAAAAAACCACAATCCAAACAACAAAAAAGCCTATAAATATGTATCTCACACACACGTATTGTGTCGGGGTGTAGTGTCTAGAAGTAGTGAACGAGCCTCCTCCATGGATGTTACCTCAGATGGAAGAAAAATGTTTGTTCTGTGTAAACCCACTCCTCTACCTACAAGTTAGACACAAAATACATTGGTTCTCTAAACATATGGGTCTATGCATGGTGCATTAATCTGTGTTTATCACCTTTAGACAATCTATTGCTTATTCATGTTCAATAAATTTATAGCTATTTCAAGTTTTAAATGTAGAATAGATAAAGCTTAAAGATAATTCATGCCCAGTTCTGGGAAGACCACACAAAATTTACCTCATTGTTTTTCCTTTCATTGTCGCTGCACTCTGGTTCTCATTGCCATTCTTCCATATCTTCTAGTTTAGATTTCCTTCCTAGCAGTTGGCTTGGCTCCTTCTGTATCACCCTCCATGGAAATGGCCCCCATCCTCTCCAAGACACCAATTCTTCATATACTTGAATCACACTAAAAAGTCTAAATTCAACTGCATCTTCCCAAGCTGCCTAACATTTTGCTATGATTTTCCTCCCCTTCCAAACTTCTCCTTTAGGTGTGGATTTTCTCTGCACTTTTTATTCAGTAGCACATGAGCTCCAACATCACCTAGCTGTAAATTCTGCGAAGTCAGGGGTCTTTGCCCCATTCAGCAATATGTCCCAGTCCCAGGAAGAGGGGTCATTCCATCTTAGGTGTTCAATAAAGATTTGTTGACTGACTGAATGAATGTCCCTGTCTCATCTTTCTGTGTTCCAAGTCAGATAATATCTGATAAAAAGGATGTTACAGTATTAACTTTGCCTTCAACTGTATTTCATTTCTGGTTTCTAAAAAAGCAAGGAGATGGCTTTGTGCCAAGCCCCACCTTTGCCATTATTGGTAAGTAAGCATAGTGTCTGTCATTATAAGGTTAATGAATGTTGAGACTTGGATCAGAAACCAAATTTTGAACAAAAATCTAATGCTAACATTTTTCTTTTCCTTTGTGTATGATTATCTTCTGCTCAACTTTTGTTACAGAGCACAGTGGTTTCTAGAAGAACATCTTTGGCTTGGAGAAACCAGGGTAGATTGACTTTCAGAAAAAGTAAAAGTTACTTCCTTCACTTTCACTTTACTCCAGGTAGGTTTGCTATTGTTCCCTAGATTATGCAGAAGGGAGGGGAAGCCCCAAAAGAGGAATCTGAACAGCTATGAAGGCTCCATTAGACCTTGGCAGAGGCCCAAAGAGACCACCAAGCTTGCTCATAAATGCACAGTGTCTAATAAAAATGTGATGATGATTATTATTATGCATTTATTGAACAGCAGAAATGCACTAAATTTAAAAATGTATGCATTCTGTTATTCATATCTCCCAGATGGGTGAAATATCTGGCTGTTTGTTTTCCCCGGTAATTGGCATGTTGTTTTCACGGCCTGATGGCTGCCGACCATCACCATTCCACTCACCCTTGAAGTCTCTGTGGCCCAAGGACGGGGCCTAACTCCACCACCTCATGCTGATACCACTTCGTTATGGGCCAAGTTTCATTCTACAATGGAATGAATATGGGACAAACATGTTTACCAAGCCCACTGGATTTCTTTTTCCTGTTTCTCCAAAGATAAACATCTGTTTGAGCCCTCAAAGTGAGGAATTTGCTTCTCAACCCAGAGATCACGCAAAAAAGTGACTTCATACCTTACATCTACTTCTGATTCAGAAATCACTGCAGGAAATCACTGACATCTTGGCCAAACTCCCATTCTAGTTGGAGAATAAAAACAACAACAATTTCATTCCTGGAGGATTTTTCAGATGTTGGAAACAATCATGACTTTACAAACACTTTATCAACTCTTAGGCAGGGGCACCTGAGTGGCTCAGTGGGTTAAGCCTCTGCCTTCCGCTCAGATCATGATCTCAGGGTCCTATGATCAAGCCCCACATGGGGAGCTCTCTGCTCAGCAGGGAGCCTGCTTCTCTCTCTCTCTCTGCCTGCCTCCCTGCCTACTTGTGATCTCTGTCTGTCAAATAAATAAATAAAGTCTTAAAAAAAAAAAACTCTTAGGCAAAGTGTCTCAAAAATACAGCCAGTGTATCATGAGTGGGAAACCATAACCTGCCTTGCAAACCAGAAATAGGTGCTTTGTGAACTTATTGCTTTCTCTAAATTCTGCAATGAGAAGAGTAAAATCAGTCAATAGGAAACTTATTTTAAATTAGGTGAAGTCTGAGATTCTTCCTTGTGCTCCTCCACCAAAAAAACCAAACCAAAACAAAACAAAACAAAACAAAACAAAAAAAAAAAACCCTACAAGTAACTGGAATGACTCAAGCCAAAGCAGAGAACGAATATTACAGGACTCAACTTGACCAGGCATTATGATGCCAGCACACCTAAGGCCAGTTGCTCAAAAGATTCCCTCCCTGTTTGCACCTGCAATTATTTTCATTCACAAATAATGTTAAGTCAAATTGGTCACTTGTGAGCTGAACTCAGCACTGTCTCCTCATTCTAACTGGATAAAGTATCATCTTCTAGTGAAATTACATTTTACGAGCAAGTTTTGTGTCTGCTATGCTATGGTTGAAACAAACGCTTTAACCCTGAAAAGGACAGCAAGAACTCTTTTTAGAGCTCAATACACTTAGTGTGTTGTTACTTTCTCTCATCTCCACTTTTCTATGATGATAAATCAACAGCTGTCATATGCGAACAAACCCCAGAGGGCTAAGACAAATTTGAAGCCTCTTGGGTTTTTCCCCAAACAAATTGTCCAGATTTGAGTCAATTGGTGACACTTAAGAAAAAGTATCATGATGAAGAGGACCTAGCTTATCTTGAAATCTACCCAGTACACATACTGCTGTCTTAAATTTTTTTTCCTTATATAGTTTTTGTATTTAAAACCATTTGCAACTCATTCAGTACCTATGTCTTTCCACACAGGAGATGGTGTATATGTGTTTCTATTACACCAAATTTATGAATGTACAAATTCAGTAAGAATAAATGAATTCACATCATTTCAAGAAAAGTGGAGTGATTCTCCTCAGGTTGGGAGTAGAGTGATGCAAGCAAGAGACCGGTGATGCAGAGTCTGAGAGGCCCTCACGCTGAGGAGCTGACCCTGCACCAGAGGAGACCTCAAGGCGAGGGCTTCTTTACTCACTCTCTGAGTCCGGGTCCTTCTGGGGTCAAGTCAATGCTGCCATGATGAGCACAAGGCTGGTCCTTCCAACAGATGAAAGACAGCCAAGCCACGTAACCTTAAAATATGGTGGCTCTCACAGTCAGGCCTGGGAGCCCCAGGTCTGTCACCAGAAGTGTTAAAACCTGTGGCAGTAAGCCCATTTGGTCATTTTAAATAGCATTAACCAGCTCTCATTCACAGCTAGAGGGAATCCACTCGTATTCTTGGATTCTCATTGCAAGAACCCTCTTCTGCCTCTTGTCCCTCCATCTTCCCTCGAAGAGGTTACAGGTCAATCTGAAGACCGACGCAGGGAGAGCCAATGCTCTGTCTTCTGACTGTGGCTATGTACTTGTTAAATAGAGTGCCTTAGGTGGAAGGCATGCTTCCTTCCTCACTCACTATTGCACTTTGGGTTTTGCAGAGGGGAATAGGTTAGGGTCACATTATGTCTATTGTGGCTTTCTCAGGAGACACGAAAACCACTTCTAGCCAGCCACGCTGAAGTACTAGTCACTGAATGGACATTGTCGCAGGCCTGTTGTTGCTCAATGAGATTAGTCTCCAACTGATGCACACGGGTCTTATTGAAAAGGCTATTCTGTAATTGTTGCCATTAGCGGGGCTACCATTAGGCAGTTGCCTAAAACTTCCTGGAGGGACTCGCTGGCGGCTCTGGCAGCCACGGTTCACTCATGTAGAACAGCGGGAGCCGCACTAATTTCCAGTCCCCCATCCATTAGGGGAGAGAAGCCGCTCATTAGAGGTCCTACCCTCTCAACTCCAATTACCCTGAGATAATGACAAAACATGGAGCACACTAGAAACTTTCAGAGCTTCCCAACCATCCCTCCCATTCATGCTCTCTGTTGATTACATCCACAGAAATCAATCCCAGACCCCAAATCTCCTCACAGGCAGTCATGTCCACATCATCAGCCTGTGTGAACTTTGGGTCACAGTAATTTAAAAGCTGAGAGCTTTTAGCTATCCTTAAGATTTCTTGAGAAAACGCTGAACCTAATAGAGTATAGAAAGGGACTCCCCACCCCCACTCTGCCTCAGCTCTTCTTCATCTTACAAGGAAAGAAAATCTTGGAGCAACGTGAGCAAATTCATTAGACCTGGAAGTTTTAATATCTCTTATCTTTGCAGAAAGATGTGGGAATATAAAACCTGGACTTCCGTGCTCCCCAAGTCGTACTCCTTTAGGAGTAAAAATGTGGGGACAGGCAAGCGAAGAGGGAGAGAGGGAATTACTACTTCTCGGGAAAGCAGAAAATCACACAAATCTGCTTTTCAAAATGGCATTGTCACCCACAGGCCAGTGTGTCAGACCCCTAGGCATAGCAGGACCCCTGGGCCACAGAAACTGCTCTTCACATACTATCGTCTTGTGTCATCAAAATTTAACTTCTAGTTCCTCGACCTCTTCTCTGCTGACTTCATTATCTATCTGCAATTTCACAATAAAATCAAAGACCACAGATTTTTATTTTCAGGTATCTTCACTCACCTTTTTTGGTCACTGAAAGGAGCTTGCCTATTTGCATACATGTGTTCTCCTCTCCGCCCCCCACCCC